>NC_056743.1:440782139-441382139 GCF_019279795.1 Protopterus annectens
CTGGAGCTCTCCTCCACTCATGGGATTTTACTCTCCTTTGCAACAGTTTCTTCCTTCTGTTGTAGAGTTTGTTTATGGCAGGGGACCACCAGATTGGCTTCCTTTTTTTGGAGGATAGTGCCTTGGTTCTGTTTGGGATAGCATGATCCATGCACTCGTGGAAGTGCTTATAGAGTGCATTTGTGCAGGATTCAGCAGTCGTAACTGTATTGCCCATCTGCATGGGTGTCATGAAGTTTGCCACTCTTCTCCCTCTCTCTCCCTTTCTCTGTTTTCCTCTCTCTCCATTTCTCTTTTCCCTCTCTCTTTCTCTCTCCCTGTCTCTGTCTTTCTCTTTCTCCCTTTCTCTCTCTTTCCCTCTCTCTCTCACTTTCTCACCCTCTCTCTCCATTACTTTCTCACTGTCTCTCTTAATGTCTCCCGCCCTCCTTTTCACTCTCTCCCCCTTCCTCCCTTTCTGTCCTTCCTTTTCCCTTTCTCTCTCTCTCTCCATTTTCTCTCTTTTCATTTCTCTTTCTCTCCCTTTCTCTCTCCCTGTTTATCTCCTCTCTCCCTTTCTCCCCTCTCTCCCTTTCATTCTCTTTATCCCTCTCTGTTTCTCCCTCTCTCTCCTTCTAAATCTCTCTCCTTCTCCTTCTTTCTCCCTTTATCTCTCTTTCTCTCCCTTTCTGCCTCTCCCCTCTCTTCCTTTCTCTCTCCCTTTCTCTGTCTTCCTCTCTCTTTTCTACCATTCTCTCCCTCTTCCTCCTTTTTCTCTCCCTTTCTCTCTCCCTCTTTCTTTCTCTCCCTCTTTCTCCCTTTCTCTCTTCATTTCACTCTCCTTCTCCCCTTTCTCTCTGTCCCCTCCTTACTCTCTCTCTCTTCCTCACCCCCTCTCTCTCCCTTTTTCTCTCTTCCTCTCTTTTTCTACCATTCTCTCCCTCTTTCTCTCTTCCTTTCTCGCCATTTCTCCCTCTCTCTCTGCTCCTCTCACTCTCCCTTCCCTTCTACTTCTCTCACAATTTCTCCCTTTCTCTCTCTCTCCCTTCCTCCCTTTCTGTCTCTTCTTCCATTTCTCTCTCTCTTCCTTTCCCTCTCTCCTCCTTTCTCTCTTTCCATCTCCTTCTCTCCCCTTCTCTCCCCTTTTTCTCTCCTTCTCTCCCCCCCTTTCTCCCCTCTCTCTCCCTCCCTTTCTCCCCTCTTTTCCCTCTCTCTCTCTCCCTCTTTCTTTCTCCCTTTCGCTCTCTTTCTCCCTCTTTCTTTCACTCTCTTTATCCCTCTCTGTCCTTCTCAATCTCTCTCCTTCTTTCTCCCTTTATCTCTCTCTCCCTTTCTGCCTCTCTCCCCCTCTCTCCCTTCTCCCTCTCCCTCTCTCATTCTCTCTCTCTTTCTCCCTCTCTATTTCTCTCTTTCTCCCTCTCTCCTGCTCCTTCTTTCTCCCTTTCTCTCTCTTCTCCCTCTCTCTCCCTCTCTCTTTCTCTCTTCCCCCCTCTCTTTCTCCCTTCCTCTCTCTTTCCACTTTGTCGCTCTCCTTCTTTTTCTGTCTCCCTGTCTTTCTCCCCCCTCTGTCTCTCTTTCTCAATTTCTCAGTCTCTTTATTCCTGCATTTCTCTCTCCCTCTCTCTCTTTCTCCCTCACTCTCTATTTCCCTCTCTCTCCATTTCTTTCTCTTTATCCCACTCTATCCCTCCCTCTCTCTCTTTCTCTTTTTCTTATACCCAGACAGTTCCAATAGTAGGAGCAATTGGTCTGGTAAAAAAGAAACTACATTCGCATTTAGATACATTACCAATACATGTAACGCCATACAAATTGCAGAATGAGTCATTACTGGACACTTTGTGGGTACTGTGAAGAGCAGTTCTGGCTGACATCAAAGATTTGAAGCAATACTAATTTCAGGAACTTTGACTCTACTTTGACTTAGGAATGGTGTCCTTTCCCATTATGGTATTAGAAATCCAAAAGACTTGGACCAGCCTCAAGGAAGGAGAGGGATTTCTCCCCCAAATCTTCCCACGAAGACACATTTTGGAGTTTCTTCCCCAGCACAGATGTTGGACTGCTGAAGCCCCTTATCCAGAGTAGTCTGTTTTTGGTGACCTTCAGAGTGGGCCCATCCATGTCCTGGGTAGTTTCCTTTCAAGGTGCACTTATTAACCTGGTGTCTCAGATGGAGTGGAACTTGCCCACAAAAAGCCCAACAAGATCCTTGCCCCTCCTAAATATCAACAACACTGCAGTGAGGGCTATGCTGTGGATACAGTCATGCTGGTAGCCACAAAAAGGATATTTCAGAGGAGAGTTTCATGGTCCATCCACTAAACAGAGCATCTCAGACAGTTGGACCATTTAGGAAAGCTCTGTTAATGCCTCATCCACATTTATGCTGAAGACATTTAACTGTCTAGCTCACTTGCCAGACATCACCAGGACATTGTGTTGAAGTGTCAAGAGTCATTAAAGACAAATCAGACTGTGGACACACGGAGGCCTCTGGAGACTCAGCTGCCAACTCTGCAATCCATTGCTGTTGTGTGCATGCGTCTGTTTTCCAACACAGCTGATGGCACATCCTGAGTGGCTGGTGCCATGCTTCTGTGAGGTTGTTTGACTTTGTGGACTGCTTCAAGGTACCCTTTATCATTGCCCCATTCAAGGACACAGACTCTGTCTGAGGTAGTTCTGGTGGAGGAGGGACTTGGGGGTAGAGGAGCTAGAACTCGATGGGCTTAAGTCTTTGGAAGATGGCTGCTATCTGATCCAAAAACCCACAGTTTGAACCATATGGAGCTAGAAAGAAACTGATAACACAGATCTATCATTATGGTGACTACACAACTTTCATTTTTAGTGAACCACAGCTGAACAGGTCCATATTTTTTCTTTAATGGTCTCTCAATTAAGCTGTGGTGGATCTTATTTTCAGCCACTGGGCCAGTCTTGCTGTGACCTATTTGCAACTCCCCCAACACCAAGTACGGCAGCTACTTTGCCCTGATCACCCAGGAGTGGGGAGTACCTGAGATACCTTGTAGTCCACAACTGGCCCAGGGCTTTTTGCATACATATCCTCCTATTCCCCTCATACCACAGTTTCTGCGGAAAGCAATGTGGTGCAAGTTAAAGGTAAACCTCATTGCTCTCTTTGGCCTTGGCAGGTATGGTTTCCCAGTCTCTGTCCTCACCTGGTATGCCTGCCTTGGGTACCGGATCCCATTCTGGATCTCATTTTTCATCCATCCAGCATGCCTCATCAAGACACAGCAGCCCTGAAGTTAACCACATGGCTTCTCCAGTTCTGGTGATGGCCAGGCAGTCCCGGCTTTCATCCCATATTGTCCATATCCCGACATCTTCTCAGAAACCCTCCACTAAGAAAGTTAATAAAAGCAAATGGAGGAGAGTTTCTGTATGGGCATATAGCAGGGACATAGTCCCATTTTTCAGCCCTTCTCCTGCTATTTTAGATTTTTTAGCCAGTCTCTTTTATGATTGGGCTAGATACTCTGTCACAAAAGTTCAAACAGCTGCTATCTCAGATTTCTGTGTGTGAGAGAAATAGGCTTCCACTGCTTATTTAAAGTTTTCCAAAGCTTTTAAAAGGGGGGTACCTTTCTTCTTCAAATTCCCCCCAAAGCGATCCTGTTGTGTTTGAGACATTACCATTTTTCTTCAGACCTTGACAAAACCCCGCTTGAATCAACTGTGATAACAGAGTTAGTGTCTTTCCTGAAAGACCGTTTTTCTGGTGGCTATCATCTCTGCTTGAAAAATTTCAGAGCTCCAGTCCCTTTCTTGCAAACCACTTTACTTGATTTTTCATAAAGGCGCAGTATCGGTTAGAACTAGCCCTACCTTTCTTTCCAGTGTGGATTCATTGTTTACTTTGAATCAAATTATTAATCCTCTTGTTTTCTCCCCAAACTTTTCCAGTAAAGGGAAGTATATCTTGCATCTAATAGCTGTTTGGCAACTGGGATTCTACCTATATTGTAACAAGGATATATGGAAGACAGACCAAGTCTTTCCTTCCTTTTCTTCAGTCAAACTTTCTAACATAACTCTATCCAGATGGCTATCTGAATGCATTTCACTGGTATACTAGGAAAAAAGGTTTAGTGTTGCCTTGAAATCCCAAAGCTCATTCTAACAGGTTCATAGTCACTTCTGCAGACTACTTTTCAAGAGTGCCCATTAATGACATCTGTGCAGCAGCAGCTACATCTATATCTCAGTACAAGATGGACTTATGTTGTAGACCTAGGGCTTCTTTTGGTTTCACCATCCCCCAGAATATCTTTCCATTAAACCTTCAAGGGTTTTCAGTAGCTGGGGACTCTTGTCCCATCAGTTAAGGACAGATTAAAGAGACAACACTGGATATGAAAGTTATGGACTTGAAATAATTTAGATCCATGATGTTTTCTTCCATCCTCAACTTTCCTTCCCTTTATCACCCTGGCAAAGTGTCATTCTCCCCTTGGGGTCCAGCTTGACAACACTATAGCTTTGTCATGTGTCAGCCATAGTCTGTATTCTAGGAATATGTTTGTGTATTGGGTACAAATAGTATTTCTGTGTTAGGCAGTCAAACTCCATCTGAGGTATTCAGTTGGCAGAAGGTTTTATAGGTAAGGTAGGAGCTTGATCCATATCTATCCAATAATCTATCAGTTGAGGAGGATGGAAGAGGACAGTATGGATTTAGCATTATAGTAAGTACATAAATTTCATTTTATTAAAACAAATTTGTCTCAACTGACTTGAAATATTTCCACTCGTGATGTTTGATAGCTCATTTGGCCTCATAGGTTTAGAGGGGAAACACTTAGCTTTGATACACTTTCCATCGCACAGAGTACATCAAACTTCCACATTGGCATAGTTGTATAATAATGCCAAAACAGCACTGAGAGTGACTACAATCCATACAGCTACACCCTAAAGAGTAAGCAGCACTACAGTTGATGTACTTATTGAAGCAGCTCTCCACCAGCTGCTCACTAGTGTAGTGCTGCTGCACACTGCTTGTGACAGCTATGGTTGCTGGCTTAGCTCTCTACCAGCTGCTCACTAGTGTAGTGCTGCTGCACACTGCATGTGACACCAACGGTTGCTGGTTTAGTCCCATCAGCAGCAGTTATATTTTAGCAGCATTACATCCTTGTGGTCCTGTTCAATAATATGATCTCATATTACTTAATTCATTAGTGCTCTTTTGTTTGCAAAGTTGTTTGTTGTTTCCCCCACTTTCCTCGTGTTTGTGCCTTGGGATTTCCTGACCTCATTTGTTTATTTCCCTCACACTTTTAAGGCTTTGGTAAAGCCTTGACGAGGCTAACTGCAGTACAATTATTAATGTTGTTTTTGATATTTACAGAGTTGTTAACGTGGCTGTATGACGTACTCTGTGATGGAAGGTTAATTGAGGTTAACTGCTTCGATCAAAATGTAGGTTACCAGTTCCTTTATTAACATAATTCTGTCTTGATATGTGGGTTCCACTGTAGTTTTCCATCTTTGTTTTATAGCTTTATTTGCTACTAGTAAGATCAGTGGCAGTAATGCACTCTGATGGTTTAGCATATGCTTTGATGGTGTCATAGCTAGGCAGTATCCATTTCTTTAATTCAGTCTGTCTTTCAGAAACTTCTCTATGTTTTACCTCTGTCAATATTCACATGCAGAAATTGTGGATTTTATGAACATGGTGGCATTTTTGATGAGCATATCTAAATTTTTCTGACTGCTCTTTTCATGAATTGCTTTAATCATTCTGCTCATTAACCTTTTCACACTTGCCATGTCCCTGCCAGACTTAATCATCAGTTTAACTATTGCAGCCCTTTGGGTAAACCCTTTCCTTTTAGTGCTCTGATCTAATTTTCCTTGTTTTGTCAGCCCCAAGGAGGGCAGATTCTCACTCTTAAGTGTGAAGTTCAGTCGTGCCACTTCCCAGGTGATCTGCATATCCCTTTTCCTAAACTCTTCCATGCAGACGTCTGCCTTGTTTTTTCCCATGTGATCTCCATATGAACTTTTTGAAGAGTTGCCAATACCTTAATTTCGTTTTCTTCTTCTTCCAAAGTTTTGCTACATTATTATGTCACTTCTGACATACTATTGTGGGATGATCGAGTGTTTCCAGCCCATTAAAACCTTGTCCCTCATGTCCCCCTTTAGCTTTCTAAACTCACTTTTCAGAAAAAAGTGCTTTTGTTGTGTTTTTTTCTATCATACATAGCTCAGAAAGTTGCTTCAGATGTCTGGGGTATTGTTTCTTGCATTGATGTTAACTCTGCTTTGCTGTAGTATGTCATTTTATAGAATGTAATGTCATTTTAATTGGGTCAACCCTTGCACATTTATCTTCCCTTATAAATTTCTGGATTTTTCTCCTTACAAAACTCCAGGTATTTATCACCAGATGTAATACAGACTCGCCATACGTATATTAGAAGAATCACAAACATTTTGATTGTTGAATTTTTGTTATCTAAGTCCATTAATATTAAACAGTATTTATGATTACGTACAAATTTCCATTCATTTCTTTCAGTTATTCTTTCATTGAGGGACTTGCAAAACTACATAGCCACATCCCTAAGTACCTACTTTTTGCATGAAACCATGAACATCTATTTTTCTTTTAAATTATATATGTGGTGATAGTTTAATGCTATTGCTTTAGTTTTGTCTCTGTCTGTTTATAGCCTGATATCTCTTGAAAATCCCTCATCATGTGGAATAGTAGTGGAACATCTTGTTTCTGATATATAACAGTACAGCCGCGGAAAGTGCTGTTTTAACTTGCTGACTGATCATGTTATACATCTGTATTTGAGAAGCTGAAGGTCCTAAACAAAAAGGGGCAACGAGCACCCTTTTTAAGTACTTTAACTTTTTGAGGAGCTGTTGTATACTGCCATGATTAGCATACATCAGTTCTCTAGGAACCCAGACCATCTAATTTTATCTAACAAAAAATCCCAACTTGCCCTGTCAAATGGCTTCTCTGTATCAAGGCTTATAACCAGTAATGGTTTTACCACCTTCTTGCAGCAGTATTCTGTTAATTGCTCATTGTCTGCTTACCACCTGCAAAACCACATTGGTCTGAACCATTTATACCTGGCAGCCATTCTGCAAGCTTATTTCTTCTTAAACACCTCATAGTCTTGATTTAAGACAGAAATTTGTGTACATGAAGCTAGGTTTTTGTAAGTCATTATCCTCGTTAGGAGTAACTGCCATTTTCCAAGAGTATGTCATATCTTCCATCACTTTGTTAGAGTACTGTTCATAATTCTGTTATCTTTTGGCTTCCTGGCTTTTAAGTATTCATTGGGATGCTGTTATTGTCTAGGTTCCTTGTTCCCTTTTACTACTTTATCTGCATCTTAATCCCTTCCATGGGTATTGTTTTCAGCAACAAAACTGTTTCTTCATTTCTTGTCTATGGTAACAAATATCTTGGGTGTTTAAACTTATTTACAGTTACCTGTTCTTTTGTGTAAAGATTCATACAGAACTCTTTAAAACTCTCCATATTTCTTTTTTAAGGCTTCATATTCAATTCACAGTCAAAAATCCATTGTTTTAGCTTTCCCTCTCTCCACTTTCCACTGCTTAACCTCAGAGATATTTTTTTAAATATTTTTGATGCATTTCCAAAATAATCATCTGTAAATGCTACTTTGCAGGATTTGTCAAGTTTAACAAATTCTCACATGTATATAAGTGGTTGCCTTTTGTCTGTAGTTATTTGTTCAGTAAATCTGCATACATACATCTTATGACGTTTTTCTCATTGTTCCCTTGAGGTTGCAAAACCAGCCATCTTAAGTTCAAGCTCAAATTGGTTTCTTACGGTAATAACATTGTCTGATTTACTGTTTTCTTAGTTCCTCTTTGCTGCATATTTCTGTCTTTAAATGTTGTGTTGGAAACTTCTAGCTCTTTTCTCCTCCCTAATTGCATTTCTTATTTGATAAGTACTGTACCTGATGTGCATGGTCAGAAGTCAGCAGTGGCAGAGTTTCAGAACCAGGACTCTTCTTGGGAAATCCTTTCAGTCTTTAGCCATGACTTGTATCTCTTGTAGAGGAAAGCAAATTCATTAGGAATGTCCATTATGTTTGTCACATCCATCAAACCAAATTTCTGTGTAAATGCTGTAAGAAATCTTCCTGCCCTGTTAATGTTAAGTACTGGGGCAGCACTTGTGTCCTTTTCCCCCCTTAATAATACTCGTTCGTTAATCAGGTATGCTCCCCGGACACAACATTCCTTTTCAGGGGTGACCCAGGAGCAATGCCTGGGTAACTGACATGCTAAGGGTCAGACAGCAGACAAATAAGGGCTGAAGAAATAGAACCCTGTACTGCAGGAACTGCAGCTCACAGCCTTAAAAAACTTTGCAACAACTGCCAAAAATGTTTTTTTTTTTTTTTATAAGTAGTATTCTTGCAGAAACAGGGCAGCCACGGTGGTGCAGTGGTTAGCGTTGCCGCCTCACAGCAAGAGGTTCTCTGGTTCGATCCTCGGCTGGGGTGCCTTCTGTGTGGAGTCTGCATGTCCTCCCTGTGGTAGCGTGGGTTTCCTCCCACATCCCAAAGACATGCTGTAGGTGGATTGGACACACTAAATTGGCCCTAGGTGTGAGTGCGTGCATGTATGTGCCTTCTGTGGAAGGTTGAGTGCTGGGCTGGCATCTCGACACCGTAAAACTCCACTGCCAATCATGAGTGGACGGTGGTCTGCTCTGGCGACCCCTAATCGGGAAAAGCTGAAAGAAGAAGAAGTATTCTTCCAGAAACACTGTTATTACTGTCATAACTCCCTATATTCAGTTTTAGGAGAGATATGGGCATTTGCTCTCTAATTTCTCTTAAACAGTGTCTCACGCCTCCTTATCCTGTCTTTTCTTATATCACCATTGATGTTACTGTTATTGCTTGTATCAGCAATTCCTTCTTCTAGCTTCCTCATAACTTCCAAAATGTCCTTACGTTAAGACAAATTTAATTGTCTTACTGTGTTCTCTTTATTCTAAGTGCATACATATATACATACAAATATTTCAAGCACAGTTAGTAATGCCCTTCTAGCCTGTCAGTATACCAAAACAGTTGTTCTCATAGTAAGTGTACATGCATTTCTTAAAAATATCTTGGGTTTGCTTTAATGTAATTCAGTTAGTGCACTTCCTATTCCTATAAAATCTTCTGTTTTGGTTGTCTGATGATTCCCTATTACTTTTTGATAACCTCAAACATTCCTAAAGGTAGATGTCTCTAAATGCCATATATACCCAGATAAAGTCTCTGATTAAATATCTACATCAAACACTGTACAAGTTCAGATACCTTAGTCTTTCTGAATAACTTAACATTTGACATGTATGGATGCCCTTGGTATATTTCTGCAGTACTCTTTCCAGTTTAGTCATGCTTGTTTTCTTATAGGGTTTCCATTTTGTTTTTATAGACTCTAGTTTGGGTCTCATGTAACAAACAATGACTTCATCATTTCTGATTTCCTAGACTTTATAAATCTTTTTATACAACCTATGGTTCTATAACTGTCATTAACCAATTGGTTGATATGATTAGAAAAACTCAAAGCTGGATCTATCCATATACCCAGGTCCTTAAATTAATCTGCAGTTTCAATCACTCTGTGCATTAAATGTTCACCTTTCAATTTATGTTTTCCAAGTATATGCTTAGTTTTTGCTGAATTTGCCAGCATATTATTTTTATGTGCCCAAATGGTCAGTTTAGTCAAGTTATTTTGCAGGCATGCCCTATCTGTAATACATGTAATCAATTTACCCATTTTCAAGTCATCTGTATACAGACTATAGAGCCCCTCAGATGAAAAAAAAATAAATTTGAAAGATACAGTCTAAATAAGTACGGGCCTAGGACAGAGCCCTGTGGGACACCCTGACTGTAACTTCAAATTTCACCTGTCCAATTGCTGTATGATACTTGCTATGCCATTTTTTGTAAGTCATACAGCTGTCCAGCTTATCAAGAGTACACCAGTACCTAGTTCTAATTTATTGATCAGTGTTTTTTGTATGACCCTGTCAAATGCTGGAGTTAAATCTATGTAGCCTACATCATAGCACAATGTTTAATTCATAGCTGTTATATTATAGAACATCATGTTACAGGCAGTTATAGATCTGTTTTCAACATATGCATGCTGATTTATGGTTTCAAATCCCAACCTTTCCAATTCTGAGTATAATTTATCTAATATAGTCTTCTCCATTATTTTTCCACAACATGAAACTAAACTTATGGCTCTGTATTACTCTGGGTTTGTCCTATCCCCCCCCTTTAAATATAGGATGTTCTGCAGTCCTCTCACCTTCATTCTTACATATGAGATCAGAGCCAATCCTCAGCTTATTTACAAGCTGAAAGTCTTCTAGTTGGCTCGTGGCTAGGTAGGTATCCCATGGTGCACCAGTGCAATCCCCAGATCTCTTTTGCCGCGTCGATGAGTTTGGTTGTGCTTCTCCTTGGCTCTGGCTAAGTTTTTCAATTTATTCAAAGTTTACTAAATGTTTTTGATTATTCTCCTTTATTAGTGTTATATAACATTGTATAGTTATAGTTAGTATAGTTTGCAAGTTAGAATAGTTAGCGTTTATTAGTGCGCCGTTGTGTACAGTTTCTGTTAGTACAATTGGCCTTTTGGCTTTACAGTACTTGGTATCCTTTGTGCAGTTTTCTTGTTTAATAATTAGACATTGATATTGTAGGCACCTTTTGCACTCAGGTGTGTGTGTTGTTAATAGTTATAAGGCTTAGTTGTTTGCGGATTCTGCTTGCTAGTTTTATTAGTGTTGCTTACAGAATGAGGTTCTGTTCACCTTGTTTAGTAAATTCTAAAATTTACACTTTATTCCTGTCTTGAGTGTGTGACAAGTCTTTCTTATTGTTCTATGTCACTCCTAGGTCTGTTTTAGTTAAAAGACCTAGTTTTTCATTCCTTTTTCCTGCCCGGGCTAGGCCCGTTTAAGTTAGAGGACCTAGTCCTCCCCTTTTTCTCTTTCTGTGTGTTTGTGTGAGCTCATCTTCTGTGAGAATGTCTAAGGAAAGCAAGGACCATAAGCCATCTGGTTTTAAAAAATGCATAAAATGCTCACAGAAGATGTCTGTAATGAATGGCCACAGTAACTGTGTTTACTGTCTTGGGGCCATCCACTAACAGGAAACTTGCTTATTTTGCCACTCTTTTAGTGCTAGAGTGTTGCAAGAAAGAAAAAAAATAAGCTCATCCTAAAAGGTCTCTTAAAACCTTCTTTTGAGGAAGATCTGGCTAGCTGTTCCTCATCTGCTAGATCTCAGGGATCTAAAAAGGAAAAGTCCAAGTCCTCTAAGAGGCCCTCCCCGGCACCCGTTGGTGTCTCGGAGCCGCCTCTTAAAATTACTAAGTCTGATAAGTCCACTGTCTCATTGGCTCCACAGTGTTTGGAGCCGATTGAGAGTTGTACTGTGATTACAGGGCCAGCACCAAGTAGCTCAGAGCTGACCTCTGAGAGTATTTTACGGAGCCAGTCTATGGAACCTCCACGGGTCTCCCATACATTGAAGTCTCCAATACTGCAGAGATCCCATTCTCCTACTCTGTCCTCCAGGTCTTCCAGGAGTTTATTGGAAGAAGATGTGGGGAGGGTAGTGCTGAGAGTTGTGAAGTCTTCTGCCTTACTGAAATTGCTGTTTGCTCTGACCCAGTCGGTTCCAGGGCTAATTGAGTCCGTTAAGCCCCCTTCGGTTATTCCTCCTCCAAGCCATACTGGCCTTTCGGAGCTGGAGTGTTTGGTACCTCTGGTGGAACCCTTGGCTCCAGCTCCCCCTGTGGCTGTTTTGGAGCCAAGTTCCACGCCGACACTATCGGTGCTTTCCGTGGTGTCTAGGAGCCGAAGTTCCCTGGTCGACCCCAACAGGGACACCTGGATCCAAACCTCCTCGGTTCCAAGCCTCCCTCTCGGCTCGTTGGCGAGGGGTGAGTTCCGTATCCTACTTCTGTCTCTGAGCCGATGGCATCTTCAGTCTCTTTGGAGCCAAGGAGGTCTTTGGAGTTGGAGATGTCGGCATTTGAGATGATGAGTGTGCTGTCCTGATCTTCAGCTCCTACCAGGGGTAGCGACACTCTTCCCCTTAGGGCACCTACTTCTGTCTTAGCTCCTACTCTCTCCTTGGACAGCAGAGACCCACAGCCTCAGGAGCCACCAGCTGGTGGCCCCCACTCTTCCGAGACCTACCCGGAATATCCTGCTGAGGAGCTCCCATGGAAGAGAGCATGTAAGATGAAGCATGTAGACTCCCAGGATGTTTCTCTGACCTCTGAAACTGACCTTGAAAAATCAGAAGGGTCCCCACAAGTCATCCCCTGATGATGTCTCCTTTGTAGACATCCTGGAAATCCTTAAGCAGAGGTGTGGCTGGCTCGCTGTCACCCCTTCTGATGATGAGTCCATGTACCTGAAGGCTTTCGGGTCTCAACCTTCAGCCTCTTGGGTGTCTCCACCCTTTGACGAACTGATGGAGCTAGTTAGTCAAAAGATGTGGGATACTCCTGATGCCAATGGAGCCAGTCCCCAGGAGACCAAATAAGTTTCTTTCTGCACCCCCAGAAAAGGAATTCTTGTATAAAGGTGTTCCCTTAGATGCCATGGTGGTGGCGGCAGCCACTAAGAAGGAGCTAGCAGAAACTTCTACTGTTCATCTGCCAAACACGGAGTCTCGAATGATGGACAGGTATGGGAAGCATATCTTCTCTTAAGCGGCATTCACCCTTAGATCGCTGAAGTACCTTACACACTTCACGAGGCTTCAGAGAGATCTCCTTAAGGAGTTAGGAGATTCTCTACAAGGTACATGTACTGAGGGAGCCCCTGACAAGGTGTCTGCCCAGTTGTCCACCTTGAACTCTATCATCAACTCGTCCATGAGGCTTATCTCGTACACAGCTGATGGAGCGAGTAAAGCAGCAGGTTCAGGAATTTCCCTAAGGTGTCATTCATGGATGCGTTTATGCAATTTTGCGGAACCGTTCAAGTCTACCTTTACCAACGCCCCTTTGGACCCAAGGTAAAGGACACTCTCACCTGGTGCGAGCAAGAAGGAAAAACACTCTCTGCCATGGGAGTACGTTTTACTGTACCCTCTAGACCATACCCTAAGGGTCAGAGGGGAGGTAAAATGTGGTTCAAGAAGTCCCAGAGGTTTTTCCAGGATGCATAGGGTGACAACTCCTTCAGAGGCAGAGGAGGAGGAGGAAATGGTAGATGTTGCCCTAGAGGCAGGGGCGGACCCAAAAACCAGGGAGGCTGTGATTACTTTTGGTGCCGGCCTTACCAGCGCTCCTGATGTGGGGCCTGACTGTGCTTCTCTGGGGCCAGTTGGGGGTTGCATTTCTTTGTATCCAGAAGCCTGGCTAAGTATCACACAAGACAAGTGGGTACAAAGAATTATTACCAGAGGTTATGTCATACCCTTTTCCCTTCCACCTTTTGTTCCCAAGAGGATCCCGGATGTTCCACCCAATCACAGGGATCAGGCAACTGCGGAGGTGAACAAGTTGCTGTCAAAAAGAGTCATCCAAACCGTCCCAGCAGACCAAATAGGATCCGGAACTTACTCCAGATTCTTTTTAGTGCCGAGACATACAGGGGACTGGAAGCCCATTTTAGACCTCAGCAGATTGAACGAATCAGTAAAGGACGACAAGTTCTGGATGGTGACACTGCAGTCTATACTCCCATTATTGGGGAAAGACAGTTGGATATGCTCAATAGATCTCCCAAGATGCCTACTACCACATAAAAATGGACAGGGTGTCGAGGAGTCATCTACGCTTCTGGCTGGGAGCCAGTCATTACCAGTTTCATGCTGTGCCCTTTGGTCTCACCACAGCCCCCAGGGTGTTCACCAAGTGTATGGCGGTAGTGACAGCTCACCTGAGACGTTGAGGATTCCAGGTGTTTCCGTATCCGGACGACTGGCTCTTGACCGTCCCCACCAGGTGTCTACTTCTTCATATCAGGGACTCTACCATTCAGCTTTGTGCCCAGCTGGAAATTTCTATAAACTGGGAAAAATCTGCCTTATTGCCCTTGCAATCTGTGATTTTTATAGGCGTAGAGATAGACACAGTAGACATGTTGGCTCGTCTTCCTGTAGAAAGGGCACAGAATCTGGTTCAATTCAATGTCTTCTCTCCCTAAGAAAGGTCAAAGCCAAGACTATTCTGCAGCTTCTAGGGACCATGGCTTCCACCATATTACTAGTGTCACTAGCCAGGCTACACATGAGGATTCTTCAGTGGCTCCTATCGTCCCAGTGGTCCCTTCAGCAGCTACCATTATCTCACCACATACTGCTGACAGACTCTTGCAAAAAGGACCTCATTTGGTGGACTCTACCCAATCAGTTAACCATGAGCACTTCATTTGTTCCTCACCAACCCATTGCCACTGTGACCACGGATGCCTCACAGATAGAGTTGGGGGGCATTATCTAGGCAGGACGTCCAAGGCACATGGCAAGATCAGGAGGCTCACCTGCATGTCGGTGTTCTAGAGATGAAGGTGGTGCTCCTGGCGTTGCAAGGTCTTCATGACCTTCTGCCTCTGGCATTATGATTAAGGTGTTTACCTCATAGACAGAGGGAAAGGGATAATTTCTCACCAAGGGAAATTGGCTAGGCTTAAAGTGTCTCATAAAAGCAGCTAGCTTAGTACTTACCTATGAACCTGTGAAATGTATCATTCAGTCCATTTACATTCCATAAAACAATTTTTTAAACTCTTAGCCATTATTGTTTACTTTCTGTTTTGTTGCCTTATTCCAGTCATCATTTCTTTTAAGAAGTGGGGTATGCCATCTTTTTATATTTAGACCAAATGACTGCCCTTCTTGTAAACCTTTTATTAAACATTGTGTCGTCCTGTTAGGAAAATGGCTAACAAAATAGCTTTTCTATGTATAGGTTACACTTCTGTTCTCTTCTTGGGAGATTTAAATCAGGTATCTGTTCTGCTTAGCATCTCTCCTCAGGCTGTGCCCCACCCCCACTCATTGTAAATGAGGTATATTACGTGATCATACATCTTTGGGCCTCTCCTTATACAATGCTTACATTCCTCCAATCCAGAGTTTTAATTTCTCTGCTGGTGCTGTGCACTAATTTTTTCATAAGATAAACTTGTTCCAGTTTCCAGTCTTTACAGTAGCATTCTTAACATAACAGTCATAAATGTAACACCTTTATTAAATTATCACTTAAGACATAGGCGAACATTCATTAATTGAAAAGAAAATAAACCATTTTAACTTTTTTTCCATTTAAATTTAAATACAATATACATCGCATATATTTTCTTTACTATCAGTCCAACATTAAAAGAAAATGCTAAATTCCTGCCTTCCCTTAAACCTCACTCCTCTTCTTCCTGAACATTGATCTGCATGTGTTGTTCCCATAATTTCCATTTACTTCTATGTAATTTGCTCCTTCCCTTTTCTAAAGATCCCTCTTCCACTTCTTTTATCTGTCTTATAATATTCATTACTTGAAGTACAGTTGGTGTAGAACATTGATTTCCATTTTCTAGTAACTGCTTTTTTGGCAGCCAACAGAATTAAACTTAAGTCCTTACTATGTCTAGGCAATTCAAATCCTTTATCCCAGCTGAAAAGAATCATTTACCTACTTGCAGCCACTTACTCATCCACCATTTCTGATAGAGTACTGTGTAGGGAATTTTTAAAATCTGCCAACTCATTATACACTCAGAACATATGTTCCCAGTTACCGGTTTCTTCTCCATCACACTTTCAACATTAGCTAAATACATGAGTAAAAACAAATCTTTGAAGTCTGCTTGGGGTATAACAGTACCAATGCAAACATTCCAAGCAAGATCCTAAACCTTCTGGACTTGGTTGCATACTTGGAAGCTATACATGTGTCTTCCCATTGTTTTCTTGTAAATTGCTTTTCCAGTCTCACTTCCCAATTTTTTTTAACCTCCCCTGATTGATTTTTATAGTTATGCAGTATTTTATATACCCCACCAGTTATCCCTTTTTAACAGCTGTTTCTGTTCTAGATTCAGCTAAAAACTCTACTAGAGCAGGTCTTTTACTTAAAATCCCCCAATCCCTTTCTCTTTGCCTGTAGTCTTGAAATCAAGCTCTGGTAGGGAAGGCAGCCTCTAGTCTGCAATCCAAATGTCGTCTTTGCCTTATCCCACTCTGTAACCTTTCCTGCTGGAGTTATTTGCTCCCAATAGCTTGGTTCCTTTGTAAGGTCTCTCCAGTAATTTCTAGCCCCCTCTTGCCTATTTTCTGTATCTCTACTTGCAGTCATCCCTATTGGCAAAATCTTTCTCCATTCTTGTACTGGCTTAGTTCTTATAATACATTCTGAACATAATATTTTTGTATGGTGGTGGTTATTCTCCGTAAGGATCTCCATCCAAATTCCCATTCTCTCTCTTTCTTAAACTTCTGTCTGGCTTCATCATCATCATCCCTTCTCACTTTGAATTATAACCTTTCTTTTTGTTATGTATATTGATATTAGCTGTGTAGCTTTAATATGTTTCTTCTAATCAGATAAACCTAAACCACCTTGTTCTGTTGGAAAGATCAGCTTATCCCAATTAACTCTTGCCCTCCCAGATAAATTCCTTCAGTTATTTATTATTGTCCACAACTTCTCAGGTTGATAAAAGTTTGTATAACTCATATCCAAAATTAAAAGGGACTAAAACATTTTCACTGCTTGCATCCTTACTATCCATATCCATAAATAAGAGTTTCCAGTTTCTGAGTTTTTGTATCTTCGTTTGTTTAGTCTTTTCCCACACACGTGCAGTCACAGAGACCTGGTTTAAGGCTGTGGAGAGTACCCCAGCCATGCCGGGTTATACTACCTTCCACACATTCAGGCCACAAAATGAAGGCATGAGAACCAAAGGCGATGGCGCATCATTCATTAGAGATAAATGCATCTCTAAACTTGTTACACAGCATGATTCCCTGGAATTACTTCAGGTGCAATTGATTGTTAGTAAGACCCCTCTTCAAGCCATTGCCAGCTACAGGACCCCCTCTGTGAATCAGGGTATCCACTCAGCCTGCTTGGATCTACTTGAGTCCATCAAGATACAACCAAACACCCTGGTTTTGGGTGACTTTAATTACCTGACAATTGACTGAGTAAGTTATACATGTACTAACTCACTTGTCCAAAAGTTCTTGGATTTCATTAACTCCAGTGCATTTGATCTGCTAGTTGATACCCCATAAGGGGCTCAAATATCCTGCACCTGGTACTCACCAACAGGGGGGACCGTTGCACCACCCTCCTTGGTGAGATCTGACAACAAATCAATCAATTTTGTTAGAAGTAATGAACACCAACCCCCCCCCCCCCCGCAACAACTAGACTAAAAAACTTCTCCAAGACCTATTACAGCCTCTTACGAGATGGTATAATTAGCTTCATAGCCTTCCCCCCTCAAAGATGGAAAAGACACCTACACTGGGTTATACACCAGTGCCTTATATGAACTTCTGTACAATTGTATTGACTCTGCAGTACCTGATAGGACCAAAGTAAGATCTTCAAGAAGGAACAAACCTGTATGGTGGATATCTGCCGTCAACAAGGCTGTACAACAAGAGGAAGAGATTGCTGTCTGAGTAGGAAGGAAAGGTCTTATAACAGGAAACACTTCCTCCTCAACTTAAACAAGCAAATAAGACTCCTTGTAAAGGCCTCTAAAGCTAATTATGAATCCAAATTAGCTTCTCAAACTAAGGACAACCATAAGGCATTCTTTATTTACATCAGAAACCTCAAAGGAAAATCTCATATTTGTGCTGAACTAGTAGTTAATGGTGTTACTTGTACAGAACATGCGGATATAGCAAACCTCCTAGCTGACAGGCTCAATGAAAACTTTACTCCCCTCTCCTAGTCTCACACACCTCAAAGCATCCCTACCATCTTTCTGCCACATAGTATCTCTTATGAGCAGGTTTTAAATGCCCACTCCAAGGCCAAAAATACAGCCTCTATGGGACCAGATAACTTCCCAGGCTGTGTTCTACATGGGTTAAAATGGGAATTGGCAACACCACTGGGAACTCTCTTCAGTCACAGCCTAAGCACTGGCTTTGTACCAGAGAAATGGAAAACAGCTACTGTCATCCATTTACACAAAGGGGGTGCATCCACTGATCCTGGAAACTATAGACCCATTAGTTTGACCAGCCTTATCTGCAAGGCCATGGAATGAATCATCATACATCAACAAAGACATAGGAAATCTTCAAATGCTTGACCCCACCCAGTTTAGCTTTGTCAAGGGGAGATCTTGCCTGTTAAACTTGATGAACTTCTTTGAAACAGTCACCAAAGCCCTAGACAAGGTTAAATCTGTGCATGTGGTCTATCTGGACTTGGCCAAAGCCTTTGACACAATCCCCCATTCAAGCATCATTGATGAGCTTTCCCAGTTGGATAGTAACCCATATATTGTTAGGTGGGTTGTGAACTAGCTCACTGATAGAATAACTACAGTTAAAACAGGTGACGCCTACAGTTAAAACAGGTGACGCCATCTCCTCCAGTGGACCCGTAACCAGTGGCATCCCACAGGTATTGTTTCTGGAACTCCTACTGTTCAGAAGCTGCTTCTCTGAAGTCCAGGCAAAAACCAAAGGTCTGTGGCTGACAAAGTTTGCAGATGACTACAAACTGGGAACGGTCATTGAATCAGCCAACGATGTCAACATCCTGCAAGAGGGTCTTACGCAGACAAATGATTGGTGCCATTGTCATGGTCTTAAATGAAATGCAAAGAAATGCATTATCATTCCCTTTGATAAGGGCAATGGTCCTGCAAACTACCACATCAGTAGTAATACCCTAAGCATGCATTCAGTGGTGAGAGATCTGGGCACACAGATTGACAGCAACCTTAACTTCAATCACCATATCTCCACAGTGGTAATAAGGTCATTCTGTCTTGCTCATTTCATAAGTAAGGATATTGACTCTAGAAAAAAAGGTGTTATACCCCCCAGTACTCTTCCCTCATCAGGCCATTAACAGAGTACAAAGCTCCATTTGGTATGTACCTTTCCAAGCACCTCCAGCAATTGGAGAGACCACAAAGGCTCCTTACAAAGAAAATTCAAGGTCTTCAGCATCTGTCATATGGGGACAGACTGAAATCACTGTCACTTTATTCTGTGTCATACAGACTACTCAGAGGTGGTCTGTGCCTTGCATATAGGGCAATCAGTAACCCTGCTTTATTGGAAATGCTGCACATTTGCAAGTCAAATGGCACATGGATCACTCGCTCTAAGGACCTTAACCCAGTGTGTGACGTCAACAGAACCTGCTGGAGGGACAGATTTGTCTCCCAGAGGCTACCTCACCTTTGTAATAGGCTTCCAATTCATGTTAAACAGAGTCCCTCATTGACTCTGTTTAAGCGCAGTTTGGACAATTGGATGGGTAACTACAAATTCACCCTGGGGGTTCCACCTGTGTCCCCCTTGGACAGGGGCAATAGGTGCTGACTTTAGTGTCTGCTTTAAAATGGACAGTATAATCCAAAAGAAAATGATGGTCTCACCATGATGTCTGATAACAAACCAAACAGTCTTGGGAACAAGGGTTGATATTTGGCTAGGCTTGTAAGGGCCCCAAGACCATTAGCCTAGTAACCTAATATGATCCTTAGCTGCCATAACACAAGCTTTTTTATTCCATACTCCTAAATAGTTAGTCTTCTGTCCCCATAAATATGGGTATTGCTGAACCAGTTTGTGTTTGCATACATAATTATGGCTATAGCCTTTTTTATATGTTTAATTTTATATCCTGAAGAGACTTGAAACTGCCTTAGAATGTTGCATCTTATGCAAATAAAGCCAACTTTTCTTGATTACCATACTAATTATATCCTTGAATTTCTGAATTCCTTATTTTCTTTGCTAATGGCTATAAATATAAAACAAATAACAAAGGGGAAAGAGGATACCTCATGCTTGGTTCCTCTGTTCAAGCACAGTTTGTGAGAGGAACCCTCCTACTTTAATTCCTGCATCCAGTCCTTCATATATCCTTTCAATTAACTTTATTGTATCAGGAAATGCAAATACTTCCAATGTACTAAAAATCCCAGTTTACTCTGTCTAATGCTTTTTCTCCATCAAGACACACTAACAGCAGTGGTATTTTCTTACATTCTACTTCCCTCTGGATCATCATTGTTCTATTAATGTTACCAGATGTTTGCCTCCCCTCCGTAAAGCCACACTGATCAATATCCCATCTCTATACCGGAAGAATGCAATGTTTCTGTAATCACGGCTGCACAGGTAAAAAAAAAAAACACTCTCCAAAGCCAAGAACACAGCATCCATGGGACCTGACAATATCCCAGGCTGCGTTCTACATGAACTACAGAATGAACTGCTGGCACCCTACCTAAGTACCATGTTCAATCATAGCCTCACCTCAGACTTTGTGCCCACTGAATGGCGCACTGTGGCGATTATCCCACTCCACAAAGGGGGAGCCATGACTGACCCCGGGAGCTACCACCCCATTAGCCTGACGAGCCTGGTCTGCAAGGCCATGGAACGTTTCATCATGGAACTCATAAACAAAGACATTGGTAATCTCCAAACTCTGGACCCTACCCAGTTTGGGTTTGTAAAAGGCAGATCATGTCTCCCAAACCTGATTGACTTCTTTGAAGCAGTCACCAAAGCCATAGATGAGGGTAAGGTGGTTCACACAGCTTATCTAGATCTCGCCAAGGCTTTTGACACCATCCCCCACTCTGGAATTATAGATAAGCTCACTAAACTAGGTATAAATCCCTATGTCACAAGATGGGTTGCCAACTGGCTCACAGACAGAACCCTCACTGTGAAATTAGCAGACTCCAAATCTGACTTCAGACCAGTGACAAGTTGGAGTACCACAGGGTTCAGTCCTGGGTCCTCTCCTGTTTGGTATCTACTTCTCTGAAGTACAGGCTAACACAGAAGGTCTTTGGCTAACAAAGTTTGCAGATGACTGCAAACTAGGAGCCATAATCAAAACTCCTAACAATGTGGACATACTAAAAAAGGGCCTCACTGAGACAGATGCCTGGTGTCAAAGCCATGGCCTGAAGTTCAATGCCAAAAAGTGTATTGTCATCCCCTTTGGTAAAAACTCTGTACCCATGAACTACCACATAAGTGGTAGTCTACTTAATGCCAAAAGTGTGATAAGAGACCTTGGGGCACAGGTGGACAGTAATCTCTCCTTTGATAATCACATCACCACAGTGGTCAGGAAATCCTAAGTGGCTCACCTCATCACAAAAAGGTTTCTCATCCAGAAAAAAAGAGGTCATTATTCCCCTCTACTCATCACTCATTAGACCCATTATAGAGTACAATGCTCCTTTTGGTATGTACCTCACAAGACATCTACAACAACTGGAAAGGCCACAGAAATACCTCATAAAGAGGATTACTGGCCTCAAACAGATGCCCTACGCAGACCATCTAAAAAAACTTCAGCTTTACTCCATCGCATATCGCTTACTCAGAGGCGATCTCTGCCTAACATACAAAACTATGTCAAACCCAGAGCTGTTGGACATGCTCCACTTAAAGAAATCCCAATCCCTCCGAGCTACACACTCTAGGGACCTAAACCTTGTAACCACAATAAACAGAACATGCTGGAGGGATAGATTCCTGTCCTAGAGACTTCCCATACTCTGGAACAGGCTACCTATCTCTGTCAAACAGAGCTCCTCATTAGCACTCGTCAAGAAAAATCTTGATGATTGGATGGGAAATTCACCCCAGGGATCACTTCTGTGGCTCTGCTCGACAGGGCATAGGAAAATAATTTTCTTGGGTGGTGAAAGCCAGGGTACCTTTTTGGCTAGGCTTATATAGGCCCTAGGACTACTAGCCTAGCATCAACCTATGAATCCATAAATTTTGGGAAACAACTTTACCATTCATTTAGCTAGTGTAGACCTAAACACTTTATGATCATGGTTTAAAATTGTAATGGATATGATACTGGGTCTGAAGGGTCTTTGCCATTTTTAGGTAACACAGCCACCACATCTTTCTTCCAAGATGTTGGTGCTTCTTTTCCGTTTAAAACATTGTTAAAATCTTACATATCTTCATCACTTTCTTCCCTTCTAATTTTCAGACCTCTGTAAGAATACCATCTATTTCTGGAAACTTTCCTGAGATTGATAATACGTCACTGTTTTTATCTTATCACCTCTGTCTTAACTATTAGATGTTGAGCCTCATCTATGTCTAACCTTGACATAGTTGTTTTCCATAAATATTTCAGTTTGTACTCTTTCTTGATTTCCATACTTCTCTGCTTTGTACAAAGGTTCATAATATTTCCAGGATATCTCTAAAACGTCTACAGGATCTCTGTATTTCTTGTTATAGATTTCCTAGGTTTGACAATGACCCCTTTCAGTGTTCTGTTGCCTAAGTCATTGTGCTAACAATTTTTGTGCTCTCAAGTTATCATAAAAATAGTTGTTTAGCTGTAGTCTTTCTAAACTTGTGTATATATTAACCAGTTGATCCCTTATTTTCGCTTTAACTCTTTGCATTTGCTCTTCCTCTTGTTCTGTGAGATTTCTCCGATTCTGCAGTTCTTTAATCTTTGAAAGCCCCTCTAAGCAATTTGTTACTTTTTAGCTGTATCTCTTTCTTTTATTGTCATCTCTTATTTTACTCCATTTTTATTTTATCCCAGTCACTACCTATAACGTCTGAAGATATTTCTACATTCCCTAATAACTCTTGAATAATTTCCACTACCCATTCCTGAAATTCCTCTCTTTAAAATAGGTAGGAGGGAAAGTGCCATTGTCTTATTTTTATTTCATTACCCCGCATTTTTATCTTAGTTTTTATTGGTGTATGATCAGAAATAGTTATTGGATCTGTCAAACCTTTCAATTAAATGCTCATGTTTCTGTAAAATATAATTTATTTCGCTCTCCCATTCAGGGTACAATAGAAGAGTCTTCGTGGGTTCTGTTTAAGCAGCTTTTATACGAACACATAATTACTTAAGGTTACTGACTTTAACTTGTATACAAACAACTACATTCATGCATGCTATCATTGTGACTGCTCTTACAAAACGGTCCCCACGGAGTGCACATAAAGCCTTGACACGCTTCTTAAAGATACAACGCACTTGCACTCCGATCTACAATTATGATCTAGGCTAGCCCAGGTCTTGTACCTTGGGGAATGGTATGTAAATTCTATCAGAGTTCCTACTACTGAATTTACATCTTCCATACAAAATATTTTCATAAATTTCTTCAGAAATCTACCCACTTTTGTTGTATTGTCCCTTCTAGGTGCTCCAATGCATCCTCCCTTTGCTATATCAAATTGCAGCCCCCACCTGTAGTATTTCCTGCTGAAAGCTGATTATTTCTCCCAATATTTTCTTAAGCTTCATAATAGCAGTTTCAGCTGGAATATAAATACATGCCATTGTAATCATCCTCTCTTGCCAGTCGTTCGTTACCACCACAAATCTACCATTTTGGTCTTTTTTTCCTCATCTGTCACTGTTGGAGCTCCTCTAGCAATTAATATAATTACTCACCTTTTCCTCTGTCTCTGATATTCTGCAGAATGTCCATTCTGAAATCATCCCTTTGTCAAATTCTCATGCTTATTTCTGTGTGCCTCCTGCAGCAATGCCATTACTTAATATAGCTCAGTACTTTTCCTTTTTATCTATGCCTGTAAGGACATTCACATTCCAGGATAAAATGGCATAGTGCCCATGATAAAAAGCTGTTGTTCCCACTCATGATACATAGGTTCATAGGTGGTTACTAGGCTGTCATCTCAAGATAAGCCTGAAAAAGCTTATCCCAAATTCACAAAAATATTGCTGACATGAATCAATACCCAAAGGAATGTTATGGTTATGATCAATTGTTCACAGGCTGCTCCTGTCCATTGGGGACATAGGTGCCAAACCAGGAATAAATTTGTGATTTTCCATAATTTGGTCCAAGTTGTTTTTTGGTCCATATTCAGATTTACTACAGCAGTAAACATTAAGTTCACATTTACTGCAGCAGTATTCACCATGTCAGTTTTTTGAATGTGTATTTCCAGTTTTTGTGTTACATGCATATACTAATGTTTGGCAGGCTGATCTTTAGTACAGTGTCTTCTCTTTATTTCAACCTGTCATACTTTTCAAGACTTTTTGTTTTAATGAAAACCTTCAAACAAAAAGCTAAATACAAAACGGGTCTGTATTATATGAACGAAAGTAGATATAAGCGAACGCTCAATGAGCAAAAATTCTGAACATCGAAAACAATATTGGGGGGTTGTGCCCCCCCCCCACTAAATATATATTCCAACTCCGAGATCCCACTACAGTGAGGAAAGGGCAAAAACTCCAATCTTCACTGTACTGCGATCCCACAACATGCACGCCCATGTCTGGGAGTTTGGCTTATTAGAGCGTTGGCTTATATGCACTTTTGTTCATATAATATAGACCCATACAAAACACCCCCTTTCTGAATTAACTTGGAATAAACACAGAAAACTATATACATCTTCAAAACATGAAGTTTAATCCTCCAGAATGCAGCAATTGCCTCAAATTTACAGCTGCACCTACAAGCATTATCTAACCCAAAAATAAAAGTTACCTATGCTAAAAGCGTATGCTTTGTTGCCACCTAATCTGATTGCTGTCAGATGTTCTTCGGGTTTCACTGTTTCAGTCATTACATCGGCCTGAATAACAAAGGCTTGGGGTCCTGCGTCGGTTGCTGTCTCTTCTTCCATGATGTCAGGGGTGTAAAACATGCAGCTGACGTCATTTTATTCAGTCTTTCTTGTCGCACGGTGCCCGAAGCAGAAGCAGTTTGCAAGTGCTGGTTGGCAGACTCCTGAAATTTTCGCATTCGAGTTTCAGAACCGAAGTCTTCAAACTAAAGCCAAGTACCCCATTTGGGGAAACTTTTTCTTGCTCCTTAACGATGTCAGTAAAAGTTAATAATTGCATTACTTGTGGGAATCAAATACCTCATAAGGATTTTCATTTATACTGTATTCCTTGCCTAGGCACAGATCATAATGTGCCTTGCTGTCAGTTTTGTGCTAGATTTAACCAACGCACTATTAAGCGTCGGTATAGTTTTGCTTCTAAATATTTTGGATCAAGATTTAATTATCCTGAAATGTCGTTGGTTAGCAATCCGACTACCGGAGTTCACAAAAAACACAAAGAAAAAGACAAAGACAGACCGTTGAGGTCCAAAACTGATGACAAAGCTTCTCCTAAGCCAGTTGCCGGTTCTCAGTGAGGCGCTTTCGCAGCCCCTGATACCCGCTAGTTTTGAGTCGCAGGCCTCTACCGAGACCCATTCGGAGTCCGATATTCCACGAGATTCTCAGAGTATTGAACCCGCGGATGTCTCTCCCTTGGATGGGTCCAGAGCCGCTGAGCAGGCACCGGCTTCTGAGGGTGTTTTCAGGCCTCAACATTTTTATATAAAACTGATGCCAACCTCAAAAACAAGGTCAAAAGCATCTTTTATGTCTAAAAAACTGATGCATGAGCCACGTGCTCAGGCCCCTATGCCTAAAAAACAGATGATCAAAATGGCTGAGAACTTAATTACCTTGATCAGGGGTTCCCAAACCCCCCCCCCCCCCCTGCTAATAGGCTTAGGCAAGGCACTGATTATGAATCTTCAGATCAGGTTTCCATTTCTTCTGATCGGGAATTTTCCATTCCACCCTATGAGGATCCTGATGCAGAGGAATCCAGCCCATCTGCATCTCCTCCTGAGGATTACTCTTTTGGAGAAACTTTGCATACTTTAAGGGAACATTTTCACTGGGAGAGTCAGGACTTCTCTGAATCAAAAAAGAGGCTTTAGGGATTTCCTTCTTCTTACTCAGCATAGGCCTTTGGCTATACCTCCTGTATTAGACATTGTTGTTGATGTGTTTTCGGAATCAAGCATGGCTCCTGATTCCCTACCTCCGGCTACTAGTAAGCTAGACAGATATTACAGAGTTCCTGACTCCCACAAATTTCTATTCAAAAATCCTGCTGCTGACCCTGAGACTATTTCACAGGGTCCCAAGGCCTCTACAGCCAAAAATCCTACCCCCTCTGATAGAGATTCCAGGGCGCTGGATAGATGGGGAAAGAAGGTATATACGTCTGCTACCTTAGCAATCAGAGCCTTAAACTGCCAGTTTCATATGCTTAAATATCAACAGCATGTTATGGGCCTACTGAAACAGAAATTATGTTGATTTCTGATTGTGTGGAAAATAGTGTTACAAGAATTATTGCATTCAGCAGAACAGGTTGGAAAGCATACTTTGCAATGTGGTTTTGATTCCTTGGAGGCCTTTTGCAGGGCCACAGTTACTGGATCTGTGATTAGAAGGCATGCCTGGCTCAGGGAGCAAAATCTGCCTGATCATGTTAAAGCTAAATTGTTGGATGCCCCCTTGCAGCATGACACTCTGTTTGGTAATAAGGCAGAAGAGGCTTTAAAGAAAATGGAAGGCAAAGCTAAATTTATGCAAACTGTAAAAGATTTCTTGCAAGTGCAGCCACCCAAGTTTAGTAGGCACTGACCTACTAAAAATTGGTCCTTTCTTGTGTCCGACAGAGCCTCTCAAGGCAAATCCAGGCACTCACAAGGCTCCAGATACCAGTCACAAGTTTCTTACAGGTCAAAGCAATGGGGTGCCTCCACCTCCAAATCTGGAGGAAACAAAGGACAACCCTACAGTAATAAGTCTCAATGACTTTTCTCTACCATCACCAAGCACTTATCTTTTGACAGCCCCCTTGGGGGGAAAAAACTAGCACTTCATGCACAAAATTGGCAGTTAATTACCCAGGACAAGTGGGTATTGAATATAGTATTCCTGGGGTACAGATTTCATTTCCATACTTTACCAATTCCAAACGGATGGCCAGATCTGCCACAAAATCAGTGGACAGAGGCTCAAAAACAAGTTATGTCCCTCATGGATATGAGGGCTATTCAACCAGTACCAGAAAAGGAAAAAGGACAAGGTTTTTATTCAAGACTTTTCCTGGTACCCAGAAAAGACAATTCTTGGTGTCCAATACTGGATTTATCGATTTTGAACATGTTCTTGGACATTCTAAAATTCAAAATGCTGACTTTACAACAGCTACTGCCTATGCTGGGCGGAAACGCTTGATTAGTGACTCGAGACTTAAAAGTGGCATACCTGCATATCCCAATAAGGGAAGAAGATACCTCCACTTCAAGGCAGGGTTTTTGCATTACCAGTTCTCTGCACTGCCCTTTGGCTTATCTACTGAGCCCAGTGTCTTTACAAAGTGCCTGGCACCAGTAATTGCATTCTGCAGACAAAGAGGCATACAAATTTATCCTTATCTGGATGACTGTCTCATTCAAGCAGAGGATAAGGACACTCTTCTTCAACATCTGGCATTTGTAAAAAGGCTTCTAACATGCCTAGGGTACACAATAAACGAAAATAAATCCCAACTGGTACCCTCTCAAATAATTACATTCCTGGGTGCAAGCTTGAATACAACTGACCAGATGGCTTACCTTACACCAGACAAACAAAGGCAACTGACAATATACTTCAAACAAATGGCAACAAAAAACTCAATTATCTGCAAGACAAATTTTGCAGGCTTTGGGGTTCATGGCATCCTGCATTCTACTAATTCCATATGCAAGACTGCATATGAGGGAACTTCAATGGTACCTAAAAGTTTATGGAGCCAACGTTGTCACAGTCTGGAAACTATGATTCCTCTCATTCCCTGCCTACAACAGGAGTTTCTTTGGTGGGCGGAGACATGTCACCAAAACAAGAGACTGTCATTCACTCAACCCTTGCCACCCAACCCTAACTACAGACTCATCAGACTATGCTTGGGTGGCCCACCTGGCGGGGAGATGCATTCAGGGCAAATGGAGCCCAAAACAAATGCATCTGCATATCAACCAGAAAGAGATGCTAGCTGTTCAGAATACCCCGACAGCCTTCAAGGAATTGCTTCATCCAGGACAACTACTGATAAAGACGGACAACACCACGGTTATGTGGTACATAAACAAGCAGGGGGGTACACATTCCTACCCCCTTTGCAGACTAGCCATGACATTGTGGAACATCGCTTTGACCTACCAAATACATCTTCAAGCTCAATTACTGCCAGGAAAACAAAATACTCTGGCAGACGACCTAAGCAGAAATCTTATGGACCCACACAAATGGAAACTGGATCCACAAATCTTCAGCATGTTAACATGGAAATGGGGGAGCCCAGGCATAGATCTATTTGCCTCTCTCCAAAATTATCAGCTGGACAAATTCTGCACAAGAATTCATCACAAAAAAGCATGGAAAGTGGATGCCCTATCCTTCAGTTGGAAAAACCTATCAGTCTATGCCATTCCCCCCTCTGCCTCTTCTCTCCAAGGTCTTACTAAAAGTCAGACAGGAAAAACCAAAAATTATCCTAGTTGCTCCGGACTGGCCTCGACAACACTGGTACCCACTTCTAAGGAATATGTCTCAACTTCCCCTTTGATACTTGCCTCAAATACCTCATCTACTGTCTCAGCAGAACAATCAAATTCTGCACACTCAGCCTATCCTTCTCTTCAATAAAAATCCATGCCTGTGCCATCTCGGCTCATTACAACACAGATCTTTCCCCTCTTTTCTCATCCTCTGCTTAAACAGCATCTTAGAGGGGCCAAAAATGTAAGGCCTCCCAGAAGATCACCAACTCCTGCATGGGGCCTCAATTTTGTGCTGGAAGAACTCACCCTGCCGCCTTTTGAACCAGCAGCTACTGCGGATATAAAATTTCTATCTTGGAAAACAGCTTTTCTCTTGGTAGTCACTTCAGCAAGAATGGTTTCAGAGCTACAGGCTCTCATGGCTGTGGAGCCTTTTATTACATTTTACCCGGACAGGGTGTCCCTCAGGACCAACGCTTCTTTTATGCCTAAGGTGGTATCCAGTGTGGCTCTTAACCAGACAATTCACCTGCCAACCTTTTACTCAAATCCGCAGAACAAGGGGGAACGGATTCTGCATTCATTGGATGTACCCAAACAACTAAGATTCTACTTGAACAGGACCAAATCTCTAAGAAAATCTGAGCAACTACTGGTAGCATTTGCTGCAGGGCCAGAGGGGAAGGCGATATCAAAGCAGACTATTTCTAAGTGGATAAGCCACTGTATTCGTTTCTGCTACCTGCACCATGGTAAACCTGTGCCGAAGGGAATCAGATCTCATTCCATGAGGGCTGCCTCTACCTCAGCAGCTTTTCTCAGAGGAGTTCCAACCAAAGACATTCTAGAGGCTGCTAGATGGAGCTCTGTTCATACCTTCACAAAGCATTGTCATTTGCCTCTCTTCTCCAAATCCAGGATAGGCTTTGCCACTGCAGTTCTGCAGGGCCTTATAGCCGCTCCTAATGCTGTTTAGCTCCATCTTCCCATCCATAGCTTTGGGATTCTACCCAAATGTAATGACTGCAACAGTGAAACACGAAGAACATAGTACAGCCCCCTTTTTCTATACGTTTTCTTTCCTTCACTATATACGAACACCTTTATGGTGTATTTGCTGTTAGATGAAGATAAAGTTTATGTTGCTAAAAGTGCATTTACATATATTTCTGTTTGTTTATATGTATATATATTTTTGCTCCCCATTTGGGGGGCACCTGTCATCTGGGGCAAGAAAAACTGAATAAAATGGCGTCGGCTGCATGTTTTATACCCCTGATGACCTGACGTCATGGAAGAGGAGACGGCAACTGACGCAGGACCCAAGACTTTGTTATTCAGACCGACTGAGGGCAACCTGCCAGCAGATTACCCAAATGTAATGACTGCAACAGTGAATACACTCGAACATCTACATTTATGGTAAGTGTACACAACTGTACTTTCTTTTATCTCTTTCCCTCCTAGATGTGAGAAACAGTTTGTATGCTTTCAGGAAAGATTAACTTTTAGCCCTTATAAAAAGAACTGTGGCAATCTTAAAATAAAAAATAAATTGCACATTGTTTTGTCAACTGCATTAAAGGTATTGTGACTGCTAGAGAGATTGTTTACTTATTCACTTCCCAAAGTGTCAGCTTTATTTTTTTTTAATTGAACTGCTTGCCATTGTAACTTATGCATTTCCTTCAGCAAAGAACACTCAGAGTTATCCAGATTAACTGCTTGCACCTGAAGACAACTTGTTTCCATGGAAATTTACTCAGTAATGAGTGTAAATTTCACTCAGAAAAGAATGCACAGCTGTCTTCAGCTGTAGATGTCTTGACTCCACTGGACATTTGTCAGTGGAAAATAAACAAGCTAATGCCTTTGCAGTAGTAAGAAGCTTTTCATGGCTTTCATCATTTTCTCTTATTTTTTAAAGCCTACATGCTTATAAAAACATCTCTTTACAGCTCAAGTCAAAGGTAGTAATATAGACCTTTTTTCTTTTAAAATAAAAAGAGAAAATACTCTAATTCTTTTCTACATCTAATGTAATCAGTGCACCTTTAACCCCCCCCCCAACTCCAGCAGTTCAAGATCACAACATATGAACATTAAACTTGCTTTTCTACATCCTTTTTTCTCCTGCCATTCTGTAAAATATATATTTCTTGCAACTAAAAAAAAATACTTTTTTAATATATTTAAAACAAATACCCCTGACTACACACTGTACAGAACTGTTTTACTGTATGTAACATGCAGTTTACATCATGAAATGTTTTATACAGATACTAATAAGAACAAAGAATGTTTTACTTAGTTTCCCCCTTTTAGTGACCTCCTGAACATTAATGGTATCAAGTGGGGCATATGCCTCACAGTCCACCCACAAGTAAAATTAAATGAGCAAACGTCCAGTGTGTTTCAGTCACCAATTTGTGTGTGGGTACATAATTAGAGCTATATAGCCTTTGTTTTATCTTTAATTTTATATACCAAAATAAGACAAAATGATGGAAACCATGATTTAAAACACGATAACATGCTTTATATTCTTTATTTATTCACTAATTTCAGAGTTGCTGGTGGTCTTCCTGTTCATCTCTGTCTCCCAACACCAGACTGGTTCAAGTCCAGGGTACTCCTGATTCTTCTAGTCAGCTCCTGTGCTTTTTTTCCTGTTTGTATGTCTGGCAAGCATTTTCCTTTCGAGCATTGGAAAAGGTTCACTGGCAAAGTCGCTCTATGAACTTTACCATCAGAAGAATGAGAGACAATGTCCCTTTCTGCTTGCCTTCTCACTTTTTGTTGGATAAACTTTATTCCCTCCTGGGCCTGTTCTGGGTCAAAAAATTACTTTGATCCTCCAGGGGAAAAAAAAAACACTGAAGACAGGTGGATACAGCAGCTTGAGTCTCACACCTCCCTCTTGTCATTCCCTGATTGCTGGGATAAATTTACCTCTCCTCTGCCTGATGTACAATGAATAATCATTTTCTACAAACACCCTGCTGTCTCCAATTTTTAATACTTTGCCCTTCTGCCACAGTTTTGTGAGGATCAACACTTTCTACTGGTACTACTGCAGCTTTACCAGTGTAGGTCGTAGCTGCTTTCTTATGTGCCCTTTCAATACAAATTCTGCTACAGAACAACAGTTGCTTATTTGTGATTTCATAAAATTAATAGCCTGTTTCTTTATTGATTTCAGACCTTCCCACAGCACTACTACTGCCCTCCTTTCCTTTACTGCCTGTATTAACAAAAACCATAACCTCAATATGCTTTCCTCTGCACTGTTTATAGATCTGTCTAAGGCATTCGCTATGGTAAATCACCAGATACTTATGAATATCTGCAAATTCCTATCACTAGATGCACTATCTATAAAATGGTTCCAGTCCTACTTAGATAACAGACAACAGACTGTACTTTGGCATAACATTCTATCTACCCATCTGACCGTTAACATTGGTGTTCTGTTCCTCAAGGGTCCATATTAGGACCTCTCCTGTTTTCTCTATTTATCAACGACCTTCACCTAGCAATCCTCCAAGCTACATGCATACAATATGCAGATGATTCCACACTTGTATGCTCAGCCACATCTATATCTTAACTTCACTCCCTTACCCAAAATGTGTTTAACACAGTTGAACAATGGTTTACACAGCACTGTCTCCTTCTGAACCCCCAAAAAACTAAACTCCTCCTTTTTACTCCTACTTGCAAGTCCCCCCCAATAGACTTCACAGTAACTTCCAGTAATGGTACTCTCATATCCCCAGAGCCAACTACCAAACTACTAGGTATCACCATAGATGATGACCTTAACTTCAACACCCATATCAACAATACTCTAAAGTCTGTTAATAGAAAACTAGGCTCTCTCTACAGGATCAAACCCTTCCTCTCTCCTGCAGCTAGAATAACTATTGCTCACACCCATCTTATTTCTACTCTCCTCTATGCCTCACCCATATATACTAATCTCTCTAAAAACAACCTTAATAAAATGGAAAACTCCTACAATAACATAGCCAGATTTGCTACAGGTAACCCTTTCATAACCCACCACTGTTTTAATCTAAAGCAGCTAGGATGGCTTGAATTACAAAATCAGCTTAAATTTCACCAACTGACCATTGCCCATAAAACCCTTTACCAACCTACCAATACCCCTATACTATCTACCCTCATTACCCCCTACAACAATATAAAGACCTTACGATCATCACATAAACTTCTTGTAAATATTTGTAAGTCAAACAACAGGGCTTGGGACTCTCTTTTCTCTAATACTGTTGGAAAATCCTGGAACCTTCTTCCTAACTAACTTTCCTCTCTTCCCTCTATATCACTCTTTAAAACCAAATTGAAACTTTTCCTCAGAACACACTGGTTGTGCCCCTGTACTAAACCTGACTGATCAACTAGCTTTTCTTACTTGGTTCAACCTACCCTCCTCTACTCAGTAATCAAGTTCCTTTTCTTAATAACAACTTATCTTGTCCTTCTGTACTATTACTTACATCTTCCGAATCTCATTAAGGAGACTACTTTTACTTGTTGTTGTGTCTTTCGGCTTTTCCCGGTTAGGGGTTGCCACAGCGGAACTCTGGTCCGCTAATGATTGGCAGTAGATTTTTACATGCTGAGTTGCCAGTCCTGATGCACAACCTTCAGCAAAGGTATGCCCATTCACGTATGTCTCCACACAGAAGACCCTCTAGCTGAGAATCGAACGGGACAACGTCTGACTGTGAGGCGACAAACGCTACCGCAGCACCACCACCGCAGTATAAGGAGACTACTTTTACTAATATATTTGTATAATTTCAGCTACTACTTTTTCTTTATGACTACTTGTATACTAATATATTATATAATTCAGCTGCCATATTTTTCTTTATGATGTATTGCAACTACATTTTGTATTGTACTAATTGTATCTGTATATTTTGCACTATGTTATGAACAAATGACTTCTGATTATTCTCTGTACTGCACCTGCAATGTTCATTGTAGACATTAATTTTTGTGTATGTGATTTTGTTTGTTTCCCCGGACCTCTACTGAAAATGGACATATATCCAGTTAGACTAGCCCGGTCAACAAATGTAAAATAAAAATAAATAAATTCCTTCCACTTTCTGTGGTACAGCAGAAAATCTTAGGTTTTCTCTGCGTGCTCTGTCTTCTGACTGTACTATTTTTTTTTTGTTAATTACTCTTCTTGAGAAACCTCTTATTCACCCATCTTTTTCTTCGTGTCATCCTCTGATTTATGCAGTTTCATCAGTTCATCTGAATGGCTAGGTAAAGCTTCTTCCATTTTTCCAGCATTTTGTTGTTTGAATAGATATATTCCTTCAGTGTTTCATTTATTTTAATCACCTCTGAGTACATTTGATGTATTTTTTTCTTCTACATTACTAGAAGCCATCTATTGAACCAGTGTCTAAACTTGAACTACTTTTTGCTGAACAGCTGCAGAATCCTACCTAGGCAGTGTTTTCTCACCACCTTTACTGGTTGATTTTCTTTCAGGTTTTCCAAATTTCTTCTTTGCTAGCATCCAGGCAGGGTATTTACTAGCCAGTAACTGAATTTTACCAAAAAAAAAAAAATATTCAGTGATGCTTCTTTTTCTTATTTTCTGTCTTCACCCTGGGAGAGCTGAAGTTAAGCTGTTGATCATTGTGCAGCCATCCTGAAGTTCAAGAATGAGAGTTGACATAAATCTATGTTGTCTTTATATTGCTCATTATATTCAGTCATCAACAGTTTTATTTTTCATTGCAATTAGTCTGGTTCAGGAGCATTTCTCTGTGCATTTTTAGTCTGATTAGTTTAGTTAGACATTTGCAGATTAGATTTTTGCTAATATTTATTATGCAGTATATGTCCAGAGACACTTTTCTAGTATAAGTCACTCTTCCTGCCTCTTGGTTTAACGGAGCTGCACACAGTAACATCAGTAGTAATCTGAGATCTTTTCACTATACATTTTGGTATTTTCCTTTCAGTTTCTCTTGCACAGAAAGCTTATAGTTGCAGCATTCCTTGTAAAAATTTTTTTAAATTGTAAGAAATACAGCACAGAAAGCCCAATGAAGTACAGCACACTGGTTTATTCAGAGACAGCTCCCCACAAAATAAAACATAAACATTTATATCCACAAGTACGTTTTCATCTGTACAGACTTCCTCAGATGCATAAATGAATGTAACTCACAAACAGCAATTGAAATACTTCTGAATAAATAAATAAATAATGCCCCCCAATTGCAGTCCAGCTAATTAAAAGTTCTAAGTATGACAGAATGACATACAACAAACTGAATGAAATATATAAAATTTTGTCACTTAAATATATATATATATATATATATATATATATATATATAAGCACATAATTAAAACACGGATACCCCATATTTCTTGAAGGTTTTGTTCTTAAAATAATAAATAAAACTCTGTGTATATGTAAAAGAATGAATAAAATCAGTCACTAAAATCTTTTTTTTTAGTGGTGAACCACCCTCTAGAGGTCATTTTCAGAAAATTCCCTGGAATAGTAAAAAATATACCTTAATTTGAAGTGATCTTTTGTATAAAAGCATTGTGTTCATGAGTTAATTGATACTGTTAATATAACCTGGCAGCACGTAATTTTAAAACTGGAGCTAAAGAAATAACGTCATTTAATCCAGGGTGCTTGTTGGCTTCCAGTAATATCTGCCAGAGTACCTCCCTGTACTCGTTCCTAGTTTCCCAGGGTCCTTCTCTCAAGCCCTTAGCTATTTCTTCCACCATAAAAAATGAAATGACTCCTACACAGGTAAGTGCGCGTTTATAAAGAACACTTCTAGTGTTGTTAGTACGAATATCATTCATATGTTCATGCATTCTTCTCTTTAATTTTCTGTCAGTTTTCCCAATGTAGAAGGCATTGCATTGACTGCACAAGGCAATATACACCAGACCATAAGAGTCACATGAACTACGTACGTTACTGGAAAAATAAAAATCTCTTGCTGTTAGAAACAGTGTTTTCCTGTTGACAATATATCTATACTGTGGACAAGTACCACACTTAAAGGTACCAGTTACTGTTTGTCCTTCTTGAACCAGTATGCTCAAGGTAGTCTTTTACATTGGGACCCTTACTGTAAATAATTTTGAAAGGGGTATCAAAGATGGGACTCAATTCTGATAGTCGGGAAAATTTGTGCCATTCTTTTTCCAAAATGTCCCTAATTATCTTAGAGTCCCCATTACATTCAGTAATAAAGGCTTTGACAAGAGATGGCTCTGTATCAGTATGTTTATCAACACCCTGTGTGTCTGTGTTAATGTTCACAGTATTAAGGTCCTCACCTAAAATGGGGTTAAATCTACCAGCCACTACTTTGTCAAATGCCCTTTTAACAATCTCAGTGGGATATCCACGATCAAAAAACATATTGAATAAGGTTCTACACTCATCAAGAAATTCCTCATCGTGTGAACACATCCTACAGATGCAGACAAACTGTCCCTTAACAAAACCAACCTTTTGATGGCAGGGATGTGCACTGGTAAAATGAGGAAATGAATTTGAATAGGTAGGTTTTCTGTATAATCTGGACTTAAACCCCCTCACATTTCTCAATTGTGACATCCACATTTTTCACTTTATTGGTGTATTGATGGATAAACTGTAGAAAAGTAGTGCCAGAGATGTATTCAAAACATTGTCAATTTGTCTTCAGTATCTACCCCAAAAAACTATTATATCATCCAGAAAACATTTATAGAGTGTCCAGCACTCCTTATAAGGTGAATTAAAAATATGTAAATGTTCCCAATACATCAAAGTCTAATTTGCATATATTGGGGCACAATGTGCCCCCATAGCAACACCAGAAATCTGGTGGAAAAATTCACCTTCAGAGAAAATATAGTTGTTTTCTAACACTAATTCCATTAAAATCAATTAAGTGTGGACCTCCCTATGTGTAAAATGACCAAACACTCTTAGAGCTTCTTCAAACCATTGTAATCCTAATGTATGTGGAATGCAAGTAAATAAATCAATGACATCAGTGGTCACAAATTTCAATGTTTCACAAAACTGCTGCTGTTTCATAAAAAAAATCTCAGGAATCTTTAAGGACATTAAAATCCCCCAAATGTATACTTTTTAACTTTACATCCAAAAACTTGGTAAGTGGAACTGTAACTGATCCTTCTGCTGCTACAACTGGATGTAGTGGGGGTCCATGACATTCTTATGGACTTTGGAAACACCGAAAATTGCTGCCACTTTAGACTTTAACCCCATTTTAGGCGAGGACCTTAATACTGTGAACATTAACACAGACACACAGGGTGTTGATAAACATACTGATACAGTGCCATCTCTTGTCAAAGCCTTTATTACTGAATGTAATGGGGACTCTAAGATAATTAGGGACATTTTGGAAAAAGAATGGCACAAATTTTCCCAACTATCAGTCCCATCTTTGATACCCCTTTCAAAATTATTTACAGTAAGGGTCCAAATGTAAAAGACTACCTTGAGCATACTGGTTCAAGAAGGACAAACAGTAACTGCTACCTTTAAGTGTGGTACTTGTCCACAGTGTAGATATATTGTCAACAGGAAAACACGGTTTCTAACAGCAAAAGATTTTTATTTTTCCAGTAACGTACGTAGTTCATGTGACTCTTAAGGTCTGGTGTATATTGCCTTGAGCAGTCAATGCAATGCCTTCTACATTGGGAAAACTGACAGAAAATTAGAGAGAAGAATGCACGAACATATGAATGATATTCGTACTAACAACACTAGAAGTGTTCTTTATAAACACACACTTATCTGTGTAGGAACCACCTTTTCGTTTTTTTTTGGTGGAAGAAATAGCTAAGGGCTTGAGAAGGAGGACCCTGGGAAACTACGATCAAGTATAGATGTATTCTGGCATATATTACTGGAAGTTAACAAGCACCCTGGATTAAATGAGGTTATTTCTTTAGCTCCAGTTTTAAAATTATGCGCTGCCAGGTTATAACAACAGTATCAATTCACTCATGTGAACACGATTCTTTTATACAAATGATCACTTAAAATTAAGGTATATTTTTTACTGTTACAAGAAATTTTCTGAAAATGACCACTAGAGGGTGTTTCATCACTGAAAGAAGATTTTAGTGACCGCTTTTATTCATTCTTTAACACACAGTTTTATTTATTACTTTCAAGAAATAATGGGTATCTATGTTTTAAATATGTGCTTATTTATATGCACACACACACACACACACATATATATATATATATATATATATATATATATATATATATATATATATATACATACATGGATATTTAAGTGACGCTATTTTATATATTTCATTCAGTTTGTTATATGTCATTCTGTCATACAGACAGTTTAATTAGCTGCACTGTGATAGGGGGGCATTGTTTATTTATTCAGAAGTATTTAAACTGCTGTTTGTAAGTTACATTCATTCATGCATCTGAAGAAGTCTGTATAGATGAAAACGTACTTGTGGATATAAGCATTTATGTTTTATTTTGTGGAGAGTTGTCAGAATAAACCAGTGTGCTGTACTTTATTGGGCTTTCTGTGCTGTATTACAGTTTTTGGTCTCTTTCTTCAGCACTTGCTTCCATTTTTTGTCATTTTTTTAGACTGTATACCTTCTTCCCCTCAGTTATTTCTTTTAGCATTGATGAAAGTCTTTAGAAATGTATGTCAAACATTTCACTTAACACATGCAGAAAATATTAACTACCATTTAGTCAAACTACTCAATTAAAGCATTCTCAGTTTAATTTTTCATTCCACAACATGGTTCACTGTTCTGTTTGCTAAATGCTTTTTACCTTTACTTTGTTGTTCAACTGCTGTCCATATATGAAAATGCATGGTGTCCCTTTAATTTGTAGCTTTTTTTCATTGTTTCACTTTTTAGGAAGAGCTCGATTTATGTGTGCGGCAGCAGTATACGCAAAGCATTCTACAAGTTAGTTTGTTAATCCTTATGAATTCTGGTGAGAAGTCCAGACTTGTAACCAAATTGGTTATTGGATGCTGCACAGATCATTATTGTCCCACTGCAATGTCCGCCATTACATCTAAAGCCGTTTCCCTTTTGTTGAAGTATCTTTTAATGAATGGACTGATGGCCACCCCCCACCCCCCATGTAGTTTAATTTTATATAAGAAGGAAAACATATATTTGTTATTTTTCTGAAAAGAAATGTGCAATAACTGTTTCTGAAGAAGTGGAACAGCAATCCTCATTCTTCCCTTATTTGAACTGCTTTCATTATTACATTTAATTTTCTTGTAGTGGTAGGAGTTTGATTTTGTTTTAGGCTAATCACCTTTTTTTTAACTGGTGGGTACCTTCTGTCTTTTCTCATTCTAAAATGTGTGAAGGAGTTCACTGCTAGGCCTGAAAATTCCATTTGAGTTTTTTTTGAGCTCAGGTCTGTTCAACTACCCTGATATTCTTTCACTTCCTTAAATGCTGCTTATGCATACGTGTGTGTTTTTAAGTCTGTAGCTTAAGCCTTGCACCTTTCTCTCTCTATAGATTTTAACATTAAGCCTTGCACGTTTCTCTTTCTATAGAGTTTAACATTTATTTATTTATTTCCTTACTTACGTTTGTTAACCAGGTTAGTCCGATTGGGTGTTAGCCCATTTACATGGAGTCCCAGGGGGATAAGCCCCAGAAAAACAGATAAACCAACACAATAAAGGTAGCACACACACACACTTTCATATATATATATATATATATATATATATATATACACACACACACACCTAATGTAAACCTAATTTAATTTCTTCTTTTTTCTCGTAGCAAAAAAAACTGTCCACAAATACCCACCTCTCTCAATATTTCAATACATGTATTTATTTGCTGTAGTTTGGCCAGGATGCTCTCTTAGCAGATTTGCAGCTCAGTTTAAATGTGTCTGTGTCTCACTGATGTAGGCTGTGTGAACTCTGTCCAGCTGTATTTTTTGCAATTAAATTCCAGTCTTACGCTGTAGTATCTTAAAATAAAACTTAAACAATTCTATTATTCTGGATACCTGAAAAATGTAATTTGTCCATTCTAGACCTGTCCTCCATTTCAGTTATTTCCTGTTTGAGTTCTTATTTTAACTCTCTTACAGCATAATTGAGTGCCATTCACATTTTCTGTTAGTGTTTGTACTGTATCTGTATGGTTTGTGAGGAACTTTTCAGTTTCTTTAATCTTTTGTTTGATATAGTCTTCCATTGTCCCACTTACCTTCATTAATTCAGTGAATATTTGGTCAATTTTCTCACCTGTTGCAGTTCCCTTGATTACTTATTCATTTGTAGTCATCTCTTGTTTGTCCAAAGTGTTTGCCACACCATTCTCTGGAATGGATACTGCTTTTCCTTCTAAAGGTATTTTTTTTTGGGGGGGGGGGGGTTGAATGGATGTCCTTCAAGAATGCAACTGCAGTCATAACATATGGGTTTTCCTGCCTCAGGCAGCCCTCGGTCGGCCGAATTCCAAAGTCTGGGTCCGGCGTCGGCTGGTGTCACCTCCTCTCCGACGTCACCACGGCTGGAGTATAAAGGCATCGGCTGACGCCATCTTCTTCAGTCTTTCTTGCCGCGCGGTGCCCGAAGCAGAAGCAGTTCGCAAGTGCCGGTCGGTCAGCTCCTGTGTTTTCAGTACCGAAGTCATCTAAAAGCTAAGTACCCCGTTGGGGAACATTTATTCTTGCCTCAGCCGATGTCAGAACAAATTGAGAAAGTTAATAATTTTGTCTTGTGGTAAACAAATACCTCATAAGGACTTCCACTCTCTCTGCCTTCCTTGCCTGGGCCCAGACCACGACATCTCGGCCTGTGCTGCCTGTGCCTGCTTTAATAAGCGCACTCTCAAGCGCCAGGCAGAATTCGCCGAGGACTTTTTCGGTGAATCCTTTGCGTATATCATGCCGTTGGATCAACCGACTACCCAATCTGCTAAAAAACGCAAGGACCGGGATCGACATCCTCGGCCCGCGTCCACTACCGATGCTACTCCCAAACCCTCTGCTAGTGCTCCGGTTCCTTCGGAAGTGGTAAATCTACCGCTCCAGGCCGACAACACAGCGTTAACACGACCTTCGGTCCCGGAGATCTCTCCGGTGCCGGTTGTTGATTTTCCTCCGGAAACCGAAGTTCTGGATCTACCCGACACCATTTCTGTGGACAAGGTTATGCCTGCACGTGGGGCTGCTAGGCCTCCTGTATCCATGTCCATCAAGGCCTTTGCACGTGCTAAGGCCGCCAGCCAGGCCAAGGCCCATCCTAGACCTACTGCCCAGGCCCCTTCTTCTGATAAGCAGATCATGTCTCTGGCTGCTGATCTTATTTCCCTTATCAGGGGGTCTCAGCCTCATCCGGAGAGGGGTTCTCAGCCACCTGCAGAGAAAAGGCCCAGAACTGAGCAGGCGGATGACCTCTCTTCGGATGAAGCCTCTGGGGATTCTGAACATTCTGATACCCAAGAAGAATCCTTCCAGGCCTACGAGGACTCTGATGCTGAGGAATCAATTCCCTCTGCCTCCCCTCCAGAGAATTTCTCATTTGGTGAAGTCCTGCATTCCATGAGGGAACATTTTCAATGGCAGGGTCAGGAATTCTCTGACTCCAGGAAAAGGCTTTGTACCTTCCTCAAGCTTCCCCAGCACAGGCCTTTAGCTATTCCACCTGTTATGGATGTTTTGGATGATGTTTTCTCTGACTCCAGTGCTAACCCTGATTCTCTTCCTCCGGCTCCTGTCAAGTCGGACAGATATTATAGGGTCCCTGACACTCACAAGCACCTTTTTAAGGCCCACGCTGTGGATCTAGAAACTATTTCACAGGGCCCCAAGGGAGTGGCTACCTCCTCTGCCAAAAACCCACTGCCAGCAGACAGGGAAGCAAGGTCCCTGGAGAGATGGGGTAAAAAAAGTATATACTTCTACTACCCTGGCCATGAGGTCACTAAATTGCCTTTTTCACATGTTTCAGTACCAGGATTTTCTCCTGGATGATTTACAGAAAAAGTTAGCCTCTCCTGAGCCTATTGATAAAAAGGCATTGCAGGATCATATACATAACACTCAGCAGGTTAATAACCATTTTCTTCAGTGTGGTTATGATGCACTGGAAGCTTCATGTAGGGCAGCTATGACTGGGGCCGTGATACATAGACATGCTTGGTTAAAGGATCAGTCTTTGCCTGACCATGTTAAAGTAAAGTTAGTTGATGCACCTTTGGAAAAACAGAAGCTTTTTGGTGCTAATGCACAAGATGTATTGAAATCCATAGAGGAAAAAGCAAAGTCAGTACAGACAGTCAAGGATTTCCTTCAGGTTCAGCCACCCAGATTCAGCAGAAACTGGCCCTCAAAGAATTGGTCCTTCCCCGGCTCAGACAAGTTTCAAAGGGGAAAAAGCAGACGTGCCCGAGGTAGAAGGCAATACCGAGGATCTTACATGGGACGCCAATGGCAACCTCCAAATCAAAGAAGTGGTGCAGACAGTTCAGCTGCACCACAAGGACAATCGCAATGACTTTATTTTCATTCCACCTACAAAGGTTCAAAGAGAAGCACCCTTGGGCGGAAAATTATCCTTATTCTCACAAAACTGGCATATCTTAACCAAGGACAACTGGATTCTGGATTTGATAAACAAAGGTTACAGATTCCACTTCCACACATTACCAATAAGACAAGGCATGCCAAACCTGCCACATCATCAAAGGGCAGAGGCACTCTCTCAAGTTTCCAAGCTGTTAAGTATAAAAGCAATAGAAAGGGTTCCTCCTTAGGAGCAAGGCCAGGGATTTTATTCAAGGCTGTTCCTTGTTCCAAGAAAAGAAGACAAATGGAGACCCATACTGGACTTGTCATCTCTAAACACTTTTCTCATAGTGCCAAAGTTCAAAATGCTGACGTTGTAGCAACTCCTTCCCATGCTGGGCAAGGGGTCTTGGCTGGTCACTCTGGACCTCAAGGAGGCATACCTGCATGACCCAATCAGACAAAGCTGCAGAAGATACCTCAGATTTCTTGCAGGGACAGAGCATTACCAATTCTCAGCATTGCCGTTTGGCTTATCTACTGCGCCCAGAGTATTCACGAAATGCCTGGCATCAGTAGTGGCACACTGCAGACTGCAGGGGAGTCAAATATACCCCTACTTGGACGACTGCCTCATACAAGCAGACAACAGACAAACCTTAAAAGAAAATTTGGACTATGTCATGCATCTACTTGCAGGCCTTGGGATACACGGTCAACATTCAGAAGTCAAAACTACTGCCATCCCAACAGATTATCTTCTTAGGAGCCAAACTGGACACACAAAACCAAATGGCCTACCTCACAGAGGAAAAACAGCAGCATTTACCGGAGTACTTCAAAGGCCTAGCAAAACTCTCCCAGCTGACTGCAAGGAAAATCCTGCAGGCCCTGGGGTTCATGGCATCTTGCATCCTTCTGATACCTTTGGCAAGACTTCATATGAGAAAGCTGCAATGGTATTTAAAAAACTTATGGTCTCAACACAGCCAAAGCCTAGAGGACATAATCCCACTTATTCCATGTCTGCAAAAAGAATTTTTATGGTGGGCTCAAGCCAGTCAGCAAAACAAAGGCATGTCTTTCAACAGACGTCAAGCAGGCCAAATGATTACAACAGACGCCTCAGACCATGGATGGGGGGCGCACATGGAGGACAGATGCATTCAAGGGCAATGGACCCCAAAGGAAAGACATCTGCACATAAACCAAAAGGAAATGTTGGCAGTGATGCATGCAATCGAGACTTTCGAAAAATCACTACAACAAGGGCATTTACTGATAAGGACAGACAACACCACAGTCATGTGGTACATAAACAAGCAGGGAGGCACTCATTCTTATCCCCTCTGCAGACTAACAATGCTTCTCTGGGAAAAATCCCTGAGCCTGAAGATACATTTACAATCTCAGTTTGTACCAGGCAAGGACAATGTACTGGCGGACAACCTGAGCAGAAATTTCATGGATCCACACGAATGGATGCTGCATCCTCACATTTTCTCTCAACTGACAAAGACATGGGGAAGACCGGATGTAGATCTTTTCGCTTCCCACTTAAATCATCACCTGAAAAAGTTCTGCACAAGGACTCACCATCCTCTAGCCTGGAAGACGGATGCTCTCTCCTTCAGCTGGAATTCTCTAAAAATGTATGCATTCCCTCCTCTGCTGACCAAGGTGATACTGAAGATCAAAGCAGAACAACCAACGGTATTTTGATAGCTCCAGACTGGCCAAGGCAGCACTGGTACCCATTACTATTGACCATAACTCGGACCAAACCATGGCCTCTGACCCTATGGCCCCTGCTCCTAACACAACACAATTACAGGATGGTACATCAAGACCTGAAATCATTACATCTGACAGCCTGGAGGCTAACATGATTTCTCCACCTAACTCTCTATCAAAATCGGTTCAAGAAATCCTGCTGGAAGCACGCAGACCTTCCACAAGAAAAACATATTCAGCCAAATGGAAGAGATTCAGCATCTGGAATGCCAACAGGGGTCAGGACACAGCATTACCGAGTATACCTCAGATTTTAGAATACTTGGCAGAACTACTTCATACTGGACTTTCATACTCTTCAATAAAGATTCATGCCTCAGCAATCTCAGCAAAATACAACTGTGACCCTCCAGTGTTTTCTCATCCATTGCTAAGACAGTTTCTAAGAGGAATAAAGAATATCAAACCTCCCAGAAAACAGCCAGTACCTGCATGGGACCTCAATTATGTGTTGGAAAAATTAACTCTTCCTCCATTTGAGCCAGCAGCAAGTTCAGAAATGCAATTTCTTTCATGGAAGACTGCCTTCTTATTGGCAGTCACATCTGCAAGAAGAGTTTCGGAGATACAGGCACTCATGGCAGTGCCCCCCTTCCTCATTTTTCATCAAGACAGAGTTTCTCTAAGAACCAATCCTACATTCATGCCCAAAGTTATTTCCAGGGTGTCTCTAAATCAAGCTATTCATCTGCCTGCATTCTTCCCCAATCCTCAAAGTAGGGGGGAAAAGCTACTGCATACTTTGGACATACACAGACAACTACGTTACTACTTGGACAGAACTAAGGCCACCAGAAAGTCTGACCAACTGTTCGTAGCCTATGCTACTGGAGTGCAAGGAAAAGCAATCTCCAAACAAACAATTTCAAAATGGATTGGACATTGCATCAGATTCTGCTATTCTTTCCATGGAAAAGGTGTGCCAGCCAATATTAGGCCACATTCCACCAGAGCTATGGCCACTTCCACAGCTTTCCTAAGAGGAGTGGCAACAAAGGACATTTTAGAGGCTGCTACATGGAGCTCCGTGCATACATTTACCAAGCACTACAACCTGCCCTTATATTCCAGATCCCGAGCAGGCTTTGCTTCGGCAGTCCTGCAGGGGATTTTAGCTACACCATCCTTATCTTAGTTCCATCCACCCCAGCTTGGCTATGGTATTCAACCCATATGTTATGACTGCAGTTGCATTCTTGAAGGACATAGTACAGTTTTGTACCTACCATAAATGTAGATGTCCGATATATATGCAACTGCAGTCGGATTTTCCCTCCCTCCTACCCCTCTGTATCCTTCTTTTTGGGTCCCTACCCCTTTTCCCATTAGCTGGGGGTATTCCTATGGTGTATCTGTTTATTACTGTTGTGCATGTTTGGGATTATTTTTATCCATTTACCAAATTTAGCCTTCCTAGGAGGGCACCTGGCATCTGGGGCAAGAAACACTGAAGAAGATGGCATCTGCCGATGCCTTTATACTCCAGCCGTGGTGACGTCGGAGAGGAGGCGACACCAGCCGACGCCGGACCCAGACTTTGGAATTCGGCCGACCGTGGGCTGCCTGAGGCAGGACAACCCATATGTTATGACTGCAGTTGCATATCTATCGGACATCTACATTTATGGTAGGTACAAAACTGTACTTTTTCCTTCTCTGGGATGAAATACAACTGCTTTTCCACTTTTACTTATGCAGTTTTTGCCATTCTTGTAACAAAAATAGACATGAACATGGCAAAAAGTTATGGAAACACCTTCTGTCCCAGATACTTTCTGCTCAGAGCTCTTGAGTCAGAGATGGGGAGCAATCTGACTCTTCCTAGATGCTGCCTAATAGCAACCTTATTTTAATGCAGAGATTCACCATTTCCTTAATTTCTAAAACAAGTCAAAATCTGCAGTGCCATAAAAGGTTTTCTCTCGTTGTTCTCCACCCTCAACAATGGCAGACTATTTGTTACAAAACTGATAAAGGCTTGGTTAGGATTCTGACAGTTATAATTGTGGAGACAATGTTCTTGTGGCCTCTTCTGTTAAGGTACAACCGGCTTACTCCAGGAATTCTACCCCAATATCTGTCTGCTTTCCTTCTTTAACTTTTTGATTAGAGTAGGCTAGCAAGATGCAGTTTTGAAGGCCCAAGTCCATAGATAGAGTCCTTTCCCTGCACCCATGGCTGTCAACTTTGTTTTTGTAGCTTCTTTTTCCCTGACATTGATGGCCTTGGTGGTAGTAGCTCCACTGACAACACCACTCTTACTTCAGCTGATGATTCAGTTGCTGCAGATGCCGCCAAATCTGTTGTCACTAACTATGTCAGTCCATGAGGCTCGTTCATTCTTCTGCTAGGTGATTTTTACTGACACTTATGTCTCAGATACTGATTTTTGCTGATGTCTGCCTTTACATCTCTTTGAATATCTGTTTTACTCACATTAGCTCCAGGGCTAGGATTCTCAATGATGAGTTTTGTGACCTTGTCATTTTGGGGTGTCCTTGATGGTGGCTGTTTTGGTGCTAGTACTTATAGGATGTCTCTTCCCATCAGAAGCAAGCAAGACAATGTTAAACCTTGTGCTGAAGAAAAACATCCAAGAAGTCCTACCTGACCAGAAAGACTTGGGATGTTCTCCAATAGCTTATAAGCATAAATTCTTTTGTCCCAAAAAGAAACCATTCAGAAGGTAATGATATAACCTATTTTTCCTTTTTGTCAGAAAGAGAGTATATGTGCTCCTTAGTCATCCACAATGCTTTCTCCATATTGAGATCACCAGGGAGCCAGGAGTTGTCTGCACTTCTCAAATGGAGCCAGTCAGTGTTGGTTCAGGACTCTGCCGTACATCTGCTCCTCCATAGTAGAAGTTAACCAGAGATTGAAGCGAACATATGTTCTTCCCTTACCTGATTGACTCCTTGCTGTTGCCTCCATGGCAGCTGTGGTACAAAACACAGTGTTTGCTTAACTTGTTTTACTCTCTGTGGATCACAGTGAACTTCATCCTGTTTCAAAGCTTAGCCTTTACCAGTTGCTGTCTAGATTCACCCCTGTAGTAGTATCACTTATTCAGTTGCTTCTGGTCTGGCAGAGACATGCCTCAAAGACTTAAGCCTTGCATTTAATTTTCATGGTGCCGCATGCCACACCACATTGGAGTACATTATTAGACTGAGAGTCCACTGGTCTCAAATTCATCCTCTTCTTTTCTAGTCAAGATAGCCTAGGCTTTGTGGGTCATTTTTTCAGTGGTGGTGGGATCCCACACATAGAATGGTAGGAAAGCTATTTGCAGAATCATCAGTCATCACATTTGCATGAACCTTGAATGGGGAGGCATCTTCAATGTGTAGACTGTGAATGGTGTATGGTTATCTGATGAGTCTCGCTTCCATGTGAACATCTTGACAATGAATTTTTTTCTGCTTGCGTTGCCTTTTCAGGATACCATTTCTGAAGGTACATTCCATTATCCCCTCAAGCAACATGGCTATTGTCTGGGATATTGAGTGTGGCAGGCATGATCGTACATACTTTATCACAAAACTGAGAGTTTGGCAGTAAAATCTCAATGTTTTTTAATTGATAGTCACAGGCCCAGGAAGGCCAGCAGATTGACTCAGCTGTTGTCTGTTAATGCTTCATGAGTTGTCTCCAGAGTCTTTCAGTAGCCAGAAAGATTACTCTTCTGTGGGGAAGACCAGTGTGTGATGACTTTGCATCTTCAAAAAAGGGGAAAAAGTTTCCCAGTTATTTTTAACTGATCTCACAATCCAGAGAGTCAGGCAGAGATCTTAGGTCTGCTGATGGCATCCTGGTTTCCTTTTGTTTTTTTGCCCTCATTTCCCCTGATTAGGTTCATTCAGAAATCCAGACTTTTTAGGGAAAAGATGTTCTTTTACCCCCCTTCTAGCCCATACAAACCTGTTTCCCCTGCTGAGATATGTATTAAAGAAACCACTTTGCTTGTGTCTGTTAAGGATTCTGCTCTATCACCCATTAAGTATACCCTGTCCAGATCTTCATTCCTGAAAACTAACAGAATGGCTTCAATATTTCCATTAATAGTCAGCAGTCCTGCCTTCTGAGACAGAATGTTCGCCATCATCTTGTCTTTAGAGAGACCTTTTGCAGAGAAGACATAGAAGTGCATCTGTTTTTCTAGCAGCAGGCTGAATTCCCTTTTTCAGTTCCCATTCTTTCACTTCTTGCACATGTAGTGGTGCTGCGGTAGCGTTGTCGCCTCACAGTAAGACGTTGTCGCGTTCGATTCTCAGCTAGAGCGTCTTCTGTGTGGAGGCATGTGTGAATGGGCGTGCCTTTGTTGAAGGTTGTGTGTCAGGGCTGGTAACTTGGCATGTAAGAATCCCCTACCAAACATTAGCGGACCGGAGTTCCGCTGTGGTGACCCCTAACTTTTTTATCAAAGTTCATTTGGCTTGCATATTTAATATCCATTTGGAAAATTCTATCTTTTGCTTCACTCCAATTTTTGCACGTTTTTTTTTTTTCCCACAAGGCATATTATGCCACCCATTCATAAATGTGTTCTAATATGGGGCATTTATTTTATACAATAAAAGCTCATATGTTCTCTTCCAGTATAAGCTTTTTCAGCAAAAGTGTCTATCCTGAAAAGCCATGTTTCTAATGGCCATTACTTCAGCTAAAGCGGTTTCTGACTTTGCAGGTTACCTCTGTCAGACATTTTTATTTATTGTTCCTTATAGACAGAGTGCCACTTAGAACAATCTTGCTTTTATGTCAAAAGTAGCTACAGTGTCATTCTTGTGGTTTTCTTTCTCTAGTACTCTTAACTGCGGGAAGAGGATATCTTCTCTACTGTTTGGATGCCCACAGGCAGCTTACATATATACAAAATATTTCAAGCACAGGCAATAATGCCCTTCTAGTTTGATGATATGGGAACACCTATTTTGGTATATTTATTTATTTATTTATTTTACATTTGTTAACCGGGAGAGTCCGACTGGATACAGTCTATTTTCAGCAGAGGCCCAGGGAGAAAAGTTCCAAGAGATAACATCTTTATAGTTAACAGACAATACTTTAAATATTAGTAAGGCATGCTACACAAATGTTAGTATATGATAATCATATGGTATTTACTTTGAGGTATAGTAGAGCAAAATGGAAGAGAGTGCATTGGACAACATTCATGAGATACATTTCTTTCATCTCTAGAGAAGCTGGATGTACAATTAGTCCTACTGTCTTAAGTTAAGGCAATACATCTGAACTTATGGACATTATAGGTCTGTAGCTAAACTATATTAAGTGTTCAAGCTCTTCTTAAAAATGTTAAAACTAGTGCGTCCTTTAATGTAATTTGGTAGCCAATTCCATGCCTCAGCTACTTTCTGACATCCAGTTAGTACCCTTCTTATTCCTATAGAATCTTCTACAAACATTGCTAGAGGTAGTTGTCTCTAAATGTCCATATATACCTCAATAAGATTGCCTCTTAAATATCTATATGAGGCACTGTACAAGTTCAGATATTTTAGTGTTTCATAGTAACTTAAACGTTCATATCCATGGATGCCCTTGCTATGTTTCTGTTGTTCTCTTTCCAGTTTATCCATGTTTGTTTTCTTACAAGGTTTCCATATTATTATTGCATGTACAAGTTTGGGTCTAATATAACTAACAAACAATGCCTTCATCATTTCTGATTTCCAAGACTTTGTAAATCTTTTTATGCAAACTATAAATTTTAGAATTATCATTAACCAATTTGTTTATATGATTAGAAAAGCACAAAGCTGGATCTAGCCATATACCCAGGTTCTTAAATGAATCTACAGTTTCAGTTATTGTGTGCTTTATTAAATATTCACCGTTCAGTTTGTCTCCTAAATCTCCTATGCTTGGTTTTTGATGTATTTATCAGCATATTGTTGTCCTGTGCCAAAATGATCATTTTAGTCAAGTTCCTTTGTAGACATGCCCTAACTGTAACACATGTAATCGGTTTCTTCATTTAGAGCCTAGATTCTTTGTGGACAGAGCAAAGACTTTTTGCAAAAATCAACTCTCTATTTTCTTTGTGCCTAGATTTTGTTAAAAGGTTTCTATGCTCATGCTTTTGAATGCTGCCATGCTAACCCTTACTGTTGTCCCCATAGGTTCATAGGTGTTTATTAGGCTAATGACCACAAGAGCCTTTTTAAGCCTAGCCATACATCCCAAATCTCTGACAAGTTCTGATGCTCTTGATAAGTGTAAGCATGAGCCTGGGAGATGAACCATTTACAGGTTACCTATGTCCATTAGAGACATAGGTGCCAAACCAGGGACGAATTTCCGGTTTCTCATCCAATTGTCCAAGTTGTGCTTGAATTGGGTTAGGGAGGAATTCTGCTTTACATGGATTGGGAGCCTGTTCCATGGATGGGGTAGTATCTGGGATGCATACCCCTCTGTGCAGCAGGTCCTGTTTGTATCACAGGCAAGGTTTAAGACTTTACAATGGATAATTCTGGTGCTGTTTGTTTTGTGGATATGCAGAAGGTCCATCAGAGTGGGGTCTGACAATGCCTTGTATGCCAGGCATAGATCTCCCTTCAAAAGCCTGTCGGAGACAGAATACAGGGAAAGGGCCGTGAGGTGGTCTGCATAGGACGGTTTACTTACACCCTGTATTTTTTTAGTGAGGAACCTCTGTGGACATTCCAATTGTTGGATATGCTTGGTTAGGTACATACCAATGGGGACATTGTACTCGATAGATCTGATGAATGCCGAATATGGCAGAACAATGACTTGCTTGGACTTAGATGACATACCTTTGTTTATAACTTGCGCAACATAGAATGATTTCCTCACCCCTGTAGACACTTGATGGTCAAAGGCTAGATTACTATCTATGCGTGTCCTTAAGTCCCTGACTAGTGAGTCAACTCTAAGTGGTGCATTGTCAATATGATAGTTGCCAGGGATGGATGATGTCCCAAAGGATACTATTATGCATTTCTTGGTATTTAGTTTTAGTCCGTGGCTCTGACACCAGATGTTTGTATTTGTCAGCCCCTTCTGGAGAGCATTTGTGTCCGTGTGAGATTCAGTGACAGCTCCTACTTTGCAAATTTTGTCAGCCAGAAACCATTGACATTGGCCTTGACTTCTGAGAAGTAGTAAATGCCAAAAAGGAGAGGCCCAAGGACTGAGCCCTGAGGGACTCCACTTGTGACAGGCCTCTTTGTAGAGGTGGGCTCCCCAGTTCTAACTTCCTGGGTCTTTTTCTACCTAACCTCCTGAGTTTGTCAACAATGCCAGAGTGGGGTATTGTGTCAAATGCCTTGGCCTGATCAAGGTAGGCAGTGTGAACGATTTTGCCCTCATCCATTGCTTTGGTGACCTTTGCAAATACGTCTACCAGGTTGAGTAAGCATGATCTGCCCTTGACAAAACCAAACTGGGTTGGGTCCAGTGTCTGGAGGGTTACTATATTTCTGTTGATCATCTCCATGATAATTCTTTCCATGGCTTTACATATAAGACTAGTGAGACTAATTGGGACTGTTTTTTTCCAGGGTCTGTAGATGGCCCACCTTTGTGCAGAGGGATAATTGTTGCCTTTCTCTATTCATGAGGCACAAAGCCTGTTTGTTGGCTACCGTTAAATAGTAATTCCAGAGGTCCTGATAGGTCATGTTTCATGCTATTTAGAAGGCATCCTGGGATATTGTCTGGGCCCACTGATGCAGTGTTCTTGGTCTTAGAGAGAGCATTAAGGGCCTGTTTCCTAGTGATAGTGTGTGGGGGTTATATTTGATGATATTTCCTGAGGGAAAGTTGAGGGGGAGAGGAGAGTAAAGTTGGAGCTGAATTTATCAGCCAGGAGATTTGCTATATCTTATGGCTCAGTATAGGTGGTTCCATTTACAATGAGATCTGCACACAATTGTGTATTGCCTTTGAGGTTGCAGACATGGCTAAATAATGCTTTGTGGTCGTCCTTCGCCTGGGAGGCCAAGCTTACCTCAGATTTGTCTTTGGTAGACCTTATTTGTCCTTGTCCATAGAACTCATTCTTTTGGCTGTGTTGCTGCTTTATGCATGCTCCCATAATACTGTTTTGGATTATATTTACACAGCTGAAACAGTCTTCCTTTTCTGATGCAGTGCAAGTTGAGTATTATTTATGTATGTTATCCTAATATTATGTTATAGATTCTTTTTTAGCCTATAGAAGTTGTGATATAGGGAAATATTGCCAGCCCAGCTATCTGGAATTTTGTAAATAATTCTATGTCACTTGTGAATATTGATATGATTTATACAGAACTTTGTTATGTACTGAGCTAAGATGTATTCACAGTGTACTCTGCTGGTAGGGTTGCCACCTTTTCAAATGGCCAAAGTGGGATATTTACGGGACAAACATCAAATTTTACAGGCCGACACATACCCACAGTCAGTACAAAGGATAGAACTTAACTTTTTTGCCTAAATAAAAGCTTATTATTGTAACATTTTAGTTGCTTATTCTGTTTCTTATAACATTTAGGTATTTTAGACACAGAATAACTGTTTTATGCAACTATTACATAAAATATAGGACATAATTATGTCCTACAATCTCAGGACATTTGCCATTTTTAATATTTTTTGTCAGGACACAACTGCCCAAAGAGGGACTGCCCCTCGCAAAGTGGGGCAGGTGGCAACCCTATCTGCTGGAGCATATAAGATTAACCTGCAAAACTTGAGTAGTTAAGGTTAAGTTACTTTATAGCCGGGCCATAAACAAACAGTTATCTCTCAGTTCCAGTTCAGTAGCAGACAATGTCTAGAGCTAGAAGTTTTTGTATTGTCTTGAAAGAGAAATAATTACTAGGTTTCAAATGTAGAAGTGGTTTATTGTTTAACGACTTCCAAGATCTGCAAAGATCTGGTATTTCTCTCACAGAAATGTTAAATACTGTTAGTTTCTGTTTAGCCTGGGAACTAAAGTCAGGTGACAAAAAGTGATGTAATCCAAGCTGACCCACCAGTAATGTTTGATATTAATTTGGGAACTCTCTCAGTGTCTGGGCATTTTGTATTTTGTCTTGGACCTAGCAAGAACATCCACTCATCATCATCTGCACTTGCCTGTCTGTATGTAAGATTCAGGGCATAGTAATTTCTCTTAGATATAGACAGGAATATAGTAAATATTAGTTTAGATGTTTTCTGTATTTGAGACTGTCCTGCAATGTTGTTTTAAAATATTTCCTGTGATTTTGAACTCTGAATTAACTGTGTTTGTTTTCCGTGTATTGTCTTGTTCTTTTATTATTTATTATTAAATATATTTAAACCTATCTTTGTGGCTGATTATTTGTGAGACATATTTAAGCTCTTACAGTACTTGCATATGTATTTGGTGACATTGTACGGGCCATTCCTAAACAGCCTGGTGCTTGATCAAAACTACCGTTTGGATAATAGTAACATTACACAATAGAATTGGACACCCTTTGTAAGGGCCAAGTTAATAGTAGCTGATAAGTAGGGGTTGGTGGCAGTGATAACTACCTTGTAGTCTGGGCAGAAGGAGGTTTAGCTAGTAAACCTGTGCCAGCCTTCCTCAGGAGTATATGTGTGTTTGTAAATAAATCAAATCTCGTGTGTGTGTTAGTTACTTGGACAGGGACACAAAGCACTGGTTAGACAGAGGGTGCTGGAGGTCTTGGCTTGACCCCTCAGCTGAGATCTTAACCTTATAGCTATGCTCGTGGGGAGTCTTATTGGGGATCTGGAGAAAGAGAGAGAAACCAGCCCCAGACTGACTGTGACCTCTGTGTGCTCTTAAGGGAAATTGCACTTTAGTGTGTGTATGCTTGTCATCCTCCCATTGTGTACGTCCCTCACTGTTGCCAGTGGTGAGGATTGAGGCTCCTTGATTACTGGGCCAGTGCAGGGGCATCACAAAGAAAATGCCAGTACAGCCAGTGAATCCAAAATAAGTGATAAGTTTAATAATAAAATGTATAAAACACTCCACAAAGCACTCTTAAAAAAACAAAACATAAAACGCTTAACTGAATCACTGCGTTTTTTATCCCATCTCTGGGACTTCTTCAGATATTCATTAAAATCCAACCCACTTCCTGTTAAATATATAGCATCCTACTAATACAATAGTATTACCTTCTAATTGCTTAATAACCCACCACTCAATTAATCCATTGGGAGCTGCTCTACAAAGTCTTATTAAAAAAACATCCATATCAACACTAAAACTATTTGAATTACCTGTTTTGTACCTTTATCAAAGTAATCCACACCTCTGCGGTGCCTGTTGGTTTGTGTGTTTAGTTGGGGTGAATGATTGCTTGTTGGTTTGAGCACTGGTGGCTTCCTTCTTGTAAATGGTGTTTATTAAAAACCTGTTTGTCAGCTCCTTGCAGCTTATGGGGAAAAAAGGACCTGTGGTAGAAGGGAAGTTTATAATAGCTGTGAAAAAGGAGGGTTGAAAATTCTGACTCTCTCCTTGTATCGGCTTTCCCCTTTCAACATACTTCTTTACTGCCTCAGCTGCAGAAGGGTAGGCCGAGTTGCCTTATGTAAGGGAGAATCTGAGATGTTAGTCTTTACATTTTCTGAAAGGTTTTGTTAAAGGAACCAAGCCAGTCTTCTTAGTAGTAAACTAGAAGTAGCAGCTCCTGAGTAAGAAATAGCATCAAGAAAACATTTTAAAATGTGTTGAGCAACCTGAGAAGCAGAGGTTGAAGAGGAATGGAAAGATTTTTTTACCTAAGAAGTAGAACGTTTAATCATTGACTTCTGTATGTTCTCACAAAAGTAATGGTAAAAACTTTAACATAACAGTGAGATAGTTCAAAATCCTAAATGCTAAGGTAATAGAAGAATACATTTTCTTCACTTGACTTATCCAATGCTTTCTCATCCTTGACAAACAGAATAGGATTACCAGCAGTTATCTGTTCAGTAGAAGCAGTTGTAGATAAAAGAAACCAGTGATGGGTCTGCTTTAGGATAAGAATAAAATATTTCTGAATCTGATATAGTATGAATAATCTGTGAGACTTGGTAGGTGCAGGAAATTGACTATCAGGTCAGCTGGAGGCAGCGAGAAGAGTGCCTGCAGTATTAGGCATATCCAGATTTAAAAGAGGATAATACCGTTTAGTGCCATAGGAATATCCCTTTGCTTCCACTGAAAAAGTATTTCCATCTTAGAAAAAAAGTCAAGAGAAATCAGCAAAAAGGAAATCTGAAAGCGTACTTTTGCCAGAATCAGAATATTCATTTAGAGAAAAAAAATCTTAAGTACAACCTGTGCCTGCATTTCTGAGTGAAAGCCCAAAACAGAAAGAGATGGAACACTTTTTCTTTTTCTTGCCTGAACAAGAAGAAGGCAGGGAAAAATTATAGATAAGCTCCTATCAAATACCAGTGAATCTTCTCTGTTCATACAGGAGACTGATGGGCTTTCTCATTATATTCCATTTTTCTTGGGATCTCCCGGAAAATGACTGACTAATAGAAGGCACAGGTTCTCTGTCTCAACCAAGTGAAGAACCTTCACCTACTTCTTCCCCGGGGCCAAAAAGAGTGGTTCTCCTTTGTCCACCAAGGACATTCCTACAACAGGAGAGGATGAGGCTATCCTCGGGACTTTGGTGGTTTCATATACTGCACCGTAGGGACCAGAGGCAAAGATGAGTGGTCTGAGGAGCAGCATTTTCAGAGTCACCTACCAGCAGCTGAGGGAAAACAGGAGTTGACCTGCTACCAAAATCTCACAGACAAATTTCTTGGTCTTGCACACAGGAGAAAGTAGAATCACAGAGACTGGTGGACGCTCCATTGTTAAGCTGAGAAAGAGACCTTACAATTAGATTAGTGGACTATGGATGAGTCTGTAAAAGATACTGTAGACAGTAAGACATTCTCAAGTAAGTAAACCACTGAGATCCCCCACCCCACACAGCAGGGTATTCTTCTCCAAAAACACAAATAAGCAAAACTTGACTGAAATTATAGTAAAAACAAATAAAAAGTTTTCACACAAAAACACATTTACACATCAAGTCCCCTAGAAATTCCATAACAGTGCTAAAACATTAAACACAGTGCTTTAGACAGAAAAACACATGTTCACCTCGGAAAAATATTTTTGGTGAAAGAATGCTAGCCGACTGAGAATTCCACGGAGTTGCTGAAGGATGTCCTTAAGTGGCAAAAAAAGCTCTTTAGAGATTTGCCTTCTGCCTTTTTAAAAAGCACCTATTTGGATATAGACAGAGTGCATTGAAAGCACACAAAATCTTTGAAAGCCGTCCAGTCATGGTGGAGAGGACCCATATAGCTTACGCTTCTGCAATAGTGATCTATGTGTTGAACACTTTGTCTTATAGTTTAAACACTGAGTTGTATTCTTAGTTATTTTTTAGCTATACTGCTGATTGTGTCTTTATAAAGAATTTTTCAGTATTCAGTACTTATACATACATCCATTTGAAACCATCACCTTTATGTTCTGCTTACTGTATTCTCTCAGGAATATCCTGAAATTGGTCCTCTTAATCAGTAAATGTGGCTCAAAGGAAGGCATTATTTACTGCACCCCAGATAGCCGGGTTTGATTAGCAGCATTGGCACAGGACAAACTGGATTGGGGAGGGAGTAGAGTGAGTGGCTGATGCCAGCTCACCAACAGCACCTTTATTCAAGCTACTTGAGCTTTTTTTTTTTTACATTACAGCATGAAATTCCCTTCAGAGTACCATGAAAATTTACACCTATTTCCACAGTTAAGATATAACACTCAGTATCTCTCAAACTATGCAACTAACAGAGCAAGTGTCAATCACAACCTTTTCTTAATTCATCTAAGGTTTTCAACTAATACTGTGCACTAATGTGGAAGTCAGCTGGAAATATTAGTGTACATGCGTCAAAAGTTTAACTTCATAATTACTAGCAAACAACTAACTATATATTCAACATAATGCATTATTCGTGGACAATGATGCCCATCTGATCACCTCGTCTTTAAACAATTAAGAAATGCCACCAAGAAGGACACTCTTAGAGACAAAAAAAGACTTCTACCTTCACCTCCAACAACCACTCAAACTCCACAAAAATTTTGGTCAGGGATAAACAAACTTCTTCAGCCAGGACACTCTACTATTCCTGCCCCATTAGGTTTCAACCATAATAATTCCAATCTGATCCCTTTAATATCTACTTTACAGAAGCCATTAAATCCCTAGCCAATTCTCTACCTCCAACTACTGTCTTCCTACCTAATACCTCCAAGACTTCATCTCCTACCTTTCATATACACCCTGTTCCTACATCTGTTATCTACAAGCTACTTAAAAAACTGAAACCTTGCACCCCTTCTGCCGACAGTCTCCCATCTGAATACCTACAAATTGCCGTAAAAGCTATAGACTACCCCATATCTATCCTTATTAACAGAACTATCTCTGAAGGTAAAATCCCTACCATATGGAAAGTATCCCACATCATCCCTCTACATAAAGGTGGATCTTCTATAGAGCTTTCTAACTATAGACCTATTGCCTTACTCTCCCCATTAGCTAAAATAATGGAAAAATGTATTCACAAACAACTACTCAACCACTTACTACAAAATAATCTACTAGCCAACTGCCAACATGGCTTTAGACCATTCCACAGCACAACTGCCCTTCTATCCTTCACTGACTCTATAAATAAAAATCGTAACATTAACTCCTTTTCCTCTGCGCTATTTATAGACTTGTCAAAAGCCTTTGATATGGTTAACCATAACTTACTTCTAGGCAAACTAAAGTACCATTCTCTTGATCCACTAGCACTACAATGGTTTAGTTGTTATCTTACCATTCTCTTGATCCACTAGCACTACAATGGTTTAGTTGTTATCTTCTAAACAGACAGCAAGCAGTACTTTGGGACAACAAACTGTCTTCATTACTTCCAGTAAATATTGGAGTCCCACAAGGCTCTGTCTTAGGTCCCCTTCTTTTTTCCATATTTATCAACGACCTCCATATGAACATACCTCAAGCCACCTGCATCCAATATGCAGATGACTCTACCTTAATCTGTACTGCTAAGAACATAGCCTCCCTCCAGTCCCTAACCCAAACTGTTTCCCAAAACGTAGAAAACTGGTTTATGCAACATTGCCTCCTGCTTAATCCCAAAAAAAACAAAACTACTGCTTTTTACTCCATCTCATAAATCACCCACTCCATTCTTCTCTATTACCTCTAACAATGCTACAAACATAACCCCTGATACTACCACCCGCCTACTAGGTGTTACAATTGATAACCGTCTTAACTATGCTGACCCTATTAACTCCACAATAAAGGCTGTTAACAAAAAACTTGGAACCCTCTATAGAATTAAACCCTTCCTTATCCCCACAGCCAGGAAAACTATTGCCCAGACCCACCTAATTTCTACACTTTTCTATGCCTCTGCTATATATACAAACCTATCTAAAAATAATATCTCAAAACTTTCTACCTGTTATAATAGCATAGCTAGATTTATCACAAGCTCTCTATTTCAAACTCACCATTGCCTTAACCTTAAACAACTAGGATGGCTAGAATTGCAGAACCATATACTCTGTCAACAGTTACTTATCCCTCAAAAGATCCTATACCACCCCAATAACACCCCTATCCTCACTAATCTGATTTCACCATATAAAAATCTAGCTACACTACGTTCTGTTAATAAACTCCTGGTCTCCTCAGTTAAATCTAACAACAAAGCTGGTGACTCACTTTTCTCAAACACTATAGGTAAAAACTGGAATCAGCTCCCTCCTGAACTTTCTACTCTAGCTTCTACTTCTCTATTCAAAAAGCATATTAAAGAACATCTTAAAACTCGGTGGCTTTGTCCTTGTGCTAACCCAGACTGAAACTTTTCCCCCCTCCTGCTCATATCCCTTCCCCTCTCCCCTAACTTACACCTCCAAATCTACTTATTTCTCTTTTTTTTTTCTCATAGTAATAGGATAAATGTAAGGACCTGACTCTGCTCATACCCAGCTTGTGCTTAGTGTACTTGTTATTTTTTATTTAGTTTAATCTTTTAACATAATGTCTATAGTCAATATTTTTACTACTTTTTTTCTTTAACCAATTGTACCTCTGTACTGTTATTATACATGTCTTTGTTATATATTGTTAACTTTGTTAGTGTTCATGTTTGGAGCTTTTCTCCCCGGGCCTCTACTGAAAATGGACATATATCCAGTTAGACTAGCCCGGTCAACAAATGTTAAATAAATAAATAAATGATAATAATATTTGTACGTCTCCCACCATGACATTTTAGACTATTCCCGTCAATAACATGCTAACTTTACCCCTCCCCCCAAAGGACCAATCATAATACCAGTATATTGCCAAGCACCCAGTATTACTACTGCACAGGTTAAAACAGCACTGTCCAAGGCCAAGAATGCATCTTCTATGGGACCTGACAATATCCCTGGCTGTGTTCTACATGAAGCACAGAGTGAACTGGCACCTCACCTGAGTGCCATGTTCAATCACAGCCTCACCTAAGGCTTTGTCCCTACTGAATTGCGTACTGCTATAGGTAACCCTCTGCACAAAGGATGTGCAACTACAGATCCCGAGAACTGTCGCCCCATTAGCCTGACAAGTATGATATGCAAAGCTATAGACTGCATCATCATGGACCTAATAAACAAGGATATAGGGAATCTCCAAACTCTGGATCCCACACAGTTTGGTTTTGTGAACGATGGATCATGCCTGCTCAACTTGTTCGACTTCTTTGAGTCAGTCACCAGAGCTGTGGATGAAGGCAAGGTGGTTCATACAGCCTACCTTATTCTGGCCAAGGCCTTTGATACTGTTTCCCACTCAGGAATCATAGAAAAACTCACTAAGCTAGGCATCAACCCCTGTATCACTAGGTGGGTTGCAAACTGTCTCACAGATAGAACCCATAATGTGAAAGTAGATGACTCCCAAGTCAGACCACTGACCAGTCATGAGTGGAGTCCCACAAGGATTGATCCTGGGTCCTCTCCTGTTTGGTATCTACTTCTCAGATGTCCAGGCCAACACCATGGGACTCTGGCTGACAAAGTTCACAGACAATTGCAAGTTGGGAGCCATTATTAACTCCCCAAGTCATGTTGACATCCTACAGAAAGCCCTCACTGAGACCAACGACTGGTATCAGAACCATGGCCTTAAGCTCAATGCCAAAAAATGTCATCATCCCCTTTGGGAAAAACCCAGTTCCCATGAATTACCACATCGATGGTAGTCCACTGAACATAGAAGGCATTATAAGAAATCTAGGAACACAGGTTGACAGCAACCTCTCTTTTGACCATCACATTGCCACTGTGGTCAGAAAGTCCTTCTATGTGGCACATCTCATTACTAAGGGTTTTGCATCCACGAAGATACAGGTCATTGTCTCTCTACTCTTCCCTCATTAGGCCAGTCATAGAGTACAATGCCCCATTTGGCATGTACCTCATTAGACACCTGCAACAACAGGAGAGGCTGTAAAAGTACCTCACAGAGAGGATCCTAGGCCTTAAACAATTGTCCTATATGGGCAGACTTAAAAAACTCCAACTATTCTCTGTCTCATATCGCCTACTTAGAAGTGATTTCTGCTTGACTTACAAAGCCATGTCTGACCCAGCTCTGTTAGAAATGCTACATCTAAAGAAATCCCAATCCCTCCGCACCACACGCTCCAGAGACCTCTACCTCATTACCACAATCAAAAGAATGCGCTGGAGGGGACAGGTTCATAACTCAGAGACTGCCCATGCTATGGAATACACTTCCCATACATGTCAAACAGAGCACCTCAGTGGCCCTCTTCAAGAGAAATCTTGATGAGTAAATGGGAAATAGAAAATTCACCCCGGGGATCACTCCAGTGGCTCTACTCGACAGAGGCACTGGGAACTAAGGTCCAGGGCCATTAGCCTAGTGCACACCTATGAACATCTATGAACTCAGTTATGAAAATATGTATGCGGCTGTGAACATAAGAATCACAAGTGACAAACAACTGTTAATCTCGCCGCTATATTGCATCCTATTTCAATATTCATGGTGTCATTTTGTTTCTTACACCTTGCTTTTTTCACATGCTGCCTTTATTAATTGGTAAGTCACTTAGTTAGAAAGCAGCCTCAAACATTGTAAAGTCATAAAAAAACTATGTATTAAAAGGAAGTATACAAAAAGGTGCTGTAAATGTGAATGAGTTAAATGTTGGGCAGACTTTTCCTATATCACTGCAATTTACATGTATTTTATTTTAGCAATATAAAAAAAAAACATTTTTTACATTTAAGGTTAATTCAGCCTTAAAACTACAAGGCAAACTGAACCTATGCATTTTTCCATTGTGTACTGTATGTTATTGGTCCTTATGTTAACAAGTTTGCATGTATTATTTCTTATGTTTAAGTTAGATCTTTAATATTAATTAATTAAAATAATTTTTTTAAATTTGGAAAACAAATAACTTAAGCCATTGATGGTTGTGCACCACTAGCTCAGTGATCCTTTGTGATGACATTTATGATGCACGAGTTCAACCCTTTATGACATCATGCTTGGAATGGTAGCAAATAATTCTAAACAACTCAACAAATCTCCATAACCTTGAAGCATTCATACCTTAAAGGTGAATAATTACTGCGATCTGTAAGAATAACTATATTACCAGCTGGATAGAAAATGGGCAACTCTCTCAAATGTGTAAGAAGCGAAACGAAACAAAGCTGTCTTGATGAGTAAGTTAAAATACAAAGAATTGTTATAATTATTGCAATGAAAAGGATCTAGGTAAAGCGCAAAACCAAGCCTGAATCTAACAAACTAAAAAGAGTGACTACTATTAAACTATTAGTTTACAAACTTAAGGACATTGTTAGATTACAGACTTTAGTAAAATAATTAAAATTCTTAATATGTGATGGGGCTTATTTGTACAAACAAATTAACTTTAAAAGGGACTTGTACAATGAAAAGCTTTCAAGATAAAGTGCACTCTCTAATCATGAATTCCTCATTAAACATCTAAAAAGGAGCAAATAAACACTGCCATCCATACCTGTACTTTGTGATATAGTAAAAATAAATTGGATTGCCTGTAAAAATGTCTTTAACAGTTTCAAAGGTATGTGGTATTAATTTGCATTGTGTTACTGAGATGACTACCTTTGCAGTGAATGGCTGCTTTGGCATTATGAAGACATTTAGAGAGGTTTTTATTATTTTATCTTTTCATTTTACGTATTTTGCTTTCTGAGTGGGTAGACTTCCCCTCCTTTTCCCTTCAGTTTTTTTTTAGCCATTACCCAGGTTAAACAGTGTATTAGAAACACAAAGAATGCAATAAATCAGTAAGTTTTAGAAGAGTATTTTGTTCCAAGAAGCATTAACTGAATGTATATTATGTAACTGGCAAAATAACACGTATTTTAGTTAAAACTGAAAATGAACTAAAAGAGCAGCATTTCAATGCTGTTTAATTCATTTAATTTCACTAAACAGCCCTCTTTCACAGAAAAAAAAACAAAACAAGCAAAACACATCAATGGGTAGCATTAATAGAGACTCTTGTATAGGACATAAACATTTAGATTTGCTCAGAAAGCTAAATGAAGAATATTTAAGATTGTTTATTATAAATAAATATATTTCTTGGCAATAATGGAGAACACTGGATGGAGTATAACTTGAGTCTATGAATACGAATGCAAGTTACTCTAATTCCAGTGTTCTCCATTATTGCTGGTCATTCAAACATCTACTGTTACTGTAAGTTATACTTTCACAACTGAACTTTTCTGACTTTACTTTGAAATGTCACTACTTTACATGTCACTATCTCTGTCATAAATCCATGATTATTGGGGCAAAACTACAATGATTAATATTACTAAACATTATTAATTATTATAATTAGTGACATTAAAAGGTGTGTGGCAACAGAAATAATTTCATTTCAGCAGTTTTCTGAGTAATGCAAAGAATTCTGTCCTCCCTTACTGACAATCCTCTGCCCCCAGGTCAACATCCTCAGATCTCATATTTGCTGCCAGTGCATACAGACATGGTTACCAGCGCTGCAGCAGAAAGTGTTTATTTGCAGTGTTAACGTCTTTAAAACGTCTTTAAACCTAATCTTTTCATAATATTATATTCCTAAAGTCTCCTCCCTTCATTTTCAGTGTATATAAGGTGAGTTAGGGCTTCCCTTTTCTTCTACCTTTTTCCTTCCTTCCTTTGGGCTTCCTTAAAAAAAAAAAAAAAAGATATACATTATATATATATATATATATATATATATATATATGTATCCTTTCTGTAGCAATATTTTCTTTATCTTTTTCAGCATGGAAAAACCATCGGGTTTTAAAAGGTGTGCCAAGTGTGAGATGAAAATTCCACACTTGGATGCAGATGAGAGATGTGTCTGTTGTTTAGGAGCAGCTCACCAGGATTCCCTTTGTTCCATCCTTGAGGGGTTTAATCATAGAGCCATTCAGGAGATGAAGAGCAAACTTTTTCTAAAGGGCCTTATGCCTGTTCCTTTGTCTTCTCCAGGGGCTCACCCCCCCCCCCCCAAGGTACCACTCTGCTCTGAAGCAAGGAAATGCCATCATAAGGAGTCCAGGGTGTCTTCAGAGCCTCCAACCAAGGGTGTCTTCGGAGCATCCAACCAAGATTCCTAAAGGTTCGTATCCAAGGATGTCGGTGATAATGTCAGCTCCCTCAGATCTGATAGATTTGATGGCTCTGAGTGAACCTCCTACTGCTTCAAAGTCTCCGATCCCTTCTACTTCAGCGGATCCTGAGAGTTTGGATCAGAGTACTCATGAGGCTCCTTGGATCTACAGATCCCTGGATCTGCAGGGTACCATTCCTTCTTCTGGGTGATCCATTTCTCCCATGGTTCCAACTAAAATTTTATAAACCCCTTAAGCACTCGCGTCCTTCTTCAGTGGCTTCTTCCAGATCCTGTCTAAGTATGTATAATGACATGGACAAGATGGTAAGGTCTTTTATCGAGGCTCAGATACAGATGGGGTTACTTCCAGATACATCCCCTCATGGATCCGAGAGTATTTCTCCTGTTTCTTTTTTTCCGAGCCATGTTTTGGATGTTCATGTTTCACTGTTGCAGTCATTACATTTGGGTAATCTGCTGGCAGGTTGCCCTCAGTCGGCCTGAATAACAAAGTCTTGGGTCCTGCGTTGGTTGCTGTCTCCTCTTCCACAATGTCAGGTTGTCAGGGGTATAAAACATGCAGCCGATGCCATTTTATTCAGTCTTTCCTGCTGCGCGGTGCCCGAAGCAGAAGCAGTTTGCAAGTGCCGGTCGGCTGACTCCTGAAATTTTCGCATTCGAGTTTCAGAACTGAAGTCTTCAAACTAAAGCGAAGTACCCCGTTGGGGAAACTTTTTCTTGCTCCTTACCAATGTCAGTAAAAGTTAATAATTGCATTACTTGTGGGAAGCAAATACCTCATAAGGATTTTCATTTGTACTGTATTCCTTGCCTAGGCCCAGATCACAACGTGCCTTGTTGTCAGTTTTGTGCTAGATTTAACCAACGCACTATTAAGCGTCGGTATATTTTTGCTTCTAAATATTTTGGTTCAAGATTTAATTATCCTGAAATGTCGTCGGTTAGCAGTCCAACTACCAGAGTTCACAAACAACACAAAGAAAAAGACAGAGACAGACCGTCGAGGTCCAAAACCAATGAAGCTTCTCCTAAGCCAGTCGCTGGTTCACCGGTACTCAGTGAGGTGCTTTCGCAGCCCCTGATACCTGCTACTTGTGAGTCGCATGCCTCTACTGAGACCCATTCCGTGTCCGGTATGGCACGAGATTCTTAGAGTATTGAACCCGCGGATGTCTCTCCCTTGGATGGGTTCGGAGCTGCTGAGCGGGCACCAGCTTTTGAGGGTGTTTTCAGGCCTCAACATTTTTATATTAAATCGATGCCAGCCTCAAAAACAAGGTCAAAAACATCTTCTATGTCTAAAAAACTGACGCATGAGCCATGTGCTCAGGCCCCTATGCCTAAAAAACAGATGATCAAAATGGCTGAGGATTTAATTACCTTATCAGAGGTTCCCAACCTCATCTCCCCCCCCCCCCATACTGCTAAGAGGCCTAGACAAGGCACTGATTATGAATCTTCTGATCAGGTTTCCATTTCTTCTAATTCCTCTTCTGATCAAGAATTTTCTATTCCACTCTATGAGGATTCTGATGCAGAGGAATCCATCCCATCTGCATCTCCTCTTAAGGATTACTCTTTTGGAGAGACTTTGCTTACTTTAAGGGAACATTTTCACTGGGAGAGTCAGGACTTCTCTGAATCAAAAAAGAGGCTTAGAGATTTCCTTCGTCTTCCTCAGCACAGGCCTTTGGCAATACCTCCTGTATTAGACATTGTTGATGAGTTTTCGGAATCGAGCATGGTTGCTGATTCCCTGCCTCCGGCTCCTAGTAAGCCAGACAGATATTACAGGGTTCCCACAAATTTTATTCAAAACTCTTGCTGCTGATCCTGAGACTATTTCTAAGGGTCCCAAGGGTATAAAGGCCTCTACAGCCAAAAATCCTACCCCCTCTGACAGAGATTCCAGGGCGCTGGATAGATGGGGAAAGAAGATTTATATGTCTGCAACCTTGGTAATCAGGGCCTTAAACTGCCAGTTTCATATGCTTAAATATCAACAGCATGTTATGGGCTTACTGAAACAGAAAATGTTGATTTCTGATTGTGTGGAAAATAGTTACAGGAATTATTGCATTCAGCAGAACAGGTTGGAAAGCATACTTTGCAATGGGGTTTTGATTCCTTGGAGGCCTCTTGCAGGGCAACCATTACTGGATCTGTGATTAGAAGGCATGCCTGGCTCAAGGAGCAAAATCAACCTGATCATGTTAAAGCTAAATTGTTGAATGCCCCTTTGCAGCATGATACTCTGTTTGGTAATAAGGCAGAAGAGGTTTCAAAGAAAATGGAATTCAAAACTAAATCTATGCAAACTGTAAAAGATTTCTTGCAAGTGCAGCCACCCAGGTTCAGCAGACACTTGCCTACTAAAAATTGGTCATTTCCTGTGTCCAACTGAACAACTCAAGGCAAATACAGGTGCTCAAAAGGCTCCAGATACCAGTCACAAGGTTCTTACAGGTCAAAGCAATGGGATGCCTCCACCTCCAAAACTGGAGGAAACAAAGCGCAACCCTACAGTAAGCAGTCTCATTGACTTTCCTCTACCATCACCAAGCACTTACCTTTTGGCAGCCCCCTTGGGGGGAAAACTAGCACTTCATGCTCAGAATTGGCAGTTAATTACCCAGGACAAGTGGGTATTAAACATGGTATCCCAGGGGTAGAAATTTCTTTTCCATACTTTGCCAATTCCAAACGGATGGCCGGATCCGCCACAGAACCAGTGGGCAGAGGCCCAGAAACAAGTCATGTCCCTCATGGATATGGGGGCTATTCAACCGGTACCAGAAAAGGAAAAAGGACAAGTTTTTTATTCAAGATTTTTCCTGGTACCCAGAAAAGACCATTCATGGCATCCAATACTGGAATTACTGATTTTGAACATGTTCCTGGACATTCAAAAATTCAAAATGCTGATTTTACACCGCTACTGCCTATGCTAGGCAGGAATGCATGGTTAGTAACTCTAGACTTAAGAGGCATACCTGCATATCCCAGTAAGGGAATCATGCAGAAGATACCTCCGCTTCAAAGCAGGTTTTTTGCATTACCAGTTCTCTGCACTGCCCTTTGGCTTTTCTACTGCACCCAGGGTCTTTACAAAGTGCCTGGCACCAGTAATTGCATTCTGCAGACTAAGAAGCATTCAAATTTATCCTTATCTGGACAACTGTCTCATTCAAGCAGAGGACAAAGACACTCTTCTTCAACATATGGCGTTTGTGAAAAGGCTTCTAGCATGCCTAGGGTACACCATAAACAAAAAGAAATCACAATTGGTACCCTCTCAGATAATTACATTCCTGGGTGCAAGCTTGAATACAGCTGCCCAGATGGCTTACCTTATGCCAAACAAAGGCAACTGACAACATACTTCAAACAAATGGCAACAAATACCCAGTTATCTGCAAGACAAATTCTGCAGACTTTGGGTTTCATGGCATCCTGCATTCTACTAATTCCATATGCGAGACTGCATATGAGGAAACTTCAATGGTACCTAAAAAGTTTATGGAGTCAACACTGTCACAGTCTGGAAACAATGATTCCTCTCATTCCCTGCCTACAACAAAAGTTTCTTTGGTGGGCAGAGACATGTCACCAAAAGAAGGGACTGTCATTTACTCTACCCCTGCCACCCAAACCCTAACTACAGATGCATCAGACTATGCTTGGGAGGCCCACCTGGTGGGGGAGATGCATTCAGGGCAAATGGAGCTCAAACCAAATGCATCTGCATATCAACGAGAAAGAGATGCTAGCTGTTCAGAATGCTCTGACAGCCTTCAAGGACTTACTTCATCCAGGACAACTACTGATAAAGATGGACAACACCACAGTTATGTGGTACATAAACAAGCAGGGGAGTACACATTCCTACCCCCTTTGCAGACTAGCCATGGCCTTGTGGAACACAGCCTTGACTTACCAAATACATCTTCAAGCTCAAATCCTGCCAGGAAAACAAAATACTCTGGCAGACGACCTAAGCAGAAATCTTATGGACCTGCACGAATGGAAACTGGATCCACAAATCTTCAGCATGTTAACACAGAAATGAGGGAGCCCAGACATAGATCTGTTTGCCTCTCCCCAAAATTATCAGTTGGACAACTTCTGCACAAGAACTCATCACAAAAAAGCATGGAAAGTGGATGCCCTATCCTTCAGCTGGAAAAACTTATCAGTCTACTCTCCAAGATCTTACTAAAAGTCAGACAGGAAAAAACAAAAATGATCCTGGTTGCTCCAGACTGGCCTCGCCAGCACTGGTACCCACTTCTAAAGAATATGTTTCAACTTCCTCCATGGTACTTGCCTAAAATACCTAATCTACTGTCTCAGCAGAACAATCAAATTCTGTGCACCCAGCTCCAAACTCTGAATCTTGCAGCATGGCTGATCAATTAATTATTCAAACAACACCTCTCAGTAAATCTGTGATGGATGTCATTTTGGAAGCCAGAAGGCCTAGTACTAGAAAATCTGATGCTGATAAATGGAAGAGATTCTGTGCTTGGAACCAAGCACAAGAGCACAAGGAACAGACACAGTAAAGCACAATATTCCTCGGATTTTACAATATTTGACTGAGATGCTTGACAAGGGCCTATCTTTTTCTTCAATAAAAATCCATGCTTCTGCCATCTTGGCTCATTACAACACAGAGCCTCCCCTCTTTTCTCATCATCTGCGTAAACAGTATCTTAGAGGGGCCAAAAATTTAAGGCCTCCCAGAAGATCACCAACTCCTGCATGGGACCTCAGTTTTGTGCTGGAAAAACTCACCCTGCCTCCTTTACAACCAGCAGCTACTGCAGATGTAAAATTTCTATCTTGGAAAACAGCTTTTCTCTTGGCAGTCACTTCAGCAAGAAGGGTTTCAGAACTGCAGGCTCTCATGGCAGTGGAGCCTTTTATTATATTTTACCCGGACAGGGTGTCCCTCAGGACCAGTCCTTCTTTTATGCTTAAGGTGGTATCCAGTGTGGCTCTTAACCAGACCATTCACCTGCCAACATTTTACCCAAATCTGCAGAACAAGGGGGAGCAGATTCTGCATTCATTGGACGTACACAGACAACTAAGATTCTACTTAAACAGGACCAAATCTCTAAGAAAGTCTGAGCAACTACTGGTAGCATTTGCTGCAGGGTCCGAGGGAAGGCTGTATTAAAGCAGACTGTTTCTAAGTGGATAAGCCACTGCATTCATTTCTGCTACTTGCACCATGGTAAACCTGTGCCCAAGGGGATCAGATCGCATTCCACCAAGGCTGCCTCTACTTCAGCAGCCTTTCTCAGAGGGGTTTCAACCAAAGACATTCTAGAAGCTGCTGCTTGGAGCTCTGCTCATACCTTCACAAAGCATTATCATTTGCCTCTCTCCTCCAAATCCAGGGCAGGCTTTGCCACTGCAGTTCTGCAGGGCCTTATAGCCGCTCCTAATGCTGTTTAGCTCAATCCTCCCATCCATAGCTTTGGGATTCTACCCAAATGTAATGACTGCAGTAGTGAAACAAGAAGAACATAGTGCAGTTGTGTACACTTACCATAAATGTAGATGTTAGTGTATTCACTTTTGCAGTCCGGGTTACCCACCCGCCATCCCCCTTTCTATACCTTTTCTTTCCTTCACTATACACTAAAATCTTTGTGGTGTATTTGCTTTTAGATGAAGGTAAAGTTTATGTTGCTAAAAGTGCAATTATATATATCTTTCTGTTTATATATATATATATATATATATATATATATATATATATATTTTTTTTTTTTTTTTTTGCTCCCCATTTGGGGGGCACCTGACATCTGGGGCAAGAAAAACTGAATAAAATGGCGTTGGCTGCATGTTTTATACCCCTGACAACCTGATGTCATGGAATAGGAGACAGCAACCGTTGCAGGACCTAAGACTTTGTTATTCAGGCTGACTGAGGGCAACCTGCCAGCAGGTTACCCAAATGTAATGACTGCAACAGTGAATAAACTCGAACATCTACATTTATGGTACGTGTATACGACTGTACTTTTTGGAGCCCCAGGACAGTAGTCTCCCAGAGGATTTGTGGTCGGATCAGAGGACTCTAGTTTCCTTGACACCGACAGCGACCTTGACTACTCTGCTCTAAGGTCTTTCTGGAATATCACTGCTGGATCCAAGGGTTGGGGTTCTGCTCCAGTATTTTCTTATCTTTCCCTTCCCCTTGGAGCTTACCTTGACAGCGCAGGTCTGGTTCTGTCTAGGTGTCAAGTTTCAGGTGAGCTCCTTCCTGCCTTCTTCAGTAGTTTTGGCTCTTAGAGAGTTCAACGGAGTATCGCTGGGGCCTTCAGCTTTCCAGTTTCCAGAGCACCAGACCGTTTGACTTCTGCTCCTCCCTGTGTACTGCATTGGATCTGGGCCTTGGACTTCCATTTCTGTCCAGGGTCAGCCTGCCTCTAAGGACCTCCAGACCATCCCACATGAGGTGGCCCCTTCCAACTTCTCCCCTGAATGTTCCTCAGATGAGATCCCACAGAAGAGGACCTGCAAGAGGAGGCACTTGGACTCCCCTATGCAGTCTCTTACTGAGGATACGGACTACGATGAGGGATAGGGGTCTCCCAAATCACCAGTGTGTCATGTGCAGTCATCTTAGAAATTTTAAACCGAAGAGGTGGTTGGTCATCCTAAAACCCCTCTTTGGAGGAATCTGTATTCCTGGAGGCCTTCAGGGCTAGACCATCTACATCTTGGGTAGTCCGTCAGTAGACAGTCTTATAGATGTTGTCGCCTGACAGCCCTGGAAAGAGCCAGGAACACAGAGCCTGTACCAAAGCACCCAGACTAAATCCTGCCCCCCCCCCCCCCAAGGACCAAACCTTTTGGAGTAAGGGCATCCCAGTTGCTGCTATGGTGGTGGCAGCAGCTACTAAGAAAGAGCTCACCCAGCAGAGCTCGACTGTCCATCTGCTGAATAGGGAGTCCAGAGTGCTGTACAAGTTTGGGAAGTGCACCTTTGCTTCGGTGACTTTTTTCACTTTGAGCTCTTAATTACTTGGCATGTTTTTTTTTCACCTTCAGAGAAACCTGGTTAAGGAACTGTCTGAATCCTTTGTGGAGTGCTTGCCTAAGGAGGTGCTAGATAAGATTTCTCCAAAGCTAATCACGCTTACCTCCCTAGCAAATTCTTCCATGAGGCTTGTTTCAGTGGAACTATCTTCAAGGGCTGCCAGCACCAACATTGTGATACATTGATATGCATGGATGAGGCTTTGTGATTTTCCAGAGCCCTTTAATGCATCTTTTGTAAATGCCCTCTTTGTTTGTACCTTCAGTTAAGAACACCCTGACCCACAGTGAGCAAGACGATAAGACCTTGTCTGCAGTGGGGATTAAGTTTTCCACCCCTCAATGAATCTAGTTAAGGAATCAAAGAGGGGCTGAGAAGACTTGGTTCCATAAATTTCAAAGCTTCAATGTGATAGTGTTCAATCTCGCCGTTTGTTCTTACACATGGGTTCGGAGCCGATCCTCGGCTCCGTGCCGGCCTCTTGCAAGCTCTGCATCGAGAAGAAGCTCGAGACAATCTAATACCCACAATCCCCCTCTGCCTTTACCTCAGATCTAGTTTGCCGCTGCTGCATACGCATCGTTGGGAGCTAGCTCGAGAGTCTAAGCTAAGATATAACTTTATTTTGTTATATTTTATTAGGATTCTATTTCTATTTGATGTTTCAGTATTATTCTGTATGATTGTGTTGTGGTCTCGTTGAGTTATTGGTACCGTTAACTAATTTTATCGGTTAAATATTTTTCGGGGCCTACACCCTTCATAAATTTACCATAGTTGAGGAAACTTTATACCGAATTTTTATCGGATTTGACAAACTTTAACGGATTTGACTGCATTACTGGATTTGTCTCTCTTTCCTATAATGTCTGAGAAGGTGAAGTCAGGTTTCAAGCGTTATCAGTGTGGCCAGAAAATGTCAGTGACTGACAACCATAGTTCCTGCGTCTACTGCCTTGGCCCTCTCCACTTGCAAGAGGACTGCTCCATCTGTCACTCTTTTAGTGGGAGGGTCATGACAGATAGGCGCAGGAAACTAATGGACAGAGGTCTATTGAAACCTTCTTTCCAGGAGGCCCTGGATGCTTCTGACCAGGCATCGAAGTCCTCTAAGGAATCGAAGACGTCGGAGCCCAAGTCATCGGCTCCGAGCTCTTCAACAAAGGTTAGATCACCGGTTCCACAGACTTCGGGGCCGAGTGTTCAACTGGTATCGGTTCCTGAGCCTCGAGTCTTGGAACCGGTGATGGAGCTCCCTCCTTCGACCTTATTGAGGTCGGCTCCGTCTTCGGTTCCTTCGACCCGTTCTTCCTCCAAACTTTTGGATATCGATGTGGATCGCGTGGTGCAGAAGTTATTGGAGCATTCGGCCCTCTCCAAACTTATTTCGGTTTCCACCTAGTTGGTGTCGAAACTTGAAGGCCTCCCTGTATCTCCATCCATTCCTCCTCAGAGACCGATTCAGTCTTTGGAGCCGGAAGAGGCTGATCTACTGATTGTGGAGCCCTCTGGTCCAGAACCGTCCTTTTCTCGGTCTGTTCCTCTCACCTCGACTCCGTCGGACCCAATACCGGAGTCTCGGAGCCGACGGTCTGTCCTTGGTTCCGGGGCCGAGAGTCGAACCGACGTTTCGGTTCCGACTCTCCCCCTCGGGGCCTCGGCGGATCGATTCGGCTCCGTCCTCGGGGTCGATGCCTTCGGTGCCCGTGTCGGGGATTCTTCCCATTTCCTCGGAACCGGGGGACTCTTCGATGCGGGACCCGGGAGCGTTCGACCTGATGAGGAAGGTGTTGTCTACCCAGACAACCACATCAGTGGAAGCAACCTCTCCTCCCCATAAAGGGCCGTTATCTTCATCTGCACCCACGGCCACATCCAAGCGTCGGGCACCAGTGTCTCAGCCACCCCTGGAGGGTGCCCCCTCTTCCTCCGAGGCTTCTTCGGATGCTCCCCACGAAGAAGTCCCTAGGAAGAGATTGTGTAAGAGGAGACACTTGGATTCTCCACAGGAATCCTTGACATCTGATACTGACTTAGATGAGTCAGAGGGTCCCCTAAGTCACCTTCGGAAGATGTCTCTTTTTCGGACATATTGGAGATCCTGAAACAGAGAGGTGACTGGCAGTCCCTTCCCCCTTCTGAGGATGAGTCAGTTCTGCTGAAGGCATTTGGTGCTCGCCCTTCTTCCTCCTGGGTCACTCCGCCCTTGACGAACTAATGGAACTAATTGCTCGAAGGGCGTGGGAGGCTCCTGACACAGTGGAACCAGTTCCAAGGAAACCTAATAAATACATCACAGCACCTCAGGACAAGTCCTACCTTACAAAAGGAGTTCCAGTAGACGCTATGGTGGTGGCAGCAGCCACGAAAAAGGAGATGTCGGAGTCTTCTTCGTCTGTCCATTCTCCTAATAAAGATTCTAGGACGATGGATAGATACGGGAAGCGCATTTTCAGTTCAGCGGCTTTTTCCATGCGATCCCTGAACTATTTGACCCCATTTTACACATCTACAGAGGGATCTAGTCAAAGAGTTGGGAGATACCCTCCAGGGTACTACAGATGCGGCTGTCTCAGAAAAAGTGACAGCGCAACTTAATACCCTTACATCTATTGTTAACTCGTCCATGAGGCTGATTTCCTACGCAGCCGAAGGTTCGAGTAGGGCAGCAGCTTCAGCGATTGCTCTTCGCAGACAATCCTGGATGCGCTTATGTTCCTTTGCGGAAGCCTTCAAGTCTTCCTTTACTAACTCCCCATTTGACGGTGCCACTCTCTTTGGCCCCAAAGTAAAGGAGACCCTTACCCGGTGTGAACAGGATGGAAAGACTCTGTCTGCTGTCGGAGTCCGTTTTTCCACCCCAACCAGACCGTACCCCAAAGGGCAACGTGGTGGAAAAATGTGGTTTCGAAAACCCCAAGGATCTTTCCCAGGCACACAGGGTGATGCCCCCTCTAGAGGCAGAGGAGGGGGCAGAGGTGGAAGACGCCGCCCTGGCGGCAGAGGGGGTCCGCAACATCAAGGTGACAGGGAGACACTCCCTGGTAAACCTTTCCAGCACTCCTGAGAGGAGGCCCGACTGTCCTGCTCTGGAGGCAGTCAGGGGTCGCTTAGCTTTATACCCTCAGGCCTGGCAAAATATAACTACAGACAAGTGGGTAAAAAGCGTGGTTACCAGAGGTTACAACATACCCTTTCTATCTCATCCCATCCCAAAGAAAAGACTCCCAGATGTACCGCCCCATCTGCGAGAGCCAGCAGCTATAGAAATTTCAAAGCTGCTAGAAAAAAAGTCATCCAACCAGTCCCAGCGGACCAGCAAGGATTCGGGACTTACTCAAGGTTCTTTTAGTTCCAAAGAAAACAGGGGACTGGAGGCCCATTCTGGACCTAAGCTACCTCAATACCTTCGTCAGGAAAGAAAAGTTCGAATGGTCACGCTTCAATCGATCCTTCCATTCTTACAGAAGGGCGACTGGATGTGCTCAATAGATCTAGAGGATGCATACTACCACATCAAAATGGCCAGGGCATCCAGAGATCATCTGCGCTTCCGGCTGGGGACCAGTCACTTTCAATTTCGAGCCCTGCCCTTTGGTCTGACCTCAGCCCCAGGGTCTTCACCAAATGCATGGCAGTGGTAGCGTCTCACTTGAGACACCAGGGATTCCAGGTGTTTCCGTATCTGGACGACTGGCTCCTTTCTGCCACCACCAGCGTCAACTACTACAGGCCAGAGACTTTGTTCTTCAACTGTGTGTTCACCTAGGGATTTCCGTAAACTTGGAAAATCCTTACTTCAGCCATCACAAAATATCTTGTTCATAGGAGCAGAATTAAACACACGTCCAGTTGATTCTGAGGCTTCCCCAGAAAGGATATTATCACTTCAGACTCATATCGTCTTCTACTCTTGTCAAGGAAATCTCCAGCAAAACTAGTACTGAAGGTGTTGGGCCTCATGTCAGCCTCCCTTATTGCAATTCCCTGGGAAGGCTGCACATGAGAGTCCTACAATGGCTGCTGTTTGCACAATGGTCGTTCAACAACTACCTCTAACACACGAGATTCTTATAACAAAGACATGCAAAACAGATCTAAACTGGTGGCTTCAAACGTGCAACCTTTCCAAGGGGAGACCGTTTGTGCTACCCACGCCCACAGTTACGGTGACCACGGACGCTTCCCTGATAGGGTGGGGGGGCATCTTTCAGGGACAGACAGTCCAAGGTGAATGGACCAATTTGGAGTACAATCTGCACATCAATGTTCTAGAGTTGAGGGCAGTGTTTCTAGCGTTGCAACACTTTGCTCCCCTTCTTCCTCTAGGGACTATTGCAGTTCAGACGGACAACATGTCAGTAGTCTGGTACATAAACAAGCAAGGGGGAACCAAGTCCTATCAGCTATGCAGAGAGGCCATGAGAATTTGGCAGTGGGCGGAGTCCACGGGTCGCTTTCTAATAGCAACGCACATCCCGGGGTCATCCAACGTCATAGCCGACAGGCTGAGCAGAGCAATTCTGTTACCGCACGAGTGGTCCCTAAAACAGTCAGTGGCGAATGCCAAATGCAGGAGCTACTTTGCCCTATTACCCCCTCCAGGGGAAGTCCCCAGGGACGCACTGGTTTACGATTGGCCCCCGGGACTCCTGTACGCATTTCCTCCATTTCCTCTGATATCAAAGTTTCTCCAGAAAGCCAGGAACCTACACAGGACAATAATCCTCATTGCCCCATTCTGGCCTCGTCAAATTTGGTTTCCCTTCCTGAAGATACACTGCATTCGGGGACCCTGGATTCTGGACCCAGAGCCAGACCTATTGACTCACTCGTCAGGGGTTCCCCATCCCGCTCCTGTCCCTCCATCTAGCAGCTTGGCTGCTCCAATTCTAACTTAGCCAGGTCTGATCTTTTGTCACCAGCAGTCCAGGATATATTGGTGGCTTCATAAAGCTTCCACTACTAAAACATATGCTAGCAAATGGGCGATTTGTATTCTGGGAATACACACCATGTGGATCCTTTTATAGCTCCTTTGAATAAGATATTAGAGTTCTTAATGGACTTATTCCATCAGGGTGCTTCTCCTGCTACACTAAGAGTTCAATTGGCTGCCATTTCAATTTCCATGTGGAAGAATGTGGAGCTCCTGTTATGGCTCACAGACTTTGTAAAGCCTTTTAAAAGGGGTTTTCATATTAGACCACCGGTCAGATCTCCTCGTCACCTTGGAGTCTAAACTTATTGTTATCTAAATTAATGTTGCGCCCCTTTGAACTTGCCTCTTCTTGCCCATTAAAATTTTTATCCTGGAAAACTCTCTTTCTGGTAGCCATTACTTCCGCTAGGCGAGTATCTGAACTTCAGGCCCTCTCCATCAAGCACCCTTATTTGATCTTTCACTCTGACAGAGTTTCTCTTGAACCAATTCATCCTTCCTCCCTAAAGTGTGTTCTATTAACAATATTAATCAGTCCATTGAATTACCCACTTTCTTCAAAACCACTCCAACAAAATGGAGTATATGTTACACAAATTAGATGTTCACAGACAGCTAAGATTTTACTTGGATAGAACAAAGATCACAGAAAAACAGATCAACTCTTTGTGGCTTTTGCTGATAGCAGGAAAGGACTTGCAGTTACCAAAAGAACTCTTTCTAAATGGTTAACGGATTGTATAATCTATGTCTGATTCTTCAAATCAAACCCTTTTACACAAACCCAAAGGACATTCCACAAGGTCAGTGTCTACATCTTTGGCTCATGCAGCCCGCCTACCACTGGACGCTATTTGTGCAGCTGCTACTTGGTCTAAGCCACATACATTCATTTCTCATTATAAGGTAGACAAGGTTTCTAGGGACAGGGCAACCTTTGGTTCCACTGTGCTCAAGAACGTCCTCCCGTGAGTTCCTCAGGAACAAGGAGCTAGGACGCTACCCATGTGTAAGAACAAACGGCGAGATTGAACACTATCACATATAGAAGTTATGTCCTTACCATAACGTTCCATGTGGAGTGTTCATCTCGCCTTTGTTCTTACAGTCCCACCCTCCCACCCTTAGGAAGAACGTTCTTTGATGCCTGGCCAGGAGCATTCTGCTACTGTTGCAATATTGTGTACATAGTTGGCATATATATATTTATATGTGTCTGTTTGGCTTATATATATATAGTTATGTGTAGATTCTTTCTGTGCATATGTGATGTAAGCATGAATGTGCTATTCTGTAGATTGGTTTGCTTGCAAACTAGATCTGAGGTAAAGGCAGAGGGGGATTGTGGGTATTAGATTGTCTCGAGCTTCTTCTCGATGCAGAGCTTGCAAGAGGCGACGGAGCCGAGGATCGGCTCCGAACCCATGTGTAAGAACAAAGGCGAGATGAACACTCCACATGGAACGTTATGGTAAGGACATAACTTCTATTTCCTGATCAAAGCAGAGAGTTCTCCTCCAGAGGCAGAGGAGGAGGAGGCAATAATGAGAGATGCCACCCCAGAGGCAGAGGGGGCACTCAAAACCAGGGCTTCAGGGAACCTTTTTCTGACCAGCACTTTCAGCACTCTTGAAACGCTTCCGACTCTCTGACTCTGGAGGCAGTTGGGGGCCGCTTTTCCCTGCACCCAAGTACCTAGGCCCAAATAACGACAAATGCTTGGGTGCAAAGCATAATATCCAGAGGTTGCTACATTCCCTTTTCTCTACCCCTCCAAAAATTCAAAAGAAACTTCCCAGCATTCCACCCAACCAGAGGGGTTCACAGTTATAGAGATCAAAAAATGACTGCAGAAGAGAGTCATCCAAGTGGTTGGATCCAGAACTTACTCGGGTTTCTTTTTGGTGCCAAAGAAAACAGGGGACCTCAGGCCTATTTTGGACCTAAGCAAACTCAGTTTATATGTAAAGGAGGAGGAGAAGTTCCAGACGGTGACTGTACAGTCTATCCATCTGTTACTAAGGAAAGATGATTGGATGGGATCTGTGGACTTAAAAGGACGTGTACTGTCACATAAAAATAGATAGTCTCCAGAAGTCATCTGCTCTTCCACCTGGGAGCCAGGGAGCCAGTCACTTCCAATTCATAGCCCTACCCTTTGGTCTCACCACAGCCTCCTGGGTGTTCACCAAGTGCATGGCAGTAGTTGCAGCTCATCTCTGACTGCACGGGTTTCAGATATTCCTGTTTGTAGATGAGTGGCTCCTGACTGCCCCCACCCACTGTCAACAATCTCAGGCCGGGGACTATCTTTATCATATATCCCACTTCCTATGTATCACCATAAACACATACAAGTCAAAATCATTGCTAGTGCAAGCTTTCAAATTCATTGGGGCCCAGCTAAACACCACTACACAGATAGCTTCCTTACCTCAACACTGCATCAACTCCTTAACTCTTCAGATCCAAGCCATTGTATCTCATCCCAATCCTCCAGCCAGGTTGATTCTACAAACCCTAAGATTGAAGGCAGCTGCTATAATATTGGTTCCTCTACTATATGCACATTCTTCAGTGGGCAATTCTACATCAATCTGAATCTGTTGCTATCAGTTTGACCAACATTTGCAGGACTCGTCTACAGTGTTGGATTCACTCAAACATGATAGTAGGCAGACCTTTCATCCCCCCTCCCCCAAACAACCACAGTGACCATAGATGCTTCCCACTTGGGGGGGGGATTTTGACGGGAAGCTGGTGCAAGGCACGTGGACTCAAAGACCAGATTGCATATCAATGTCCTCGAGTTGAGAGCTGTCCTCTTATTGCAAGCCTTTCAGGAGGCTGTCCCTCTGGGGACCATTGCAGTTCACACAGACATGTTAGTAGACTGGTATATCAAGAATCAAGGAGGAATCCTTTCATACCCTCTCTGCAGAGAGGTCATGAGGATTTGGGAATGGGCAATCTCTTCAAACTGCTTTCTACTTGCAACATATGTACTGGGGAAATGCAACATATTGGCAGACAATCCATTCTGATGCCCCATGACTGGTCCCTCAATTAGTCAGTAGTGAATAAGACATTCAACTGTTGGGGTCTCCCCTGCTGTGATCTGTTTGTGTCCCCTTACAACAACAAGTGCATTAGTTACTTCACTATTATTTCTCTTTCAGGGCGTTCCCTGAGCGATGCTGTGGTCCACGATTGCCCCCCCCCCCAGTCTCCTTTATGCTTATTCTCCTCTTCCACTGATCCCAAAATGTCTTCAGAAAGTCACATGGTTAAAGAGCACAGTGATCCTCATAGCCCCCTTTTGGTCTCATCAGATTTGGTTCCCCTTTCTCTGGTCTCACCTCAAACATTCTCCATGGATACAGGAAACCAGACTGGACCTGTTCTCTCACCCTACACTAGGACTCCACCAGGATCTCCCCTCACCCAAGTTAACAGCATGGTTTCCCCAGTTCCCTTGATTGTAAGGGGGTCCAGGTTCTCTTTGCCAGTCAAAGCTATCATTCTAGCTTCTCAAAACCTTCCACAAAGAAAGTATATAAGAATAAGTGGAAAAGATTTTCTATTTGGGCTGCTGATAATCACATTGATTTCTTTTCAGCTCCTATTTCCTCAATCCTTTCAGCTCCTATTTCCTCAATCCTTTCCTTTCTGGAGTCTTTATTTAAACAAGGTTCTAGTGTTGCAACCATTAAGCTCCAGTTAGTAGCCATATCCAATTTTCATTCAGGATTACCTCTGGGTTCTATCGCTTCAGCTAGGTTACGTAAAGCGTTTATGAAAGGTATTTTTCTTCTTAGACCTCTGACCAAGGACCAGACTCCTCCATGGGTTCTTACTGTCATCCTAAAAGCTTTGACCCAAAGTCCCTTTGAACCAGCTAATAATTGTGATTTGAAGTATTTATCCTTTGTCTGCTATACTTGTTGCTATTACTTCAGCGAAACGAGTTTCTGAATTGCGAGCACACTCATCCAAGCCTACCTACATTATTTTTCACAATGATAGGGTTTCCCTCCTTACTAATCTTTCATTCATGCCAAAAGTGGCTACAGAGGCTAATATAAATCAGTGCATTCAGTTGCCCGTGTTCTTCCTAACTATTGCATCAAAGGGAAATACATGTTACATTCCTTGGATGTTCACAGATGTTTCTACCTGTGACACCCGTGCACTGGCCCAGTAATCAAGGAGCTTCAATCCTCACCACTAACGCCAGTGAGGGGCATCCAGATCGGTAAGGATAACAAATACACACACACAGTAAAATACAATTTCCCTTAAGAGCACACCGAGATCACAGTCAGTCTGGGACTGGTTTCTCTCCGTCTCTCCAGATCCCCAATAAGACTCCCCACTGGCACAGCTATTTAGTACAGATCTCAGCCATATAGTCAAGCCAAAACCTGCAGTGCCCTCTCTTTCCAACCAGTGCTTTGTGTCCCTGCCCAAACAGCTGACACACACACATTAAGATTTGGTTTATATGCAAACACATAGACACTCCTGGGCAAGGCTGGCACAGGTTCTCCAGATGTTCTTTGTGTTTCACTGTTGCAGTCATCACCTTTGGGTTATCTGCTTGCAGTAGCCCTCAGTCGGCCTGATTAACAAAGTCTTAGGTCCTTCGTCAGTTGCTGTCTCTTCTTCCATGACGTCAGGTTGTCAGGGGTATAAAACATGCAGCTGATGCCATTACATCAGTCTGTCTTGGCGTCCGGTGCCCGAAGCAGAAGCAGTTCGCAAGTGCCAGTCGGCCGACTCCTGAAATTTTAGTTTTCGAGTTTCAGAACTGAAGTCTTCAACTAAAAGCTAAGTACCCCGTTGGGGAATCTTTTTCTTGCTCTAAACCGATGTCAGTAAAAGTAAATAATTGCATTACTTGTGGAAAGCAAATACCTCATAAAGATTTTCATTCATACTGTATTCCTTGCCTAGGCCCTGACCACGACATACCTCGCTGTCAGTTTTGTGCCTTATTTAAACCATGAACTATCAAACATCGGTATATTTTCACTTCTAAATATTTTGGTGCTCGAATCAGTTATCCTGATATGTCTTCGGTAAGACTAACGACATTCTGAAAAAACGCAAAGATAAAGACAGAGACAGGCCGCCTAGGTCCAAAGCTGCTGGCGACACTTCTCCTAAGCCTGTTCCCAGTTTGCCGGTACTCAGTAAAGCGTTTTCGCAACCCCTGATACCCACTACTTCAGATTTACGGGCCTCTACTGAGACCCATCCAGAGTCCGGTATGTCGCGAGATGCTTCAACTTTGGAACCTGCGGATGTCTCTGCCTTGGATGGGTCTGGAGCCGCTGTGCAGGCACCGGCTTTTGAGGCTGTATTCAGGCCTACTGACTTGTGTATTAAACTGATGCCATCTTCTTCTTCAAGGCCTAAAACTCGAACCATGCCTAGAAAACTGATGTCCAGACTGCATGGTCAGGCCTCTATGCTTAAAAAACAAATGATAAGAATGGCTGAAGGCCTTATTACTTTAATCAGGGGAAGCCAGCCTTCCCCCTCTAAGAGACCTAGGACTGAGTTTGCTTATGATACTTCTGACCAGGATTCTGAATTTTCCGTTTCCTCTGATGACCAGGATTTACCCTTGTCTACCTATGAGGATTCTGATGCTGAGGACTCTAACCCCTCTGCTTCTCCCCCAGAGGATTTCTCTTTTGGTGAAACCTTGCATACTCTCAAGGAGCATTTTCATTGGGAAAGTCAGGATTTCTCTGATTCTAAAAAGAGGCTTAGGGATTTCTTACTACTGCCCCAGCACAGGCCTTTAGCCATACCTCCTGTTGTAGACATTGTTGATGATGCCTTTTCGGAATCTAGCTTGGCCCCTGACACTCTACCTCCTGCTCCCAAAAAACCTGATAGATATTACAGGGTCCCTGACTCTCACAAGTTCCTTTTTACAAAATCCTACTGCAGATCCGGAGACCATTTCACAGGGACCCAAGGGCATTAAAGCTACTACTGCCAAAAATCCTACCCCCTCTGATAGAGACTCCAAGGCACTGGATAGGTGGGGTAAGAAGGTATACACTTCTGCAACTTTGGCCATTAGGGCCTTAAACTGCCAGTTTCATATGCTAAAGTATCAGCAGCATATTATTGGATTGCTTAAACAGAAAATTATGTTGATTCCTGGTTGTGCTGAAAATAAGTATTTACAAGATTTACTGCATTCGGCTGAACAAGCTGGAAAACATACTTTGCAATGTGGTTTTGTTTCACTAGAGGCATCTTGCAGGGCTGCTGTGACTGGGTCGGTACTTAGAAGGCATGCTTGGCTTAAGGAGCAATCCTTGCCAGATCATGTTAAAGCTAAATTACTGGATGCCCCCTTAAAACCAGGACTGCCTATTTGGCAACAAGGCAGAAGAAGTTCTTAAAAAGATGGAGGACAAAGCTAAATCTATGCAAACTGTTAAAGATTTTTTTTACAAGTACAGCCTCCAAGGTTTAGTAAGCATTGGGCTTCCAAGAATTGGTCCTTTCTTGCCTCTTCCAGAACTTCTCAGTCCAAACCCAGATCCAGTAGAGCTCCCAGGCTTCAGTCCCAGGGTACGAACAGGAGTACGCAGTGGGAGGCCCCCACTTCCAAATGTGGGAGTAATAAAACACCCCCTATGGTAAACTGTCTCAATGACTTCTTTTTAAAACTTCCAAGCACTTCTCAACTGACTGCCCATTTGGGGGTAAAGACTGCTCTTCATGCAAAGAACTGGGAACTCATTACCCAGGACAAATGGGTTTTAAATATAGTGGCCCAGGAATACAGATTTCACTTCCACACATTACCAACACCAAGTGGATTGCCAGATCTACCCCCAAATCAGTGGGCAGAGGCCCAAAAGCAAGTACTTTCTCTCTTAAGCATGAGGGCTGTTCATTTGGTAGCAGAAGGGGAAAAGGGACAAGGTTTCTACTCCAGACTTTTCCTGGTACCCAGAAAAGACAGTTCATGGCATCCTATCCTGGACCTGTCCACTCTAAACACCTTTTTGGTGATTCCAAAATTCAGGATGCTGACTCAACCAGTTGCTCCCTATGCTAGGCAAAGACGCCTGGTTGGCAACACTAGATTTAAAGGAAGCATACCTGCACATCCCAATCAGGGAATCTTGCAGAAGATACCTACGCTTCAAAGTAGGCTACACACACTATCAGTTCTCTGCACTGCCCTTTGGCTTATCTACTGTTCCCAGGGTATTCACAAAGTGCCTAGCTCCAGTCATTGCATTTTGCAGGCAAAGAAATATTAAAATATACCCATACCTGGACGATTGTTTAATTCGGGCAGAAAGCCAGGACATACTTTTGAATCATCTGGCCTTTGTACAAAGGGTGCTAACTTGTCTGGGGTACACCATAAATGAAAATAAATCACACCTGGTACCCTGTCAACAAATTATATTCCTGAGAGTAAGCTTGAATACAACTTCCCAGATGGCTTTCCTCACGCCATTGAAACAAATTCATTTGACAACCTACTTCACACAAGTGGCCACAAAAACCCTGCTATCTGCAAGGCAAATACTACAAGCCTTGGGGTTCATGGTCTACCGCATTCTTCTAATACCATATGCAAGACTGCATATGAGGAAACTACAATGATATCTAAAAAGCCTATGGTGTCAACATTCTCAGGATCTAGAAGCAATGATTCCCGTCATACCTTGCCTACGCCTAGAGTTTCTTTGGTGAGCAGAGGCCTGCCACCAAAACAAGGGACTACCATTCAAACCACCCCCTGCCGCCCAAATCCTAACAACAGATGCATCAGACTATGCATGGGGGGGCTCACCTGGCAGGGAAGTGCATTCAGGGCAAATGGAACCCAAGTCAAATGCACCTGCGTATCAATCAAAAAGAAATGTTAGCTGTACAGAATGCTCTGACATCCTTCACGGACCACATTCTTCCAGGACAATTAATGGTAAAGACAGTCAATACCACTGTTATAAGGTACATAAGCAGGGGGGTACCCCCTCTGCAGACAAGCCATTGCATTGTGGAACACAGCCCTGAGCTACCAAGTGCATCTACAAGCTCAATTCCTGCCAGGAAAACTTAATACACTGGCAGACGAACTAGGCAGAAGCTTCATGGACCCACGAGTGGAAACTGGCACCAAGATTTTTAACATGTTGACAAGCAAATGGGGGAGCCCAGATGTAGACCTGTTTGCCTCCCCCCAGAATTATCAATTGGACAAATTTTACACAAGGACTCCCCACAAACGAGCTTGGAAAGTGGATGCTGTGTCCTTCAGCTGGAAAAACCTATCAGTTTACACCTTTCCTCCTCTGCCTCTGCTCTCCAAAGTACTACTAAAGATCAAACAAGACAAACCAAGGATGATTTTGATTGCACCAGACTGGTCACGTCAACACTGGTGCCCCCTCTTTCTCACTGTTGGCACCATGGCACCTTCCTCAGACTCCTACCCTATTGTCTCAGCAGGAGAACCAAATTCTTCACCCTCAGCTTCAAATACTGAACCTAGCAGCCTGGCTAATTACCTAATCTCTCCTTTACCATCTCTCAGTTAACCAGTGATGGATATCATTTTAGAGGCAAAGAGGCCTAGTACTAGAAAATCTTATGCTGAAAAATGGAAAAGATTCTGTGCCTGGAACCAATCTCAAAGGATGAGCACAGCAGTGCCCAATTTACCTCAGATTTTACAATATTTAACTGAGATGTTTCACAAGGGCCTGTCTTTCTCCTCCTTCAAAATTCATGCCTCAGCCATTTCAGCTCATTATAACACACAACCTCCCTCTTCTTTCATTCACTGCTCAAGCAGTTCCTCAGAGGGGCCAGAACTCTACGACCACCCAGGAGAGCTCCAACTCCAGCCTAGAACCTTAACTTTGCATTGGAGAAGCTCATTATTCATCCTTTCGAGCCAGCTGCTACTGCAGACTTAAAATTCCTTTCTTGGAAAACAGCTTTCCTTTTAGCAATCACTTCAGCAAGAAGGGTAACTGAATTACATGCCCTCATGGCAGTGGAGCCTTTCATCTTTCATGTGGACAGGGTGTCCCTCAGGACCAATCCCTCCTTCGTGCCCAAGGTGGTATCCAGTGTGGCCCTTAATCAGTCCATTCATTTGCCAACCTTCTTTCCTAATCCACAGAACAAAGGGGGATGGATACTGAACTCCTTAGATGTGCACAGACAACTTAGATTCTGCCTGGACAGGACTAAACCTCAAAGGAAATCTGACCAACTGCTGGTGGCATTTGCTGCAGGGGCAGAGGGGAAGGCTATTTCAAAGCAAACCATTTCCAAATGGATAGGCCATTGCATTCATTTCTGCTACAAGCACCATGGAAAACGTATCCTACAGGGGATCAGACCTCACTCAACCAGGACTGCATCTAACTCTACAGCCTTTCTCAAAGGCGTCACTACCCAGGGACATCCTAGAAGCTGCTACCTGGCGTTTTGTACATACTTTCACTAAACATTACCATCTGCCAATTTTCTCTAAATCCAGAGCTGGCTTTGCCACTGCAGTCCTGCAGGGCCTTATAGCGGGTCCTAATGCTATCTAAATTCCTCTTCCCCATCCTTAGCTTTGGGAATCTACCCAAATGTGATGACTGCAACAGTGAAACACGAAGAACATAGTACAGTTGTGTACACTTACCATAAATGTAGATCTTCGAATGTATTCACTGTTGCAGTCCTGGTTACCCTCCCTCCAGCCCCCTGACTTCTTTTGGCTATACCTCTACTCTCCTTTACTATGCTCAAAAGCTTTTTGGTGTATTTGCTTTTTGTTGGAGGTATAACCTTGTATATTTATAGATTTGATTGCTTCCCATTAGGGGGGCACCTGACATCTGGGGCAAGAAAAACTGATGTAATGGCGTTGGCTGCATGTTTTATACCCCTGACGACCTGAAGTCATGGAAGAAGGGACAGCAACCAACGCAGGACCTAAGACTTTGTTAATCAGGCTGACTGAAGGTTACTGCAAGCAGATAACCCAAATGTGATGACTGCAACAGTGAATACACTCGAACATCTACATTTATGGTAAGTGTACACAACTGTATTTTTTGCATGGTGTCTGTAGATATAAGGGTATCCATTTGGATGTTTGCATGGTGTGTGTGGATAGAAGGGTGCATATATGGATGTTTTGCATGGTGCATGTCTCTGTGTGTGTTTGTGTGTATGTTTTGATAGAAGGGTATGCATTCAGTTGTTTTACATGGTGTGCGTGAAAAGAAGGGTATACATATGGATGTTTTGCATGGTGTGTGTGCATAGAAGGGTATGAATTCAGATATTTGCATGGTGTGTGTGGATAGAAGGGTGTGTATACGGATGTTTTGCATGGTGTGTTTGTGTGTGTTTTGATAGAAGGGTATGCATTCCATTGTTTTACATAGTGTGTGTGTGGATAGATGGTATGCATTCGGATGATTTGCATGGTGTGTGTGGTTAGAAGGTTACGCATTTGGATTTTTTGCATGGTGTGTGTGGATAGAAGGGCATGCATTGGGATATTTTACATGGTGTATGTGTGGATAGAAGGGTATGGATTTGGATATTTTTCATGGTGTGTGTGTGTGTGTGTGTGTGAGAGAGAGAATATAAGGGTATGCATATGGATAATGTAAGATGCTTTTTATGGGGGGTGTGTGTGAATATAAAGATATGCATGCAGATGTTTTAGGATGTTTTATATGGTGTGTGTGTATAGAAGGGTATGGATGCGCATATTTTGCACGGTGTGTCTGGATAGAAGGATATGCATTTGGATATTTTGCATGGTGTGTGTGAATAGAAGGGTATGCAATCAGATGTTTTGCATGGTGTGTGTGAATATAAGTGTATGCGTATGGATGTTTTGCATGGTGTGTGTTTGGATTGAAGGGTATGCATATGGCTGTTTTACATAGTGTGTGTGTGTGTTTTGATAGAAGGGTATGCATTCCATTGTTTTACATGGTGTGTTTGGATAGATGGTATGCATTTGGATGTTTTGCATGGTGTGTGTGGATAGAAGGGTATGCATTCGGATTTTTTGCATGGTGTGTGTGGCTAGAAGCGTGTGCATTCAGATATTTTGCATGGTGTATATGGCTAGTAGGGTGTGCATATAGACGTTTTGCATGGTGTGTGTGTTTGTGTTTATGTCTTGATAGAAGGATATGCATTTAGTTGTTTTAAATGGTGTGTGTGAATAGAAGGGTATGCATATGGCTGTTTTGCATGGTGTTTGTGGATAGAAGGGTATGCATTCAGATATTTTGCATAGTGTGTGTGGACAGAAGGGTTGTGTATGGATGTTTTGCATGGTGTGTGTGTGTGTATATGTTTTGATAGAAGGGTATGCATTCCATTGTTTTACAAGGTGTGTGTGGATAGATGGTATGCATTTGGATGTTTTGCATGCTGTGTGTGGAAAGAAGGGTATGCATCCAGATACTTTGTATGGTGTGTGTGGATAGAAGGGTGTGTATACGGATGTTTTCATGATGTGTGTGTGTGTGTGTGTGTGTGTGTGTGTGTGTGTGTGTGTGTGTGTGTGTGTGTGTGTGTGTGTGTGTGAATACAAGGGTATGCATACAGATGTTTTAGGATGTTTTACATGGTGTGTGTGTTTCTGTGTGTAGAAGGGTAAGCATACACATGTTTTGCATGGTGTGTGAATAGAAGGATATGCATTTGAATATTTTGTATGGTGTGTGTGAATAGAAGGGTATGCATACGTATTTTTGGCATGGTGTGTGTTAATAGAAGGGTATGCATTTGGATGTTTTGCATGGCGTGTGTGGCTAGAAAGGTATGCATTCAGATATTCTGCATGGTGTGTGTTAATAGAAGGGTGTGTATATAGATGTTTTGCATGGTGTGTGTGTGTGTGTGTGTGTGTGTGTGTGTGTGTGTGTGTGTTGATAGAAGGTATGCATTCAGTTGTTTTACATTGTGTGTGAAAAGAAGGGTATACATATGGATGTTTTGCATGGTGTGTTTTGATAGAAGGGTATGCATTGGGATATTTTACATGGTGCGTATGTGTGGATAGAATGGTATGGATTTGGATATTTTACGTGCTGTGTGTGTGTGTGTGTGTGTGTGTGTGTGTGTGTGTGTGTGTGTGTGTGTGTGTGTGTGTATAAGGGTATGCATATGGAATATTGTAGGATGTTTTTTATGGGGTGCATGTGAGAATATAAAGATATGCATACAGATGTTTTAGGATGTTTTATATGGTGTGTGTGTGTGTAGAAGGGTATGCATACACATACTTTGCACAGTGTGTCTGGATAGAAGTATATGCATTTGGATGTTTTGCATGGTGTGTGTGTGTAGAAGGGTATGCATACGCATACTTTGCACAGTGTGTCTGGATAGAAGTATATGCATTTGGATGTTTTGCATGGTGTGTGTGAATAGAAGGGTATGCAAACAAATGTTTTGCATGGTGTGTGTGAATATTAAGTGTATGCATATGGATATTTTGCATGGTGTTTGTTTGGATAGAAGGGTATGCGTACGGCTGTTTTACATGGAGTGTGTGTGTGTGTGTGTGTGTGTGTGTGTGTTTGGATAGAAGGTTATGCATTTAGTTGTTTTACATGGTGTGTGTTAATTGAAGGGTATGCATACGGATGTTTTACAGGGTGTGTGTGGATAGAAGGGTATGCATTCGGATATTTTGCATGGTGTGTGTGGCTAGAAGGGTGTGCATTCAGATATTTTGCTTGGTGTATGTGGCTAGAAGGGTGTGTATATAGACGTTTTGCATGGTGTGTGTGTGTGTATGTTTTGATAGAAGGATATACATTCCATTGTTTTACATGGTGTGTGTGGATAGATGGTATGCATTCAGATATTTTGCATGGTGTGTATATGGATGTTTTGCATGGTGTGCGTGCGTGTGTTTTGATAGAAGGGTATGCACTGGAATATTTTGCATGGTGTGTGTGTGCGGATAGAAGGGTATGGATGTGGATATTTTGCATGCTGTGTGTGAATATAAGGGTATGCATATGGATATTGTAGGATGTTTTTTATGGGGTGTGTGAGAGAATATAAAGATATGCATACAGATGTTTTAGGATGTTTTATATGGGGTGTGTGTGTTTTGATAGAAGGGTATGCATTCAGTTGTTTTAAATGGTGTGTGTGGCTAGAAGGGTGTGCTTTCAGATATTTTGCATGGTGTATGTGGCTAGAAAGGTGTGTATATAGACGTTTTGTATGGTGTGTGTGTGTGTGTGTGTGTGTGTGTGTGTGTGTGTGTGTGTGTGTGTGTGTGTATGTTTTGATAGAAGGATATGCATTCCATTGTTTTACATGATGTGTGTGGATAGATGGTATGCATTCTGATGTTTTGAATGCTGTGTGTGGAAAGAAGGGTATGCATTCAGATATTTTGCATGTTGTGTGTGGATAGAAGGGTGTGTATACGAATGTTTTGCATGGGGTGTGTGTGTGTATGTGTGAATACAAGGGTATGCATACAGATGTTTTAGGATGTTTTACATGGTGTGTGTGTGTGTGTGAGTGTGTATATGTGTGTGGAAGGGTAAGCATGCGAATGTTTTGCATGGTGTGTGGATAGAGGGATATGCATTTGGATATTTTGTATGGTGTGTGTGAATAGAAGGGTATGCATACGTATGTTTGGCATGGTGTGTGTTAATAGAAGGGTATGCATTTGGATATTATGCATGGTGTGTGTTAATAGAAGGGTATGCATTTGGATATTATGCATGGTGTATGTGGCTAGAAAGGTATGCATTCAGATATTCTGCATGGTGTGTGTGGATATAGATGTTTTGCATGGTGTGCGTGTTTGTGTGTTAATAGGACATGCATTCAGATGTGTGCGGACAGAAGGGTATGCATGTGGATGTTTTGCATGGTGTGTGTAGATAGAAGGGTTTTAATTTGGATGTTGCATGGTGTGTGTAGATAGAAGTGTGCATATGTGGATGGTTTGCATGGTGCGTGTGTGTGTGTGTTTGTGTTTATAGAAGTGTATGCATTCAGTTGTTTTACATGGTGTGTGTGAAAAGAAGGGTATACATACAGATGTTTTGAATGGTGTGTGTGGATAGAAGGGTATGCATTCATATATTTTGCATGATGGTGTATGTGTGGATAGAAGGGTGTGTATATGGATGTTTTGCATGGTGTGTTTGTGTGTGTTTTGATAGATGGGTATGCATTCCATTGTTTTACATGGTGTGTATGGATAGATGGGTATGCATTTGGATGTCTTGCATGGTGTGTGTGGTTAGAAGTCTACGCATTCGGATTTTTTACATGGTGTGTGTGGCTAGAAGGGTTTGCATTGGGATATTTTGCATGGTGTGTGTGTGGCTAGAAGGGTATGGATTTGGATATTTTGCATGATGTGTGTGCATGTGTGTGTATGTATGTATGTATGTAGAAGGGTATGCATGTTTTGCACAGTGTGTCTGGATAGAAGGATATGCATTTGGATGTTTTGCATGGTGTGTGTGAATAGAAGGGTATGCAAACGGATGTTTTGCATGGTGTGTGTGAATATAAATGTATGCATATGGATGTTTTGCATGGTGTGTGTTTGGATAGAAGTGTATGCATATGGCTGTTTTACGTGCGCTTGTGTTTGTGTGTGTTTGGATAGAAGATTATGTATTCAGTTGTTTTACATGATGTGTGTTAATTGAAGGGTATGCATACATATGTTTTACAGGGTGTGTGGATAGAAGGGTATGCATTCAGATATTTTGCATGGTGTGTGTGGATAGAAGGGTGTGTACACATATGTTTTGCAGTGTGTGTGTGTGCGTGCATGTGTTTTGATCGAAGGGTATGCATTCCATTGTTTTACATGGTGTGTTAGGACAGGATATTTTTGCATGGTGTGTGTGGATAGAAGGGTATGCATTCAGATTATTTGCATGGTGTGTGTGACTTGAAGAGTGTGCATTCAGATATTTTGCATAGTGTATGTGGCTAGAAGGGTTTGTATATAGACATTTTGCATGGTGTGTGTGTGTGTGAGCGTGCATGTGTTTGTGTTGACAGAAAAGTATGCATACAGATGTTTTGCATGGTGTCTGTGAATATAAGGGCATGCATACAGATGTTTTGCATGTTATGTGTGGATAGAAGGGTATGCATACAGACTATTTGCATTGTGTGTGTGTGTGTGTGTGTGTGTGTGTGTGTGTGTGTGTGTGTGTGTAGAAGGGTAAGCATACGCATATTTTGCATGGTGTGTGGATAGTAGGATATGCATTTGGAAATTTTGTATGGTGTGTGTGAATAGAAGTGTATCCACACGGATGTTTTGCATGGTGTGTGTTAATAGATGGGTATGCATATGGATGTTTTGCATGGTGTGTGTTAGAAGGGTATGCATTTGGATATTCTGCATGGTGTGTTTGGCTAGAAAGGTGTGTATTCAGATATTCTGCATGGTGTGTGTGGCTAGAAGGGTGCCTATGTAGATGTTTTGCATGGTGCTTGTCTGTGTGTGTGTTTGTGTGTATGTGTTGATGGAGGTGTATGCATTCAGTTGTTTTACATGGTGTGTGAAAAGAACGGTATACATATGGATGTTTTGCCATGGTGTGTGTGTGGATAGAAGGGTATGCATTCAGATATTTTGCATGGTGTGTGTGAATAGAAGGTGTATATGGATGTTTTGCATGGTGTGTTTTGATAGATGTGTACGCATTCCATTGTGTGTGTGGATAGATGGTATGCATTCGGATGTCTTTCATAGTGTGTGTGTTTAGAAGGCTACGCATTCGGATTTTCTGCATGGTGTGTGTGGATAGAAGGGTATGCATTGGGATATTTTGCATGGTGTGTGTGTGGATAGAAGGGTATGGATTTGGATATTTTGCATGGTGTGTGTGTGTGTGAATATAAGGGTATGCATAAGGATATTGTAGGATGTTTTTCATTGTGTGTGTGTGAATATAAAGATATGCATACAGATGTTAGGATGTTTTATACGGGGTGTGTGTGTGCATATGTAGAAGGTATGCATGTTTTCCACGGTGTGTCTGGATAGAAGGATATGCATTTGGATATTTTGCATGGTGTGTGTGAATAGAAGGGTATGCAAACTGATGTTTTGCATGATGTGTGTGAATATAAGTGTATGCATCTGGATGTTTTGCATGGTGTGTGCTTGGATAGAAGGGTATGCATATGGCTGTTTTACATGTTTGTGTGTGTTTGGATAGAAGGGTATGCATTCAGTTGTTTTACATGGTGTGTGTTATTTGAAGGGTATGCATATGGATGTTTTGCAGGGTGTGTGTGGATAGAAGGGTATGCATTCAGATATTTTGCATGGTGTGTGTGGATAGCTGGGTGTGTATACATATGTTTTGCATGGTGTGTATGTCTGTGTTTTGATAGAAGGTGCATTCCATTGTTTTACATGGTGTGTTTGGACAGATGATATGCATTTGGATGTTTTTGCATGGTGTGTGTGGATAGAAGGGTGTGCATTCAGATATTTTATATGATGTGTGTGGATGGATGGGTGTGTATATAGATGTGTTAATAGAAGGGTATGCATTCAGATATTTTGCATGGTGTGTGTGGATAGAAGTGTGTATACTTCTGTTTTGCATGGTTTGTGTGTGTGTTTTTGTGTTTTGATAGAAGGGTATGCATTCCATTGTTTTACATGGTGTGTGTGGATAGATGGTATGCATTCAGATGTTTTGCATGGTGTGTGTGGATAGAAGGGTATGCATATGGATGTTTCACATGGTGTGTGCGAGTATAAGGGTATGCATACGGATGTTTTGCATGGTGTGTGTCTGGATAGAAGGCTATGCATACAGATGTTTTGCATGGTATGTGTGTGGACAGAAAAGTATACATACGGATATTTTGCATGGTGTGTGTGAATATAAGGGTATGCATATGGATGGTTTGCATTTTTTGTGTGTGGTAGAGTATGCATGTGGATATTTTACATATTATGGTTGGATAGAAGGGTATCAATACTGATGTTTTTCATTGCTGTGCGAATATAGGGGTATGCAATATAGATGGTTTGCATGGTGTGTGTGTGTGTGTGTGTGTGTGTGTGTGTGTGTGTGTGTGTGTGTGTGAGTGAATATAAGGGTATGCATATGGATGTTTTACATGGTGTGTGTGAATATAAGGGTATGCATATGGGTGTTTTGCATGGTGTTTGTGTGGATAGAAGGGTATGCATATGGCTGTTTTACATGGTTTTGTGTGTGTGTGTGTGTGTGTGAGTGAATACAAGGGTATGCATGCGGATGTTTTAGGATGTTTTACATGGTTTGTGTGTGTGTGAATACAAGAGTATGCATGCGGATGTTTTATATGGTGTGTGTGTTTGAATATAAGGGTATGCATACAGAAGGTTTAGGATGTTTTATTTGGTGTGTGTGTGTGTGTGTGTGTGTGTGTGTGTGTGTGTGTTTTGAGAGAAGTGTATGCATTCCATTGTTTTACATGGTGCGTTTGGATAGATTGCATGCATTCAGATGTTTTGCATGGTGTGTGTGTTTAGAAGGATGTGTATACGGATGTTTTGCATGGTGTGTTTGTGTGTGTGTGTTTTGATAGAAGGTTATACATTCCATTGTTTTACATGGTCTTTGTGGATTAGATGGTATGCATTTGGGTGTTTTGCATGGTGTGTGTGGATAGAAGTGTATGCATAGGGATGTTTCACATGGTGTGTGTGAGAATAAGGGTATACATACTGATGTTTGCATGGTGTATGTCTGGATAGAAGGCTATGCATAAAGATGTTTTGCATGGTATGTGTGTGGACAGAAAAGTATGCATATGGATGTTTTGCATGGTGTCTGTGAATATAAGGGCATGCATACAGATGTTTTGCATATTTTGTGTGGATAGAAGGGTATGCATACAGACTATTTATATTTTGTGTGTGTGTGTGTGTGTGTGTGTGTGTGTAGAAGGGTAAGTATACGTATGTTTTGCATGGTTTGTGGTTAGAAAGGTATGCATTTGAATATTTTGTGTGGTGTGTGTGAATAGAAGGGTATGCATATGGATGTTTTGCATGGTGTGTGTTAGAAGGGTATGCATTTGCATATTCTGTATGGTGTGTTTGGCTAGAAAGGTGTGTGTTCAGATATTCTGCATGGTGTGTTTGGATAGAAGGGAGCGTATATAGTTGTTTTGCATGGTGTGTGTGTGTGTTGATAGAAGGGTATGCATTCAGTTGTTTTACTTGGTGTGTGTGTGGATAGAAGGTTTTGCATATGGATGTTTTGCATGGTATGTTTGTGTGTGTTTTGAAAGGTTTGCATTGGGATATTTTGCATTGTGTGTGTGTGTGTATAAGGGCATGCATATGGATATTGTAGGATTTTTTTCAGGGTGTGTGTATGTGAATATAAATATATGCATACAGATGTTTTAGGATGTTTTATATGGTGTGTGTGTGTGTGTGTGTGTGTGTGTGTGTGTGTGTGTGTGTGTGTGTGTGTGTGTGTGAAGGGTATGCGTATGCATGTTTTGCACTGTGTATCTGGATAGAAGGATATGCATTTGGATATTTTGCATGGTGTGTGTGAATAGAAGGGTATGCAAACGGATGTTTTGCATGGTGTGTGTTTGGATAGAAGGGTATGCATATGGCTGTTTTACTGGTTTGTGTCTGCGTCTGTGTGTGTGTTTGGATAGAAGGGTATGCATTCAATTGTTTTACATGTGTGTTATTTGAAGGGTATGCATGCGGATGTTTTGCAGGGTGTGTGTGTGGATAGAAGGGTATGCATTCAGATATTTTGCATGGCGTTTGTGGATAGAAGGGTGTGTATACATATGTTTTGCATGGTGTGTGTGTTTGGATAGAAGGGTATGCATTCAGTTGTTTTACATGGTGTGTGTTGATAGAAGGGTGTGTGTGTGTGTTTTGATAGAAGGGGGTATGCATTCCATTGTTTTACATGGTGCGTGTAGATAGATGGTATGCATTCAATTGTTTTGCATGCTGTGTGTGGATAGAAGGGTATGCCTTCAGATATTTTGCATGGTGTATATGTCAGATATTTTGCATGGTGTATATGGATAGAAGGGTGTGTATATAGATTTTTCCATGGTGTGTGTGTGTGTGTATTTGTGGGTTTTGATAGAAGGGTATGTATTCCATTGTTTTACAAGGTGTGTGTGGATAGATGGTATGCATTTGGATGTTTTGCATGCTGTGTGCGGATAGAAGGGTATGCATATGGATGTTTCACATGGTGTGTGTGAGTATAAGGGGGGGTATAGAAGGGTATGCATATGGATTTTTTTGAATGCTGTATGTGGATAGAATAGTATGCATTTGGATATTTTGCATGGTGTGTGTGAATAGACGGGTAGCATACGGATGTTTTGCATGGTGTATGTGAATATAAAGGTATGCATATAGATGTTTTGCATGGTGTTTGTGTGTGGATAGAAGGGTATGCATACTGTTGTTTTACATTGTGTGTGTTTTGATAGAAGGTTCTTTACATGGTGTGTGTGGATACATGGAATGCATTCGGACATTTTGCATGGTGTGTGTGGATAGATGGGTATGCATTCACTTGCTTTACATGGTGTGTGTGGATAGATGGTCTGCATTCTGATGTTATGCATGGTGTGTGTGTGTGGATAGAAGGGTATGCATATGGATGTCTCACATGGTGTGCGTGTGTATAAGGGTATGCATACGGATGTTTTGCATGGTGTGTGAATATAAGAACATGCATACGGATGTTTTGCATGTTATGTGTGGATAGAAGCATATGCATACAGACGATTTGCATTTTGTGTGTGTGTGTCTTTTTGAATAAAAGGGTTTGCATACATAAGTTATAGGATGTTTTATATGGTGTGTGGGTTTGAATATAAGGTTATGCATAGGATGTTTTAAGATTTTTTTCATTGTGTGTGTGTGCGTGTGTGTGAATATGAAGATATGCATACAGATGTTTTAGGAGGTTTTGTATGGTGTGTGTGTTTGTGTGTCTGTGTATGTTTTGATAGAAGCGTATGCATTCCATTCCATTTACATGGTGTATGTGGATAGATGGTATGCATTTGGATGATGTCCTTCAAGGATGCATCTGCAGTCCTAACAAATGGGTTGTCCTGGCCTCAGGCAGCCCTTCGGTCGGCCGGATTCCAAAGTCTGGGTCTGGCCTCGGCTGATGTCACACTTCACCCGTCGTCATAGCTGCAGTTCAGCGGGTATAAAGGCATCAGCCGATGCCATTTTCCTCAGTCTTTCTTGCCGCGTGGCGCTCGAAGCAGAAGCTGTTCGCAAGTGCCGGTCGGTCAGAACCAGAGATTGCTATTACCGAAGACTTCTAAAAAGCTAAGTACCCCATTGGGGACTCTTTCTTGCCTCAGCCGATGTCAGAAAAAGTGAATAACTGTTTAACTTGTGGGAAACAAATACCTCATAAAGATTTCCACTCTTACTGCCTACCTTGTTTAGGCCCAGACCACGACGTAGCAGCTTGTCTAGCCTGTGCTTCCTTCAACCGACGGACACTTAGACGTCGGTCGGAGTTTGCAGAGGAGTTTTTCGGCTCTGCTTTTGCTTATATCTTGCCGTCGGAGACTCCGACTTCACAATTAGCTAAAAAGCGCAAGGAAAAGGACCGACACTCGCGGTCCGCGGTTTCGGCCGAAACCGCGGTTAAGCCAACCGCGAGTGTCTCGGTTTTGGCCGAAACCGAGTCCGCGGTTCTTCCTTCGGCCAAAAGCATGCCTCCTTCTACCGAGGCCTCTTCCAGCATGGCTGAATCTGCTACGGAAAATCCACCTGCTTTTACAGTTTCTCAGGATTTATCAGACACTATCCCCTTAGATGTATCTACTCCTGCACGTGGAGCTGCTAGGCCCCCTGCATCCATGTCAATTAAGGCTTTTGCCAGGGCTAAAGCAGCTAAATCTTCAAAGGCCGTGCCTGCTAAAGCCCCCTCTCACAGGCTTAGCTCTAGTACTCAAATGCTTAGTCTAGCAGAGGATCTCATTTCTTTGATCAGGGGAACTCAGTCTCACCCTGACAGGGCCTCTCACCCACCTCCAGAGAAGAGGCTTAGAGCAGAGCCCCCGGAACCAACCTTCTGCCTCTCCTCCTGAGGAATTTTCTTTTGGGGAAACCTTGCATGCTATGAGGGAACAATTTCAATGGCAGGGCCAGGATTTTTCAGACTCTAGGAAAAGGCTTAGGACCTTTTTACATTTACCACAGCATAGGCCTTTAGCTATTCCTCCAGTACTTACAGTTGTGGATGATGCATTTAATGATGCTTGTACTGCCCCTGACTCACTGCCTCCGGCCCCTGCTAAGCCCGACAGATACTACAGGGTTCCGGACACACATTATCATTTGTATAAGGCTCCTATTGCAGATCCTGAAACTATTTCACAGGGCCCCAAAGCTGTAGCAGCTGCCTCTGCCAAAAACCCCCTCCCCTCTGAAAGAGAATCTAGGGCATTGGAGAGATGGGGTAAAAAAGTTTATACTTCTGCTACTCTTTCGGCTAGGGCCTTAAACTGTCAATTCCACATGATTCAGTATCAGGAATTTCTGTTAGATCAGCTCACTAAAAAACTGTCCTCGCCTGAACCTTTAGACCGTAAGTCCCTTCAGGATTTGGTGCATAACACTCAGCAGGTCAGTAATCATTCCTTAAAATGCGGCTATGATGCACTGGAGGCTTCCTTTAGATCAGACTGGTACAGTGATCAGAAGGCATGCATGGTTAAAAGAGCAATCCTTACCAGACCATGTAAAGTCAAAGCTTCTAGATGCTCCCATGGAAAAGCACAGTTTGTTTGGTTCCCCTGCACAGCAAGTGTTGAAGAAGGTGGAAGAAAAAGCTAAATCTGTCCAGACAGTCAAGGATTTCTTACAGGTCCAGCCTCCGAGGTTTAGTAGGAACTGGCCTTCCAAGAATTGGTCCTTTCCAGACACCACCAGAGCACAGAGAAGCAGAAATAGACACCCTAGAGGCAGAGGTCAATCCAGAGGTGCCTACAGGGGGCGTCAGTGGCAGCCTAACAGCCAGAGAACTACTGCCACAGATCCAGCCACTACCACTTCCACAGGGCAATCACAGTGACTTGGCTCTGAAACCGCCTACCAGGGAACAACTGACAGCACCCTTAGGTGGAAAGCTAGCCTTATTTTCAGTAAATTGGCATTACATTACAGGAGACAAATGGATTTAACAGACAATAGACAAAGGCTACAGGTTTCACTTCCATACTCTTCCAAGGAAGAGAGGAATGCCAAACCTACCTCCAAACCAAAGGACAAACGCTCTACAGCAAATAGACCACTTACTAAGGATGAGAGCTATAGAAAAGGTACCGGCTATGGAACAAGGACAAGGATTTTATTCAAGGCTTTTCCTAGTACCAAGAAAGGAAAAACAATGGAGACCTATCCTCGACCTGTCCGCTCTAAACACATCTCATTGTTCCAAAATTCAAAATGCTGACCCTACAGCAACTTCTTCCCATGCTGGGCAAGGAGTCTTGGCTGGTGACTCTGGATCTCAAGGAGGCATACCTGCACGTCCCCATATGACCAAATTACAGAAGATACCTCAGATTTCTTGCAGGATCAGAGCATTATCAATTCTCAGCATTGCCTTTTGGCTTATCTACTGCGCCCAGAGTATTCACGAAATGCCTGGCATCAGTAATTGCTCATTGCAGGCTTCTGGGAATTCAAATTTATCCATACCTGGACAACTGCCTGTTACAAGCGGACAGCAAAGACAAATTAACAAAAGATTTGAAAAAGGTTATTCACCTGCTGCAAGCCCTGGGATACACAGTCAACACAAAAAAGTCAAGGCTGATACCATCCCAAAGGATAACCTTCCTGGGTGCAGAACTGGACACATCAAACCAGATGGCATTCCTCACAGCAGAAAAACAGAAGCAGCTACCACTCTATTTCATGGCATTAACAACGCAGAACCAGCTTACAGCAAGAAAAATCCTGCAAGCCCTGGGTTACATGGCATCCTGCATAATATTAATTCCACATGCCAGACTACATATGAGGAAGTTGCAATGGTACCTGAGGAATTTATGGTCTCAGCACAAGCACAGCCTAGAAACCCAAATTCCAATAATTCCATGCCTGAAGCAAGAATTCCAGTGGTGGGCCCAGGCCTGTCAATTGAACAAAGGACTGCCCTTCCACAGGCCTCACCCAAGCCAGACTATCACCACGGACGCCTCAGACCTCGGTTGGGGGGCGCACATGGTGGACAAGTGCATACAAGGCTTATGGACTCAAGACCAGATGAACCTACACATAAATCAAAAAGAGATGCTGGCAGTAAAACAGGCAATCCAGACATTCAGACCATTTCTTCAACAGGGTCATTTGCTGATAAGGATGGACAACACCACAGTTATGTGGTATATCAACAAACAGGGAGGCACACATTCATATCCTCTATGCTGGATGGCAATGGACCTCTGGAATGTGGCCCTGAGCCTCAACATTCAGCTCCAAGCCATATTTGTGCCAGGAAAAGAAAATATACTAGCAGACATCTTAAGCAGAACCACCACGGATGCCCACGAATGGATGCTGCATCCAGACATCTTCAAAACCATCACAAGGAAATGGGGACTACCAGAAATAGACCTGTTCGCATCCCCACACAACCACCAATTGAAAAAATTCTGCACAAGTACATACCACCCACTTGCTTGGAAGGTGGACTCCCTATCCTTCAGTTGGGAAAACCTGACCGCATATGCATTCCCACCTCTTCCTTTGATGCACAAAGTGCTACTGAAGATCAAAGAAGATCACCCGAGGATCATCTTGATAGCTCCAGATTGGCCGAGGCAACATTGGTACCCGCTACTGAGGAGTATGTCCCGGGAACACGCATGGCCTCTACCCCTACTACCTCTACTGCCAACACAGAACAACTTCAAAATCCTGCATCCAAACTTGAAAACACTGCAGCTAGCTGCTTGGAACATTACATAAGGAAAAATAACCCCGATTTATCTCAAAGGGTTAAAGACATTATCTTGGAGGCTCGCAGACCCTCAACAAGTAAAACTTATTCAGCAAAATGGAAAAGATATCTCATTTGGAGTGCAACAAAAGGAGTAGATGCATCATTGGCAAACATAGCTAACATCCTGGAATACTTAGCAGAACTTTTCCACAATGGTCTGTCTTACTCCTCCATTAAGATTCATGCATCAGCAATTTCAGCAGAATACAACATGGATCCTCCAGTCTTTTCTCAACCTCTACTCAGGCAGTTTCTCAGAGGAATTAAAAATGTAAAGCCACCAAGGAAACCACCATTGCCTACATGGGACTTGAACTTTGTGTTAGAAAAGTTGACACTCCCCCGTTTTGAACCAGCAGCAACAGCAGAATTACAGTACTTATCTTGGAAAACTGCATTCCTGCTTGCAATCACTTCAGCTAGAAGGGTTTCTGAATTACAGGCATTAATGGCAGTACAGCCCTTCCTTATCTTCCATCAGAATAGAGTGTCCATGAGAACTAATCCTACCTTTATGCCAAAGGTGGTCTCCAGGGTATCATTAAACCAAGCAATACACCTACCAACATTCTTCCCCAACCCGCAGAACAGGGGAAAGATTGCTGCATACCTTGGATGTACACAGACAATTGCGCTACTACCTGGACAGAACCAAGAACAATAGAAAAACTGACCAGCTTCTGGTAGCATATGCAACAGGAATGGAAGGAAAAGCAATTTCAAAACAAACAATCTCAAAATGGATAGGAAATTGCATTAGATTTTGTTACTCTTTTCATGGAAAGGCAACTCCAGAAAACATCAGACCTCACTCCACAAGGGCTACAGCCACTACTACAGCTTTCTTACGAGGAGTGGCTACCAAAGATATTTTAGAGGCTGCTACTTGGAGCTCCGTGCATACATTTGCCAAGCATTATAATCTACCTTTATACTCCAGATCCCGAGCAGGTTTTGCCACTGCTGTTTTGCAAGGGATCTTAACTACACCATAAACTCTTAGTGCCTCCTTAGTGCCTCCTCCCCAGTTTGGCTATGGTATTCTACCCATTTGTTAGGACTGCAGATGCATCCTTGAAGGACATAGTACAGTTTTGTACCTACCATAAATTTAGATGTCCGAGAGGTATGCATCTGCAGTCAGGATTACCCACCCTCCTTCCCCTCTGTGGTACTCCTAGGGTATTTGCCCATCTTGTAGCTAGCTGGGGGAATCTATTATGGTGTATTTGTTTGTATATACATGTTTATTTCTATTTGCTCTCTATTGTTTGGAAACATTTGCATTTATCCAAATTTAGCCTTCCTACAGGGCACCTGGCATCTGGGGCAAGAAACACTGAGGAAAATGGCGTTGGCTGATGCCTTTATACCCGCTGAACTGCAGCTATGACGTCGGGTGAAGTGCGACATCAGCCGAGGCCAGACCCAGACTTTGGAATCCGGCCGACCGAAGGGCTGCCTGAGGCCAGGACAACCCATTTGTTAGGACTGCAGATGCATACCTCTCGGACATCTACATTTATGGTAGGTACAAAACAGTACTTTTTGCATGGTGTGTGTGAATAGAAGGGTATACATTCAGATTTTTTGCATGGTGTGTGTGGAAAGAAGGGTATGCATTGGGATATTTTGCCTGGTGTCTGTGTGTGTGTGTGTGGATAGGAGGGTATGGATTTGGATATTTTGCATGGTGTGTGTGGATAGAAGGGTATGCATTCAGAACTTTTGCATTGTGTGTTGATAGAAGGGTGTGTATATGGATGTTTTGCATGGTGTGTGTGTGTGTGTGTGTGTGTGTGTGTGTGTGTGTGTGTGTGTGTGTGTGTGTGTGTGTGTGTGTGTTGATAGGATATTCATTCCATTGTTTTACATGTGTATGGATAGATTGTGTGCATTTGGATGTTTTGCATAGTATGTGTGGATAGAAGGGTAGGCATTCGGATTTTTTGCATGATGTGTGTGGCTAGAAGGGTGTGCATTCAGATATTTTATATGGTGCGTGTGGATAGATGGGTGTGTATATAGATGTTTTGCATTGTGTGAGTGTGTGTGCGCTTGTGTGTGTGTGTGTGTCTTGATAGAAGGGCATGCATTCAGTTGTACATGGCATGTGTGGATAGAAGGGTATGCATGCGGATGTTTGCATGGCGTGTGGATAGAAGGGTATATGTATGGATGTTTTGTATGGTGCATGTTTGATTGTGTGTGTGCGTTTGTGTTGATAGAAGGGTATGCATTCGGTTGTTTTACAAGGTGTGTATAAATAGAAGTGTATGCATACAGATGTTTTGCATGGTGTGTATGGATAGAAGGGTATGCATGCAGATATTTTGCATGGTGTGTGTGGATAGAAGGGTGTGGATGTGTGTGTTTTGATAGAAGAGTATGCATTCCATTTTTTTACATGGTGTGTGTGGATGGATGGTATGCATTTGGATGTTTTGCATGGTGTGGGTGGATAGAAGGGTATGCAGTCAGATTCTTTTGCATGGTGTATGTGGATAGAAGGGTGTGCATTGGGTTATTTTGTATGGTGTGTGTGTGTGTGTGTGTGTGTGTGTGTGGCTAGAAGGGTATGCATACTGATGTGTTTTGCATGGTGTGTGTGTTGATAGAAAGTTATGCATATGGATGTTTTGCATGGTGTGTGTTAATAGAACGGTATGCATATGGATGTTTTGCATGGTGTGTGTGGATATGGATGGAATGGTATGCATACAAATGTTTTGCATGTTGTGTGTGTGGATAGAAAGGCATGCATATTGATGTTTGACATGGTGTGCATGGATAGAAGGGTATGCAGGCAAAAGTTTTGCATGCTGTGTGTCTATAGAAGGGTATGCATACAGACTATTTGCATTGTCTGTGTGTGTGTGTGTGTATATATGTATGTGTGTATATATATATATATATATATATATATATATATGTGTGTGTATGTATGTATATGTGTGTGTGTGTGTGTGTGTCTGTGTGTGAACAGAAGAGTATGCATGTGGATATTTTACATAATATGGCTGGATAGAAGGGTATGCGTACGGATGGTTGTGCAAATATAAGAGTATGCATATAGATGTTTCCCATGGTGTGTGTGTATGTGTGAATATAATAGTATGTATACAGATGTTTTAAGATGTTTTCATGGTGTGTGTGTGTGTGTGAATATAAGGGTATGCATACAGATGTTTTACATGGTGTGTGTGAATATAAGGGTATGCATACGGATGTTTTAGGATGTTTTACATGGTGTGTGTATATACAAGGGTATGTGTATGGATGTTATAGGATGCTTTATATGGTGTGTGTGTGTTTGAATATAAGGTTATGGCTACAGAAGTTGTAGAATGTTTTGCATATTGTGTGTGTTTGAATATAAAGGTATGCATAGGATGTTTTAGGATTGTTTCATATGTGCATATGAATATAAAGATATGCATACAGATGTTTTAGTAAGTTTTATATGGTGAATGTGTGTGTGTTTGGATAAAAGGATATGCATTCAGTTTTATATGGTGTGTGTTAATAGAAGGTATGCATACGGATGTTTTGCATGGTGTGAGTGGATAGAAGGGTATGCATTTAGATATTTTGCATTGGGCATGTGTGTGTGTGTTTTGATAGAAAGGTATGCATTCCATTGTTTTACATAGTCCAAAACAACAAATAAAAGCCTCCTCACCAAAGGTTGTTCTGCCAAAACACCAATACACTTTAAAGCAAAACAATTTGCAGCAACCACCACTCGGATTTCTTGTTTAATTCCAATGAAAAATGATAAATGGAAAAAGTATACAAAAGTTGAGTGCTTTCGGGCTGTGCCCTTTTTCCAGATAAAAAAATACTGTGACTCTGTTTAAAACAGAATGACAACCAATCATGTCCTAATACTGAACCCGTCTTTTCTTAATTGCGAGTTTTAAAGGGACCACCTCATTTAAACCTGGATGTCTATGTGCTGTCAATTCAACTATCCATCTGATTTCTTCTAGCTCTATATCATTTACTATGTTCCCACCTCTGTGTCCCTTCCTTATATTCCAAATAGCCTAGAACTTAAAATAATGTCCTTCATTGTTAGAAACATGCCTAGAAAAGGCATTATGTTCATTCTGTGTTCTTATTGCAGACAGATGATTTAAAATCCTAACCTTAAATTTACAATTCCTCCCTACATAATAGCATGCACACAGCTGACATGTCGCAAGGTAAATCAAGTTATGGATACTGCAATTTGCTCTTGCACCAAAATAATACTCCCTACCTGTGACTGGATGTGTGAAAATACTATTTTTATCTATGCTATTGCATGCTTTACAAGTCCCACATGGTTTGGTTCCTTTACTCACTATTACCTGTGCAGCTACTTTCTCATTCTCATTGCTCAGGATATCTTTTTTAAGTTTCTATTCCTCCTAAACCCAAAGGATGGTTGAGCCACCAATATCTTTCTCAATTTGTCATCTGACAATAAAATTTTGCAATTGCGCCTAATAATTTCACACACCCCATGAATGTTGTTACTGTACGTTAACACAAGTCTACGGCTGCTATCGCTTTCTTTCTTATTATTAACCATGGGTCTACTAGCCCCTTCTTGCTTAAGCCAAGGTTGCATTTTATTACCCCTGAAACCTCTTTGTCTCTGGGTAATATTCATGGCTCTATTTCTGTTGTAGCCTCTTGCTTCAAAATACCCTGTCATTTTAATTACCTCCTCCTCATAATTCAATTCCTATGTGCATAATCTGGAAATCCTTCCCATTTGTCCCGTGACAATATTATCAAACGTGTATCTGGGGTGCATACCATCTTGTGTGAGGATATTATTTTTCCAACATTCCTTTCTGTGTAGGGTACTTTTAAACCCTAATTCATCCTGCATGAGTCTGTCATCCAGGAAAGCTATCATAGTCTCAGAAAAAGTAACTGAGAACCTGAGGAAGGTTGTGGTGGATTCCAAATAGACTACAAAACTAGTCATTTCATTACTATTTCCTCCCCATAATAGAAAAATATCATCTACATGGGCAAACTTTGTCTTTCCAAGGATTATTTGCACTTAAGATGAAATGTCTCTCCCAGAAGGACATTACCAAATTAGCATAAGTATTTGCACAGGGGGTACCCATGGCTACCCCGTGTGTCTGTCTATATAGATTACCCACACATTCAAAGACATTGTATTCCAACACTACATTCAGTAATTTACTAATTAATTCTAACTTTTTTCCATCTACTATTTGTAGCTCTCTTGGCAAACTCACAACTGCCTGCATTCCATGTCTGTTGTTTATCACTGTGAATAAGCTATTCACTTCTTGTTTGTGTCTTTCGGCTTTTTCACATCTAATGTCACCACAATGTATTTTTTATTTTTGTCTGTGCTTTTATTTTGAAATTCTTTTAATGACATTAGAAAATGTCCTGTGTCTTTGAGTACCTCTTCTACAGATGCCAACATCGGCCTCAATGTGTATTCAAGCCATACTGAGATATTTTCTGTGGCCCAATCCCTCCCAGAGGCTATCGGCCTAAGGGGGGAATTGTACAGATCCCTGTGGATCTTACTCAGGCCTTTAAACACTGGGGTTCTTGGATTCTCCACCCACAAAAATTCCATAAGCTCCTTGTCTACTAGACCTTCCACCTCCATTAATTCAAGATGTCTTCTAATCTCTCTGACTAGATTATTCAAAGTTATTGGAGAGATTTGTACAAATGTGGTGTCATCTGATAACAGTTGTCATAACTTGTTATAATTCATCTGTCTGTCCAAAACCACTACTGCACCCCCTTTAGCTGCCTGTTTTATCTCTATCTGTGAATTATGTTGCAAGTCCCTCATTGCTTTTCTTTGAGCCATAGTCAGATTATAAAATTTTTTATTAATTTCTTGCTGCAAATAGGCCTGTATTTCATATTCACAAACCTTAATAAAAGTCTGCAAAGTAGTGTTAAAAACTGTAACAAAAACACTCGGTTGTCTTAGTTTACGGGCCCATGATTTGTTGCACCCCCCCAAACATTTCCTTCAACATAACATTTCTACCAAATAACAGAATATCTAAAATAATGTCACTAAAATTACTTTCTTGACTAGGGATAACCTTGTTCAATACATATATTTCATCATCTGTAAGAACATACTGAGACAAATTAAAAACAATGCCTTCACCAGTCAATGTGACGTTCTTCTCTTTACCATTCTGCTTTTGCTGTGCGAGTGCTTCCACTCACCTTTCTTTTTTACTGGTGCCGGCAAATAGGCGAAAAAATGCCCATTATGTTGATCAACACCTTGGGTCTAGCCCCTAAATCCAAAGGCAAAGTATCAACTGTGCCTCTGCTGTTGGGACTGGAACTCCTGTGCCTTGATTCTGTCATTTGTTCCGTGTGTGTATTATCACTAGAAAACTGCTGTTCTACCACTTCTTTAACTTGTTGCAGTATTTCTCCTTCACCTTGTACGCTATTAGCATTCCCTCATATAGCATTCTCTGCACTCTCATCTGCTCTCTTCACAGGTTGGTTCTCATTCTGCATATTGCGACTTCTGTCATTGGTTTGTTTATTAGATGAGTTATAGGTGTTCTGCCCCAATCTCCGTTGTGGAGCCACTGTCTCTGCTGTAGTTAAGGGAATAGGATTCATGTGAAATTGTACTTTACTGTGTGTATTTGTTATCCTTCCTGTTATATGAGATGCCCTCGCTAGTGTTAGTGGTGAGGATTGAGGCTCCTTGATTGCTGGGCCAGGGCACGGGGGTCCCAAAGGGTATGCATTCGGATTTTTTGCATGGTGTGTGTGGATAGAAGGGTATGCATTGGGATATTTTGCATGCTCTGTGTGTGGATAGGAGGGTATAGATTTGGATATTTTGCATGGTGTGTGTGGATACAAGGGTTTTGTATATGGATGTTTTACATGGTGTGTGTGAATATAAGGGTGTGCATACAGATGTTTTGCATGGTGTGTGTGTGTGTGTGTGGATAGAAGGGTATGCATACAGATGTTTTGCATGTTGTGTGGATAGAAGAGTATGCATACAGATGTTTTGCATTGTGTGTGTTAATAGAAGGATATGCGTATTGATATTTTGCATGGTGTGTGTGGATAGAAGGGTATGTATAGGGATGTTTTGCATGGTGGGTTTGTGTGTGTTTTGACAGAAGGGTATGTATTCCATTGTTTTACATGGTGTGTGTGGATAGATGGCATGCATTCTGGTGCATGGTGTGTGTGGTTAGAAGGTTATGCATCAGATTTTTTGCATGGTGTATGTGGATAGAAGGTTATGCATTGGGATATTTTGCATGCTCTGTGTGTGGATAGGAAGGTATAGATTTGGATATTTTGCATGGTGTGTGTGGATAGAAGGGTATGCATACGGATGTTTTACATGGTGTGTGTGAATTTAAGGGTATGCATACAGATGTTTTGCATTGTGTGTGTGTGTATAAAAGGGTATGCATACAGATGTTTTGCATGTTGTCTGTGGATAGAAGGGTATGCATACAGATGTTTTGCACTGAGTGTGTTAATAGAAGGGTATGCATATTGATATTTTTCATGGTGTGTGTGGATAGAAGGGTATGAATTCAGATAGTTTGCATGGTGTGTGTGGATAGAAGGTTTTGCATTCGGATATTCTGCATGTGTGTGTGGATAGAAGGGTATGTGTTCATATATTCTGCATGGTGTGTGTGTGTGTATGTGTGTGTGAATACAAGGTTATGCATATGGATGTTTTAGGATGTTTTACATGGTGTGTGTGTGTGTGTTTGAATATAAGAGTATGCATACAGAAGTTGTAAGTGTTTTACATGGTGTGTATTATGCATAGAATGTTTTAAGATGATTTTCATGGGGTGTGTGTGAATATAAAGATATGCATTCAGATATTTAGGGTGTTTTATATGGTGTGTTTGTGTGTGTCTTGATAGAAGGATATACATTCAGTTGTGTTTTGCATGGTGTGTGTGGCTAGAAGGGTATCCATTAGGATATTTTGCATGATGCTGTGTGTGCGGATAGAACAGTATGGATTTGGATATTTTGCCTGATTCTGGATAGATGGGTATGAATACAGATGTTTTACATGGTGTGCGTGAATATAAGGGTATGCATACAAATGTTTTGCATGTTGTGTGTGGATAGAAAAGGTATGTATATGGATGTTTTGCATGGTGTGTGTGGAATAGAAGGGTATTCATACGAATGTTTTGCATGGTGTGCTGATAGAATGGTATGCATATGAATGTTTTGCATGGTGTGTTGATTGAAGGGTATGCATACGATGTTTTGCATGGTGTGTGTTAATAGAAGAGTATGCATATGGATATTTCGCATGGTGTGTGTGGGTAGAAGGGTATGCATACAGACGTTTTGCATGGTGTATGTGAATATATGGGTATGCATATGAATGTTTAAGGATGTTTTACATGGTGTGTGTGTGTGTGTGTGCGTATGTATGTGTGAGTATATGCGTATGGATGTTTTAGTATGTTTTACATGGTGTGTGCATGAATATAAGGGTATGCATATGGATGTTTTGCATTGTGTGTGTGTGTGTGTGTGTGTGTGTGTGTATGTGTATACAAGGGTTCGCATATGGATGTTTTAGGATGTTTTACATGGTGTGTGTGTTTGTATATAAGGGTATGCATATGGAGGTTTTTGTATGTTTTACATGGTGTGTGTGTGTGTGTGTGTGTGTGTGTGTGTGTGTGTGTGTGTGTGTGTGTGTGTGTGTAGAAGGGTATGCATACGGATGTGTGTGTGAGTGTTGATAGAAGGGTATACGTTCAATTGTTTTGCATGGTGTGTGTGGATAGAAGGGTATGCATGCGGATGTTTGCATGGTGTATGCGGATAGGTGTATATATGGATGTTTTTCATCGTGTGTGTATGTATGTTGATAGAAAGGTATGCATTTAGTTACATGGTGTGTGTGGATAAAAGGGTATGCATTCAGATATTTTGCATGATGTGTGTGGATAGAAGGGTGCGTATACAGATGTTTTGCGTGGTGTGTGTGTTTTGATAGCAGGGTATGCATTCCATTGATTTACATGGCGTGTGTGGATAGATGTAATGCTTTCGGATGTTTTGCATAATGTGTGTGGATAGAAGGGTATGCAGTTGGATTTTTTTGCATGGTGTGTGTCTGGATAGAAGGGTATGGATTTGGATATTTTGCATGGTGTGTGTGGATAGAAGGGTATGCATACAGATGTTTTGCATGGTGTGTATGGATAAAAGGGTATGCATATGATGTTTTGCATGGTGTGCGTTAATAGAAGAGTATGCATATGGATATTTTGCATGGTGTGTAGATAGAAGGGTGTGTATATGGATGTTTTGCATGGGGTGTTTTAGTGTGTGTGTGTGTGTGTGTGTGTGTGTGTGTGTGTGTGTGTGTGTGTGCGCGCGCGCGTGCGTGTGTGCATGTTGAAAGAAGGGTATGCATGCCATTGTTTTACATGGTGTGTGTGTGTGTGGATAGAAAGGTATGCATGTGGATGTTTTGCTTGGGGTGTGTGTGTGTGTGTGTGTGTGTGTGTGTGTGTGTGTGTGTGTGTGGATAGAAGGGTATAGATTTGGATATTTTGCATGATGTGTGTGTGAATATATAAGGGTATGCATACAGATGTTTTACATGGTGTGTGTGTGTGTGTGTGTGTGTGTGTGTGTGTGTGTGTGTAATGGTATGCATTCAGATATGTTGCATGTGTGTGAATATAAGGGTATGCATTCAGATATTTTACATGGTGTGTGTGCGTGTGTGTGTGTGTATATAAGAAGGGCATGCACATGGATGTGTTGTAGTCACTACATGGGTGAGAGAACTGGGACAGTTTCTGAATGTGTCAATGAATGTCTGTGAATGATTGCTACTGTGTGTGTGTGTGTGTATATATACATTGTGGTTGTGTGACTGGATCCATGTGTGGAATCATTGCTAGCAGACACTTAGAAGTTACACTGGCCGTGATTTCCTATGGAATACAGTGATCAACCTTGTGTTCCTCAGTGTCTGCCTTATGCTTTGAACAACTGACATTTGGGGAGTTTCACTGTGGACTCCTGTAGATATATCATTTATTCAAGAGGACAGTAAAGGTGGAAACAGCTGTGATAAGACTTTGAGTCCAGCTTTTCTAATCATATCTACCAAGGATGAAGAGAAACTAGATAGGTCTTTGGGTGCAAGCAACATTAAAACTGCATTTGAAAGCTGAAAAACAAATTACAAAACATTACCCTACCTTAAAAATACCTTAAGGAGACCTAAGATGAATAAATATGAAAAAGCTCTTAGAAAAGTTTTGAATGTTTTTGTCTGGCATGAGAAGAGTTATAATACATTTGTATTTCCAGAAACCGACAGAAATTATTTTTTTACTTATATTGTTATTTACAGAGATACCAAACTTCCTGCCAAGAATCGTATGAAGAATATGCTTAAGAAAATTCGTTTCTTCTTTTGTAAAAAGACCGTATTGAAGACTAAAGCTTCTTTCCACTTTGATACTACAAAGCCTCATGATGCCTGCAATGATGGGCCTGAAATAACTGATGCCTTCAAAGAAAAGCTTAAGCAGGTAAGTACTCCATAATGGAATGCAACTTAATTAATTAGATAAAACAAGTGAGTGAGCACTATTAATTGGTCACCTATTCATATTCCAAACAATGGGGATAAAATGGTTTTAAAAATTTATCTTTGGCTTTCTCTCAAGGAACCAAAATTAACATCATTCACTAGTGCAACAAGGAGCATTTTAAACTTGAACTGTAAACAAAATCTAGCCATTTTCTTATGATTTTTTTAATGTCAGCAAAAATTAACTATTCAGGATACGCTCTCTTTTTTGGATTTTTTTAATGTCTTAAGTAATATTAGCAGCATCTGCAAGTTGTCTTCTCTCATTATTTAGTGGCCCCTGCTATAGATTATATGCTTTTATTGTGTAATGTTTCTTATACCAGACCACTATTTAGATCAATTTCTGAAGCAAGACCCAACTTTAGATATCAGAGCCTAAAACCTGGTGTTTTTTTAGTACCACTATGTATTAGTTTTACACACAGGCTTGTTGTGTCTATGATGGCAGGTTTGATATACATTCCATTTGTTCTATTACCCCATCTTCTTGCTTTTTTACATCTTCACTGATACACTGATTTCTGTTGCAGTATTCTTTACATGAGGGAGTTGCCTGCCAAAGGCGACCCAGCGTCTGCCAATATACAAAAGTCTTTTACTACTAAAGGGTGTTTGGTATGTCACACATAGCTATCAGACGTAGGCCGTAAAAGTTGCGTATGCATGCACCATCCTCATAACTTCTTTGCTGCCAGTCAGAACATTACATACCTACGTTGGTGTGCTTCCTGAAGTGGTTGCGGTATTCATCTGTTTCAGATAAGTGCCCCACTGGGCAATCCTTTCTTTGGTGCTGCTGTTGTCATTAAGGTTAATGTCATCCAAGAAAGGCAAATGCCAGCGTGGATGCTAGATTCCACATAAAGACAGTCACCTCCAGTGTTTGTTTTGTCTAGGGCCTGTCCACTACCACAGATCTTGCACTATCTGGCAGACCTTTGTATTAAAAACTTTAAGATGCAGATTATCCTTTCTGGCCATCTACTTAGAAAACTAGCTCTTGAAACTCCTTGTGAAAAGCATGATGGAGTGATCCTCTGGGCCTGAGTCCGAGTTAGTACAAAGCTGAAGGCCAAAACACTTAGGCCCGAACCTTCAGCTGCACCTCCTGTGGAGGACATCTCTCCCAAGGCAGTTGCTAGCCCACAGAAACGTTCACCCCCTATGTCTGATTCAGAGACTGAGCCCATAGTGGAGGATGCCTTGGATCCGAACATTGTCACATCCTTGGATGTACCTCAGACATCCGGTTCAGATGTTCAGGAGGAGCCATGACTTGTGATTTCCAAGGACCCTAGGGAGATCCCTCAGATCTTAGTGAGAGAGGAAATTAAATTTGACATTATTGAATCCAAGCCAATGTCTGTGTCTCCAACCTTGCAAAGTGCTGATGTGCACTTCAAGAAAAGACAGAAAACTAAGCATTTATCTCCACCCAAAGATTTACAAAAGGATTGGTAAAATTTCACCCAAGGCCCATTCAGTGCTGTCATGTCCCTTAAGCCGCTCCCAGGGGTTTCAGTGCCTAGTTAACCTTGGAATACGTTTTCTCATAAGAGGATCAGGAAAGAGCTGCCTTCTGGCGAGGAAGACTCATCAGAGGATGATTCCTTAGCTTATTCCTTCCAGATTCCCTCTCCTTTGGATTTTGCCTCCTCTAAGGAGGAATCTAACAATACTAATTCTCCTTTGGAGGCAATCTCATTCAGTGAAACTTTGGGAAAAAATGGAGGAACATTTTAAATTGGATAGCTGTGAAATGTCTGAAGTGCAAAAACATTATGAATTAGTTCAGGTGGACTCTCCCAGTCCGTTTTGCCTGCTTTCTTGACTGTATTTGCATCTTCCAGTCAGGGACCTGACTCACAGCCTAAAGCACATAAGAAGCCAGACATATATTCTACAAGGTACCCAGGCAATGCACATTCCTCTTCAGGGCCCCTTCTGCTGACACCTCAGTTATTTCTGTGGCTTCTGATAAGCTTTCTAGACTTCTACCATCCACCACCCTCCTCCCTTCTGACAAAGACAGTAGGAATATGTAGAGGTTGTGCAAGAAAGTGTATACATCTGCCACCCTTGCATTTACAGCCATTAACTACCAGACTCACATGGCTAATATACCTTAGTACTTTTGTCCCAGCTTTCCCAAGTGATTTCAGATCTGCCAAATTCTGAGAATAAGTCTTTGGATACATCTTTGCTTGGGGCATCCTCACAAAGTTGCCCACCACTCAGTAAAATGTAGCTATGATGCTGTTAAGACTTCTGCCAGGGCTCAGCCTTAAGAAGGTTTGCTTGGTTGAGACTTTATCCTTAACCAGAGAACATCAAAGCCAAACTTATGGATGCTGCTTTAGATAATTCTGCTTTGTTTGGACCAGCAGTTGCACCTTATTCAAAATCGTACAGGAGAAGGGTAAAAATTGCAGGAATTGAAACATATTCTAGTTTCTTCTGTACCTAAGTTCCAAAGGAACTATCCAGCTTAACCTGTGTTTGTTCACAGGCAGTCCTGACCTCCTCCAGCTAAGGCTAAAAAGGCTGGTAGGTGACCTCAGCATTTTAGGACTCCTCTGCCACAGAAACAGCCCTTTCTGGACAAATCTGGGTCCAACTGACTATTTGGACCCTGAACACCTCACCCCCCCTTTCCCATTACTTTACTATCTCCAAACCACCTTAGGAAAACATAACTCAGGACTCCTGGGTGCTCTCTATCATATAAAAATGGGTTACTTCATGGTCTGGAACTCCCTCCGTTCTTCCCTCCCTTCAGAGGCATTCCCCAACCACCCAGAGAGCAACTACCCTTCTTCCCACAGGTGTTACAAGATCTGCTGGAACAAGGCACCATTCAACCTGTCCTGCCAAGCCAAAGAGGAAGAGGATTCTACTCCAGGATGTTCCTGGTACACAGAAAAGAGGGTCCTTGGAGAGCCATCCTAGACCTTTCCTTCCTCAACACCTTCCTGAAAGTCCCTTCATTCAAAATGTTAACTCTGCAAATCTTATTTCCTCTGATCCTTCCACAAGCCTTCAAGGCCTCCATAGATGTTAAGCATACATATCTACACATCCCCATCCATCCCAGTTACAGGAAATTTTATGTTTCTCTATAGCTTCTTGGCAGTTTCAGTTCTCTGTCTTGCCCTTTGTCCTCTCCACTGCACCAATGGTATTCATGAAATGCCTAGCACCAGTAAATGCCTTCTGCAGACTTCAAGACATTCAGGTCTTCCCCTACCTGGATGACCTTCTTTTTCAAGCAGCCAGTCCAGGAGTCTTGGAGCTCAACCCATGCTCTCAGCCATCTCTATCCTGCAAACACTGGGTTTCACAAGAACTTACAAGAACTCCTCTCTCTCTCTCTCCATCTCAGGGCCACATCTTTCTAGGATGCAGGAAACAAACAGACCTTATGAGGGTCTCACTTCCCTTTCAGAAGGCTGAGGAACTTGTTTCCTTTTTTAAAACTTTCTCCCTCTGACCCACATCATGGCCAGCCATTTTCTCAGAGTCCTGGGCTTCATGGCATCCACAATCCCCATGCTTACAATGGCAAAAGTGCACATAAGGAAACTTCAGTGGTTCCCGATTTCATTATGGACACAGCATGCACATCCCCATGAGTTCCCCATCCCTCTATTCCCTTGCTTGAAAAGAGAGATTCTCTGGTGGATTCAACAGATATCTATCGACCCAGGACTCCCTCTTCACCCTCTACCACCAGTTTGATACATGTTTACAGACTGATCAGATACAGGCTGGGGAGCAGCATTTGGCTTCATGAAGGCACAAGCAAACTGGTCCCCCTCACAAAGAATGGAACACATCAGTGTAAAGGAAATGAGGGCACTGCTGCTAGCTTTACAGACCTTCCATCCTCTCTTCACATCAGGTCCCCTGAAAATTTTCAGACAACATGATCATGCTTTCATATGTGAACAAGCAGGGAGGGACCAAGTCCTATCTCCTCTGCACACTAGTTCTTCAAGTGAAGGAGCTGGCATTCAAACTTCAGATCTCCCTTTGGACAATGTATATTCTGTCCAGCCAAGATGTAGTGGCAGATACCTTGAGCAGGTCCGAAACACAGGGATGTGTTACTGGACATTGTCCACCATTGGGGTACACCACAAGTAGATCTTTTTGCTTCCCCTTGAACAGACAACTTCCACAGTTTTGTGCCAGAGATCCTAACCTTCTGGTCTGGAAGGTGGACGCTCTCAACTTTTCATGGAAGGGGATGTTTCTCTATGCATTCCCTTCCCTTCCATTTGTTTCAAAAGTCCTGCTAAAAGATTCAGCAGGACAAACCAAAAATCTTGATGGTGACCGTCTTTTAGCCAAGACAGCATTGGTTCCCCCTTCTCCTGCATTTAGCTAAGGGCAATCACCACAAGTTACCCCGTACAGTGGACCTCTTCACACAACACAAAGGAACCCTCATCCATCCCCACTTGTCTACCCTTCAGTTGACATTGTGGGCGTTCGAGTTTTAATTCCTTTCAGGCATGTATTCTCAGAGGACATACTTAGGGTCCTACAGGAGGCCAGGAAACCCAATAATAGAATATCTTACTAATCCAAATGGAAGACATTTTCACTTTGGGGTGTCTCATAACCTGGACCCACTAACTGTGCAAGTCCCATTGGTTTTCTCCTACTTGTGTGAACTTCTTGATACTGGCTTAGCTTACTCTTCAGTGAAAGTACATTTGTCAGTTATCTGTACCTAGCTGCCTCTATCTCCCCCCCCCCCAGATTCCAGATTTAAGGCTAAACAATTCTTAAAAGGCATCCTTCATATTAGACTCACAAGGAAACCTGACTCATCTCCCCGGGAACTTAACTTTGGCTTGGAGAAACTAACCTTGGCTCCCTTTGAGCCAGCAACCTCTACTTCCCTCAAATACTGTTCTTCGAAAACTATCTTGCTGCTCGCAGTGACCTCAGCAAGATGGGTTCCTGAACTCCAGGCCCTTTAGGCCTCTTCTCCTTTCCTGGTGTTCCACAGAGATAGGATATTTCTTTGCACCAGCCCTTCCTTTATGCCTAAGGTGATAAATGAGTTACATTTAGTAGTAATGCATTTTCAAGTTTGATGTATTCAGATGTTTTGGATGTCATATGTTTGAATATAGCACATCAATTCAGTGTTTCTGTAAGATTTACAGTAATGGAAACATTGACCGCCCATATTAAAATGAGGAAGGGCTGATGTTCTTCATCTCACATTGCTGCAGTCCTTACTTATGGGTAGTCCGCTGTCCTCGGTCGGCCCGAATACCAAAGTATTAGGCTGACGTCGGTCATGGCGCTCAGAACTGACATCAGAGCGTCAGGGTATAAAAGTGCATGACTGACGTCATATCCTCAGTCTTTTTTGCCGCATGGTCCGATGCGGAAGCAGCGTTGCGAGTGCCGTTCGGCATTCTGAAATTTTCGAATTCTGAGTTTCAGACCGAAACCAAGTTGGGCTAAGTACCCCGTTGGGGAATATTTTTGTTTTTTCTTGCCTCAGTTAATTCCGGATGTCAGAAAAAGTGAATCATTGTATTTCTTGTGGGAAACAGATACCGCATAGGGATTATCACTCTCTTTGCATTCCTTGTTTGGGACCGGACCACAACGTAGTCGGGTGTCGGTTTTGTGCTAGGTTTAATAAGCGCACTATAAAAAGAAGGTTGGATTGTGCTAGGTTAGTCTTTGGTAAGCGGTGTAATTATAATATGCCGTCGGATCCTCCGACGCCCGCTTCCACGAAGAAGCGCAAAGACAAATCCTTGAAACCTAGACAGGTTGATTCGTCCGTTTCGGACGCCGGTCCTGCAGAAGCTACAGTAGAGCAGGGGGATCCGGCTGAAGTTTCTGTTGAGTCTCAGGGGGAAACTTTGATTTTGCAGGATGTGGCCTCCCAGGAGTCAGGTCAGGCTGAAGGGGCCTCTCAAGTTACTGTTCTCCCTTCTATGCCTAAGGTGGTTAGGCCTTCTGCTTCTATTACTAAGGCTTCTTCTAAGGGCAGGTCTGTTTTGCCTTCCTCTGGTGTCCCTCCAGGTACTTCTGGGTCTGTGCCTAAAAAGCACATGCTTAAAATGGCAGAAGATTTGATTACTTTAATTAGAGGTTCTATGCCCCCTCCTGATAAGAGGCCCAGGGTGGAGCCAGAGTTGGAAAGTTTGGATCAGGCCTCAGATGACTCAGAGTCTTCTGCTGAAGATATTCTAGATTTTCATCCTTATTCGGATTCTGATGCAGAGGATTCCACTCCTTCTGCTTCTCCTCCAGAGGATTTTTCATTTTCAGAAACTCTGCAATCCATGAGGGAGCATTTTAAGTGGGAAGGACAGGATTTCTCTGATTCAAGGAAGAGGCTTAGGGAATTCTTGTTTTTACCACAGCATAGACCCTTGGCTATACCTCCTGTTTTGGATGTTGTTCAAGATGTTTTCTCGGAGGCTTCCCTTAATCCAGATTCTTTGCCTCCTGCGCCTGTTAAACCGGACAGATATTACAGGGTGCCTGAGGCTCATAAATATCTGTATAAGAGTCCTAGGGCGGACCCAGAAACTATTAGTCAGGGGCCTAAGGGTGTTAGAGCCTCTGTTGTAAAGAATCCGGTTCCTCTAGATAAGGAAGCTAGAGCTTTGGATAGATGGGGTAAGAAGGTGTATACCTCTTCTACTTTAGCAATGAGGGCTTTAAATTGCCAGTTTCATATGTTGAAGTATCAGAATTTCCTCCTTTCTCAGCTAAAATCTAAAGTGGATGCTTTGGCAGAGGGCATAGAGTGTAAAGAATTGCAGGATTTAGTCCATGTCTCTGAACAGGTGGGTAAGCATTCTTTGCAGTGTGGTTTTGATGCTGTACAGGCCTCTTCTAGGGTGGCTGCCACTGGTTCAGTTCTTCGCAGGCACGCCTGGCTTAAGGATCAGAATTTGTCCGAGCATGTTAAAACTAGAATTCTGGATGCCCCTTTACAGTCTGAAGTTTTGTTTGGTTCCCCTGTGGAGTCGGTTTTGAAGAAAATGGAAGACAAGGCTAAGTCTATGCAGACTGTTAAAGATTTTTTGCAGGTGCAACCTCCAAAGTTTAGTAGAAATTGGCCTACTAAGGGGTGGACCTACCCTTCTTCTGATTCTCAATCTAGGGGTAGATCTAGACGTGGCAGGGGCAGAGCTCACAGTACATTCAGGCCTAGAACTTGGAGTTCGCCTGCACAATCTGCAGGTGAGGGCAGGGGCCAGTCCTTTCGTAAACAGGCCCAATGACCTGCATTTTCAGCTGCCAGATTCTTCTTGCCTGGCAGCTCCTTTGGGAGGAAAGTTAGCACTCTTCAAGCAAAACTGGCTTTTAGTCACCCAGGACAAATGGGTATTGGACGTTATAAACCAAGGCTACAAGTTTTATTTCCATACATTGCCTCCTTTCAAAGGCATGCCAGACGTTCCTCCTCGGCAAAGGATAGAGGCTCACAAGCAGATTTCTTTACTTCTTCAAATAGGAGCTATTCAGCCGGTTCCTCTGTCAGAAGTGGGACTAGGATTTTATTCTCGCCTGTTTCTAGTACCAAAGAAAGGGAACACCTGGAGACCAATTTTGGATTTATCTATCCTCAACACTTATCTGGACATTCCAAAGTTCAAAATGCTGACGTTACAACAGCTTTTACCTCTGTTGGGAAAAGATCACTGGATGGTAACTCTGGATCTCAAAGAGGCTTATCTTCATGTTCCTATCAGGCCCAGTTGCAGGAGGTACCTGCGTTTTCGGGCTGGAAATTTACATTATCAGTTCTCTGCATTGCCCTTTGGCTTATCTACTGCCCAGAGTGTTCACAAAGGTTCTGGCTCCAGTGATAGCCTTTTTCAGGTTAAGAGGAATACAGATTTATCCTTATTTGGACGATTGCCTGATTATTGCACAACACAAGGATGAACTTCTTCATCATCTACAGTATGTGATGGTAGTGTTAAGATGCCTAGGGTATTCTGTGAACGAAACAAAGTCCAGTCTAGTACCCTCTCAGGACATGTGCTTTCTGGGTGTGAGACTGAATACAGCTTCCCAGATGGCCTTTTTGACCCCGGACAAACAAAGAAGCCTTTCTCTTTATTTCCATCAAATGTCTCTACAGTCCAGGCTGACTGCAAGGACAGTCCTTCAAGCCTTGGGGTTCATGGCATCTTGTATTCTGGTGCTTCCCAATGCCAAACTGCATATGAGGAAGCTTCAATGGTATCTCAAAAATGTATGGACACAACACTGCCAAGATCTAGACACTGTCATTCCAATAATACCTTGCATTCAGAAGAAATTTTTGTGGTGGGCTCAGGAATGTCACCTAAACAAGGGACTCTGTGACCCGACCAGAGGCGAGTCAGATTTTAACGACAGATGCCTCGGACAAGGCTTGGGGAGCACACCTCAATGGAAAATGGGTGCAAGACACGTGGCCTGTCAGACTTCAACATTTGCATATCAACTTGAAGGAGATGTTAGCAGTTCAATTTGCATTTATAGCTTTCAGGGATTTACTTCACCCAGGACAGGTGTTGATTCAAACAGACAACACTACTGTCATGTGGTACATCAACAAGCAAGGGGGAACCCATTCGTACCCTCTTTGCAGGCAAGCGATGATTTTGTGGGAGACTGCTCTCAGTTTACAACTCAATCTTCAGGCAAGGTTTCTACCAGGAGCACAGAACTCCTTAGCAGATGTGTTGAGCAGACAAATTGTGGATCCTCACGAGTGGAGACTGGATCCTCATGTGTTTCAAAAGTTGACAGTGTTATGGGGGACTCCAGACATAGATCTGTTCGCTTCTCCACTAAATTACCAGTTGCCAAGGTTTTGCACAAAATGTTTCATCCCACAGCTTGGAAGGTGGATGCTCTATCATTCAGTTGGAGCAATCTTCACGTCTATGCCTTTCCACCTCTGCCTCTCATTCCCAAGGTACTCCTGAAGGCCAGAATAGACAAGCCATCCATGATTCTGATAGCGCCGGATTGGCCTCGACAGCACTGGTACCCACTACTGAGGAGTTTAGTACGGGAGCCTCCATGGCCTCTGCCTTTGATTCCGCATCTTTTGTCTCAGGAGGGCAATCACTTCCTCAATGTCAAGATTCAGTCTCTGCATCTCACAGCCTGGCATATTCTGTTCTAGACCCTGGAGGGTCTCAGCTTCCACAGCAAGTTTTGAATGTTATTTTGGAGGCCAGAAGGCCTAGTACAAGGAAAGTTTACGCAGATAAATGGAGGAGATTTTTTCTTTGGAGCAGAGCGAAGGAATTTGATGTTTCCAAGCCTGATTTAAGTGTTTCTCTTCAATATCTTACTGAGTTATTGGACAAGGGTTTGTCTTTCTCCTCGATAAAGGTTCATGCTGCAGCCATTTCTGCTCACTATGATTGTGACCCTCCTTTGTTTTCCCATCCTTTGTTTAAGCAATTTCTTAGAGGAGCAAGAACATAAGACCCCCACGTAGAGCTCCTACTCCTGCTTGGGATCTCAATTTTGTGTTGGAAAAACTTACTCTACAACCTTTTGAGCCTGCAGCTACTGCCGAGTTAAAGTATTTATCATGGAAGACTGCTTTTTTGTTGGCCATTACCTCTGCAAGAAGGGTTTCTGAATTGCAGGCCCTTATGGCAGTGGAACCTTTCCTGATTTTTCATAAGGATAGGGTATCTTTGTGTACTAATCCTTGCTTTATGCCTAAAGTGGTTTCTAGTGTGGCCTTGAACCAAACTATTCATTTGCCTACTTTTTATGCAAACCCCCAAAATAAAGGGGAGAAGATTTTGCATACTTTGGATATTCACAGACAGTTACATTATTATTTGAGCAGAACCAAGGGGTTCAGGCAGTCTCAGCAGTTGTTTGTTTCTTTTGTTTTGGGTTCTCAGGGGAAACCTGTTTCAAAACAAACTATTTCTAAATGGATTGGGTTTTGTATTTCTTTCTGTTATTCCCATCATGGTAAGGAGGTTCCGGCTGGAATCAGACCTCATTCCACTAGAGCTACTGCCACTTCTTCTGCCTTTCTAAGAGGGGTAGCTACAAAAGATATTTTGGAAGCAGCCACTTGGAGTTCAGTACATACTTTTTCCAAACATTACCACCTTCCTCTATTCTAAGTCTAGGGCTGGATTTGCCTCTGCTATATTACAGGGCATTTTAGCAGCCCCTAATGCTTTATGATTTTGCCATCCTCCCTTTACCTCTGCTTTGGGATTCTACCCATAAGTAAGGACTGCAGCAATGTGAGATGAAGAACATAGTACAGTTTTGTACCTACCATAAATGTAGATGTTCGAAGATCCACATTGCTGCAGTCCAATTTACCCTCCCTCCTTCCCCTCTGTAGTTTGGCATGGTAATATGGTTTGGGTGATGGTTGTTGTTGGGCATGTCTTTGGGAGGTATCCTGTTTTTGGGCTGTGGCCTTTCTTTTTAGGGCCTTCTGACATCTGGGGCAAGAAAAGACTGAGGATATGACGTCGGTCATGCGCTTTTATACCCTGATGCTCTGATGTCAGTTCTGAGCGCCATGACCGACGTCAGCCTAATACTTTGGTATTCGGGCCGACCGAGGACAGCGGACTACCCATAAGTAAGGACTGCAGCAATGTGGATCTTCGAACATCTACATTTATGGTAGGTACAAAACTGTACTTTTTGAAGTCGTACATTGTTTCTCAAGTTGCAGCAACCTTGAAGTTGATTATTTAATGGTGTGGGAAGAGGTAGAGTCTCCAAAATCTAAAATGCTGATGTTTTTATGTGCTCTAGTTTGAAAGCGCTGTCCTCTTTTGTACATTTTACAGACATATATCTGTTGGGATTTTGTCTTCCAACATAGTCTGTACAATATGTTTTACTCAGTGACATGCCTGTTTAGGCTGCTTTTAAGTGCAGTTAACATTTTATCTTCTTTCCGTGACAGCTTTACCTTCATTATCATCACTGTCACTTTCTGCGCATGCATTTTACAATAACTACTGACTAGATCAGAAACATCCTCCTACACTTTATTATATCCTGACACCAAGAAAATGCATGTTTCATAAGTATAAATGATCATCTCATTTGCCAAAATCTAACACCTATAACTACTTACTATCCATTAAGATGCCTTAGTAGACTGTATAGATATCCTAAGATCAGGTCATTTACATGTATTATATGTTTGACTTCCTCTAATAATGAGGAAACTTGATTTATTTCTTTTCTTAGTTAAATCTATTGTTTACATGTCTGTATGGATATGAAAGATTTTAAGTATTTACTGTCTTCATATGTAATTGTAATAATTTCCTGTCTGTATTATGTATCTACTGTTGGAGCTCTTCTCCCTGGGCTTCCGCTGGAAATGGGTTCTTTGAACCCAGACAGATCATCCCGGTAAACAAAGATCAAATAAATAAATAACTAAGTCATCCTTTGGATGAGATGAAAACTTTGGTCCCATCTTCTTGAGTTGGTGGTCACATGACACACACTGAAAGAATTCCCTGGTGCCCTGGCCAAATTTCCCCTACAAGCTGAAAAATCAACTTGGCCCCCCCCCTCCCCCAAAAAGAAGCCACTACACTATTGGGACTAACTAACCTTGTCAGCGAATGATAAATAAATGGACTATGCATTCTTGAATATCTCTGTAGGTTTCTTCTCCACCACTCCATTCATTCTGTCAGTCCATTCCATAGGTTTACTGTCTGTGAATAAGTGCTTTCATAGATCAAGAAGTTTTGTTCCTACAGTTTTGCAGACTGTCATCTTCTCTCCCCTTCTGTCTTTCCTGTTAAGGATGACTGTTTCATGTATTTCTGACTTTTTTTTTTTGTATTTGTTATGCTCATCTTTTCTGATCTAATGAGATCATCTCTTATCTTTTCCATCTTATTCATATTTCTGGTGAATTTCCACTGGATTCTCAGGAAGTCTGATGTTCATAGGTTGGTACTAGGCTATCAGCCCTAGGGGTCTATACAAGCCTAGCCATAACAATTCCCTGACACTTTCTTCCCACACTATTTACTTCCCTGGACCCCTGTCTAGCAGGGCAACTGACGTGATCCCTGGGGTGAATTTCCTTTCTCCCATCCAATTGTCAAGGTTCCTTTTGAAGAGGGGCCAAAGAGGCACTCTGCTTGACATGTATGGGCAATCTATTCCAGAGTCTGGAGAGTCTCTGGGTCAGGTACCTATCCCTCCAGCATGTTTTGTTTATTGTGATGACAAGGTTTAGATCCCTGGAGCGTGTGGCTCTGAGGGTTTGGGATTTCTTTAAGTGTAGCATGTCCAACAGCTCTGAGTTTGACATGGCCTTGTATGTTAAGCAGAGATCGCCTCTGAGTAGACAATATGCAACAGAGTATAGCTGGAGTTTTTTAAGGTGGTCAACGTAGGGCATCTGCTTTAGTCCTGTGATTCTTTTAGTGAGGTATTTCTGCGGCCTTTCCAGTTGTTGCAGATGTCTTGAGAGGTACATACCAAATGGGACGTTGTATTCTATAATGAGTCTAATGAGGGATGAGTACAGTGGGACAATGACCTCCTTTTTTCTGGGTGAAAAGCCCTTCATGATGAGGTGTGCCACATAGAAGGATTTCCTGACTGTTGTGGCGATGTGGTTATCGAAGGTGAGACCACTGTCCACCTGTGTCTCTAAGTCTCTTATCACACTTTCGATGTTTAGTGTGCTGCCATCTATATGGTAATTCACGGGTACATGTTTTTTCCCAAAGGGGATAACTATACATTTCTTGGCATTGAGCTTAATTCCCTGGCTCTGGCACTAAACATCTGTTTCTGTAAGGCCCTTTTGTAGAGTATCCACATCATTTGGGGATTCAACAATGGCTCCCAGTTTGCAGTCATCTGCAAACTTTGTTAGCCAGAGTCCCTTAGTGGTGGACTGTACTTCAGAGAAGTAGATGCCAAACAAGAGCGGTCCCAGGACTGAACCCTGAGGTACTCCACTTGTCACTTTTCTGAAGCTGGATTTGGAGTCGACTACTTTTACAGTGTGGGTTCTATCAGTAAGCCAGTTAGCAGCCCATTGGGTGACGTGGGGATTAATGCCCAGCTTAGTAAGTTTATCTATGATTCCAGAGTGGGAGATGGTGTCAAAAGCCTTGGCAAGGTCTAGATAGGCTGTGTGGACCACCTTACCCTTGTCCATGTTTCTGGAGACTGATTCCTTTCCATGTCTGGCTTCCAGAGCAGCACTCATAGTGTGGTCAGGCTAAACACCAGTAGAGTGGGACCATTACCTCATTTGCTTCTCAACTCCATTCCTTTGATGATAAACCCTAACATTCTGCTGGTTCCAGCTGCTGTCATCTCACTCTACTCCTGGTAGTCCAGTCCAGGTGTAGTCCACACCTGTATGTCCCTTTGGTGCTCTGCTGTTATCAGATGCACCCTCTCAGCTGATGGTGCACATCAGGGTAGTTCTGGCCCCATTACAGCACTTTCTATTGGTCTGTACTGAACATCATCTAGCACTTTTGTGCCACCTTATCAGCCTTTCTATGTTCCTTCTTAGACTGTTTACTCCCATCACTCACTGCTACACCGAACTGCTTCCCTCAAACACCTCTGAAGCAAAAAATGAATAGTACTAGATCCAGGATTGACTGCTGTGACACTCTGCTTTCAAATATGTTATGGGAGCAAAAATAAGTTTATATTTTTTACTTATCATCTGCCTGGTAACATGAAGGCTGTCCTGCAGGGCTTCAGATTTCTTCAGTGGCTCATTGTTGATGCACCCAAAAACCTAGATAATTCTGTGTGACATTAACATGTGGAACTAGGATGAATTTTGCAAGTGATTCTTGCATCCATGATGAATGGTTTCAGATTCATTCAGATGGTTGCTGTTGTAATATGTAAGCCACGGATGTTTGTTACCTTTGGCCTAGGGATGGAACTATTCTTCTGGCCAGACCACCTCAACAAAATGTGCTTCATAAGCCTGAATGCAGACTGCAATAAGCACACTTGACTGAAACATACCAAAGAAAATAAATCAGGAAATTTAGCAAGCAATAACTTCCTAATAAGCAATGCCAGCACAAAGCAAGGTACTCCCCTTCCCTATGATCCTAACTTAATATAATAATTCAAAGTTAGTAGTACCTGAGAGACTGTTGTACTTTGATGGTTTTTATTCCTCCATGTTGGCAAAAGGCATTTCCTCTCTTACTTTAATTGATTTAATACTTATTGAAATTATGTACTTAGGCTTGAATGTAGTAATGTAAAGTATGTCAGAGATTAAGTAGGGAAGAAAAAAAAACATCACTGTTACTATGCTTCAGCAACAATCGCTTGTTCTTGGAGTTTTAATGATCCTAGGTTGTGCAACCCCCTCCCCTGCAAAAATTCTTAAATTAACTTTTGACATTTTTGCATGTATTCCCATGCACCTCAGTGACAATGGATTACAGCTTGTATGTACTCAGGATAATGGGCTGCATGCAGAAATGTAGAAGCTATTGTCTTCAGGACTTAAGCATTCCAACTGTACACTCTAGTCCTTGCTTTGATAGGGGTTAGTGTATTAATGTCATAGCACAGTGATCGTTGCCATTTTGGTGATGCACACTAGCATATACTACCTTTCTAAAGCATTATTTGACAATGAACATTATTTAAAGATTCTCTCAGATGTGAATGCTTCACTAAAATATTAAAATTACAATTTTGGAAGAAGGCAATGCTCACATGGTATGTCTGTAGCTCTTTTTGTCTTTAAAACTAGATACTGTTGTGTCAGTTATTTATTAATTAGTAATTCATATATTCATTTCTAATTTAAGCATTGTCCAGTATGATGATACTGCTGCTCTTTTGCATCTGTATCTCTGAAATGATGTCTTGAAAGAGTAAAAATGTTTCACTATTAATCAGCATGCAGGGAAGTCTTTTGCTGAATTTGAATATGCCTGCTCTGTGTTAAGGTCTATGCTACAGTTTATGATCAGTAACTTAATACTCATTTTGTCGGTTCTTGTTTACACAATAGGCCACAAGTCAAATGGAAGTACAGCTGGCCGACTTCATTCTCACTTACCACCCACATAACGCACTGCCTGTAAGAGATGGGACTGTAGGGTTTATCCACAATCAACTGATTGAGCTAGCCAGAGACTGTCTGGATAAATCCTTGAAAGGTCTCCTGACTTCCAGCTACTTCTGCAATTTTCAAGAGAACTTGGAAAAACTCTTAGAAGATGTAAGTATCAGCTATATTTCTTTTTAACAAACCTGCAGATATCTGATGTCAGATTTTGCTATTCAGGAACGTTAACTCTTGTAGCAGAGGTCTTTCTGGAGGAAGAACTCCTATTCTCCTAAGTGTGTGAGAGATGCCGTAGTGGCCCTTTCAGAGAACACCCAGATAACAATTGTTACTTGGATCCTAAGTCCTGAGAGTTGAAATAAACTGAGAGGTGTTATTTCAACTCCCAGCACAGAGGACTTTCTAAAATGGGACCAAGCTGAATACTGTTCAGGGGCAGTCATTCATCCCACAGAAACATCCTGGCTAGAGCATTTAAGCAGCAGTACTACTGCCTGTAATTAAAGCATTTAGCTATAGTGGACTGCTGCTCTAAACATGCAAATAGCTCTAACAGAAGGCTTCAGTTTTTGGATCCTAACCAAAAAGCAACGCAATTTATCACATGGCTAGGTAGTTCTAGTACACACTGAAGACCCAGCCTCGAGGATGGTATCCAAAGTGTAACTATCAAAGAACAATAACTATTCATCTTTGTTGATAGTTGGGTTTTTAGCATATACCGTGGCTACATTACCACATGTTTAAGATAGAAGGATGGTGAAATAATAGGGTAACAATTATCACAGCCTTAATTTGAGAAATATGTCCTCCAAACAGTTAAGATTGTATACACCATCTGCATAAGTAGCTACTGTACACCAGGTCTTCTCAAAAAATGCGAATACCCCAGATTGCTGTACATCTCAGACACCAGTCGAGCCGTTCATGCAAAACTACTGCACACCAACAAATAGACACATTGGAAGAGGAGGGTGAATGTACTGAGGACAGGAAAAGACTGAATATTAACTGTTAATAGTGATTCTATGTTGTTATGTTTAATTGTTCCTTTTCCTGGTCTCATGCATACATATTAGCAGAATGCAAAGCTATGCATTCTTCAGGAAGGCTGCTGCAGTGGTTAACGTAATCTGATCTTCAGCACTGGCAAAACCCTGTCTTTTTTTTTTTTTTTTTTTTTACATCAAATCCAGTCTGTAAAGTTTTGTAAATATTTGGACCAAAGAGCAGGTTACATGTTTGCAGATATCCCCAGCAGAGAATCCCATGTAGAATGTTGCTGCGGTACCAGCATTTCTAGAAGAATGTGCCCTGATCTGACAAAGGCTTTCCAGTAGTATCAGAACAGAAAAGTCAGTATTAATGGCTACCAGATTAAAATGGCTTCTTTGCCCACCTCCTTGACTGACTTAGCAAGCCTTGCTTACTCTTCCAAAAATATTCTGTCCTGTCAGACTGCAGCCAAAATTAGCTCTAAGATCTAAATAATGTAGAAGTCCCTTGCATTCATTTTTGTGCTGATGATAAAAAGAAGCAAATGGTTGTCTCTTTAAAGGGGTAAAGCCATGACTATGATCTCGATGGTTCAGGAAGGACTACACACCTCTGTCCTAGAGAAACATATGAGCAAGGGTGGGAGTGAATTGAATGATTACCACTGGCTTACCCATCCTTCGAGACGAAGGGACTCCAGCAAACTGCAGTGCAATTATCTCCAGACCAGAACCAAGTCTCATAGCACTGCAGGTGACTCACTTTACTCAACCTATGTTGCTAGGAACTGAAACTCCACTTCACCCACCCTAAAACAAGGCAACATTACTGCATGGGTCTGCAAAACCAAGGCTTCAGAGACATATTCTGAAGCACTGCCTTGACTGTCCATCACTGGATATATAGTCAGGGATCGACTTTCTTTGCACCCAAAAGCCTGGATACACTTGACAAACAATTCATGGATACTAAACTTAATATCCAGAGTTTACTATATTCCCTTTTTCCCTTCTCCTCCAAACAGCAAGAAGCTCCCTGAAATCCCACCCAGTCAGAGGGAGCAGACAGCCCAAGAAATGCAAATGTTGCTGCAAAAGAGTCATCCTAGAGGTCCCGACCGAACAAAGAGGATTCGGAACTTACTCCGGCTTCATTTTGGTGCCAAAAAAGACAGGAGACATGAGACCCATATTGGATCTGAGCAATTTGAATCTTTATGTAAATAAGTCGAGGTTCAGATTGGTTATGGTTCAAACCATTCTGCCCCTATTGCTCAAGTATGATTGGATGTGCTCCATAGATCTCAAGGATGCATACTACCATGTCAAAATAGACATGTGCTCCAGGAGATACCTGCAGTTTTGGCTGGGAGCCAATCACTTCCAGTTCAGAGCACTGCCCTTTAGGTTCACTACAGCCCCTTGAGTGTTCACCAAACACATGGCAGTCCTACCAGCTCACATGAGACTCAAAGGATTCCGGATGTTTCCTTACTTAGATGTTTGGCTCCTCACCACACCCACAAGGCATCAACTTCTCCAAGCTAGAGATTATCTGATTGAAATCTAGCACTCCCTGGCCATCACCATAAATTTAGACAAGTCCAATCAGACTCCTGTGCAGAACCTAGCATTCATAGGAACACTGTTAAACACAAGGGAGCAAATAGCTTCTCTCCCCCTTCACCGCATTACAACATTGAAGAATCAATTCCGGGAACTATTATCCCACCTGTCCCCTCCTGCACATCTAGTCTTACAAACTCTTGGGTCGATGTCAGCAACAATCTTGCTAGTTCCTCTGGCAAGGTTCTTTATGCAAATTCTTCAATGGACATTAACAGTACTGTGTGGTCTATATTCAACCAACCTCCTATCTGTTTCCATCAGACTGACACCACTCTGCAAACATTATATTCATTGGTGGATTCAGTCAGATGACCTCTTTTTAGCCTGACCCTTCTCTATTCTCCCTCCAATGACCTTGAACACTTCCCAGTTGGGATGGGGGGGGGGGCACTACAAGGGAAAGATAGTTCAAAGAACATGGTCCCTTATGGAGACCAGGATGCATATTAATGTCCTTGAGATGAGAGCAGTTTATCTATCCTTGTAAGCCTTTCAGGATGCTCTCCCTCTGGGGACCATTGCAGTTCACACCGACAACATGTCTGTAGTCTGGTACATCAACAAACAAGGAGGAACCCGTTCATACCCTTTGTGCAGAGAGGCCATGAGGGTGTGGGAATGAGCGATATCTTCAGACTGCTTTCTGGTTGCAACTCACATTCTGGGAAAATGAGTGAGCTGGTGGACAGACTTAGCAGATCTATCCTGATTCTGCATGAGTGGTCCCTCAATCAATCAGTGGTGAACATGATCTTCAACCGCTGGGGTCAGCCTTGCTGCAACCTTTTTGCCTTTCCCTTCAACAACAAGTGTGGCAAGTTCTTCTCTCTGATCCCCCCTCTGGGGGAGTCCCCAAGGGATGCTCTGGTGCATGATTGGCCCCCAGGTCTCCTTTATGTCTATCCTCCTCTTCCACTGATCCTGAAGTTCCTTCAGAAGGCAAGCAGGCTGAATAGCTCAGTCATCCTCATTGCCCCCTTCTGGCCTTGATAGGTATGGTTTCCCTTCCTCTGATCTCATCTGAAATACCCTCCATGGATACTGGAGCCAAGACAGGACCTCATCTCTCATCCATCAAGATTGCAGCAACCTGTCGCTGACCACATGGTTTCTCCACTTCCAGCCATAGTGAGACAGTCCAGGCTTACTTCCCTGGTCCATAACATCATCCATAGCCTCACAAAAGGTTTCAACCAAGAAAGTCTACAACAGTAAATGGAAAAGGTTCATTATTTGGGCTGCAAGTAAAAATATTGATCCTTTCTCAGCACCTGTCTCAGATATTCTGCTTTTTATTAGTACCCTCTTTAAGGAAAAAGCAAGTTTCTCTACCATCAAGCTTTAATTAGCTGTACATTCTAATTTTCATACAGCTAGTCAGTCTCACTCCTTGTCTACCTTTAGATTATGCAAAGCATGTATGGAAGGTATCTTCTGGCTCAGGCCTCCCACTAAAGACCCTTCCCAACCTTGGGACCTCACTGTTGTGCTGTAGAGTTTGACTGAAAGACCTTTTGAGCCAGCGGCCAGTTGTGACATGAACTTTTTGTCATGAAAGACAATCTTTTTAGTAGCCATTACTTCATAAAAAAGAATTTCTGAACTACAGGCATTAATCTCCAAATCTTAATACATAATATTTCATAAAGACAGGGTTTCACTACATACCAATCCCTCCTTTATGCCTAAAGTAGCCGCTGAAAGCAATATTAATCAGTGTATTCAGTTACTGGTATATTGTACCAATTCTTCCAACAAGGGAGAGTATAGTCTACATTTCCTTGAAGTTCAGAGACCGCTATGATTTCTATTTGCATAGAACAATGCAGCACGGGAAGTCAGACCAATTGTTTATAGCCTTTTCTGTCAACATATTAGGTTGAGCAGTGTAAAAAAATCAGACTAGCAAAATGGATCACTGACTGTATCACTTTCATTTATTCTCAGAGAGGTTTAGAATTACCTCAACCTCCAAGAGTGCATTCTACTAGATCTATAGCTGCTACTTCTGCTTTTTCATCCAGGATTTCCATTGATGATATTTATGCGGCAGTCACCTGGTCAAATAATCACACCTTTGTTGCGCACTGTAAATTGGATGTTGTATCTAGAAGCAGTGCCTCCTTTGGCTCGATGGAACTCTGGCACATCCTTCCATGATAGCCACCCAGGAATCGCGTAGCTGGAGACTTTGATCCAATCATGAGGCACATCCTTCCATGATGGCCACCCAGGAATCACGTAGCTGGAGACTTTGACCCAGTCATGAGGAAGAATGAAGAGGACAGCATCAGATTAGAAAGTTATGTCTGACCATAACTTAGCATCTATTTTGTCCAGCTTTATTCTTCCTCACTTTCCACCCAACCATCCCCCCTACCTTATTCTTCTAGAGGATCTAAGGAAGATTGCGGGACACTTATGTCCCAAGTCTGAGCCTCAATTCCATTTTCTCTATCCTGACCTTGTTATCTAATGAATAGTGAATCAGCAAACTTGATCTGAGGTTATGGGGTTGGTGTAGTGCATATAGGAAGGAGCTTGAGAGTTGGATGCAGGTCTGGAAAATGTGACCGAGCCAGATCAGTGTGTCGGATCCGATACCCAATCATGAGGAAGAATGAAAATGGACAAACACACATGCCAGGTTATGGTAAGACATAATTTTCTATTTCACAAGTATGTAGTCACAGCAATGTATCATATTTAGACTTGTCCTCCAAACTACCATGCACACAGTATGTTAATAATCATGCTTTGTGTTCAGAAGCTTTTTTTTAAATGTATTTACTTAACAACTGGCTAGAAACCAATGTTTAGTTTCACAAAAAGTACGTTCTTGTGCGCAAGGATGCATGCAAACACTTTTGAATGTAAAAGTAAAAGTTGGTTTTGCATGTTTGAAAATGATCTTTGACCTTTTCTGTAATGTATGGACTGGAGTGTATGCGAATAAAATACCACTTTCTGGAAAAAGCTTTGCAAATTTTTATGTTGATTTGGGGAAGTCACTGTGTCCACAGAGATGGCATTTATGAATACAAATTTATCCTAACAGCACAGTCTGATATTAAGAAATTTCTCATTTTAGAATGTTGGTTCATTTTTGTGCATATTTCATTTATAATGCAAGTGGGTTTAATTGACATTCCAGGTAAAGTATGCTTATATGATCACCTTATGTGTGCGTTTGGGGTATAACTGTTTTCAAGTGTATAACAACTAATGATAATTACATGTCGCACAAAATGTGTAATGGCACAACTGATGCATTTTAGGGATACAACAGTATTTGGGAAATGGACAAAATCATATCCTGACTTAGCTCATTTTACTGCATTTCTTGGCTGCATCATTCTGAGGAGATGTAACACCACTGTGTTACAGACAGAACAGCTGGCTGATGGGAGGTAGTTCTTTTGGGGTCTTGCTTGAGTGACTTGGTGAGGAAAGTAAAATGGATGCATTAGAAGCATTATTTTAAAGAAATGTGGAAACTCTTCACAGAAAACACAAGTACCAGCTATGAAAATGCAGGAATTAAGTTAACACTAATTTACTTCCTTCGTTAACTGGAACACAAGGTACTAGCAGAGGTTGAGATATGGGAAAAAACAATGTCTTCACAGACATATGAAGCAATCCAGGTCATGTACATTATTCATTCTCCTATAAAGGTACAGAGAACAAGTTAGATGACAGCTGTGATCGCCTGCTACAGAATGCACTAGTCTTTGGCTAATAGCTTTGTTATACTTATGACGCCTGAAATGTATTTAAAAAGTTCTAAAGTATTGCAGGAATTTATTTTCAATATGAAACATGCACTTTTCAACTCTTGTTGGATTACTTATACAGTTGTATGAACGATCTGAGAGATCAGAGGCGGACATAATTGTGAAGCTGATGAAAATGCTGATGACCACCATTGAAGAACCAGCCCGACTGTTAAAAAGTCTGGTAGGTACTGATAACATTATAACAGCATTTACTCCTGTTATCTATTATACATAGTTTCTATGCTTTTCCTACAGTTTCATGCTCTCTGGTAAAGGAAAACGGATTAAGGAAGTAAGTACAGCATTAGACAGCCAAAAAAGAATGATTTTCTTAACTGCAAAAAGAAAAAGAAATTTCTTCCATGAATGTATCTATTTAAACATCATTTTGCAGAGTTATTACCCAGTTACTGTATTTAAGTGACTTGTCAAAAAAAAGCACTCTAGTCAGAAGGAAAAGGTCTGTGTTCAGGCATCTGTTTCTCAGGCAGCACTTATATTGTACATGTACATTGTCTGCTCAGCCTCTGATTCAGTTTGAATATCAAGGTCTGATACAATACTGTTGTATTCTTTTGTTATGTTTTTTGAACTTTCCACTCTTGGTTACTCGCATCACGATGGTCCCCCTTCTGATGTCAGGTTATTTTCTTGCTGACTTTACTTGATTTTTTGCCTCTAACCAAAAACTTAGTCAACACTATCTTTCACTGCAGTTTTCAGAGCTTTGTTGTCTGATGTTATTTGGGATGCTTTGCGTATTTTTTTACATCTGTCCTATTCACTAATTTACTTCCACTCCATTTCATTCAAGCTTAGCATCTATAGCTTATACTCTTTACAAATACTGAAGGTCAAACACTGCTGTATTTTCATGCCTTTTTAAAAGATGGCAGCCAGCATTCAGAATTACAGCAGCATTACTCATCCGACAGACAAGTATTATTTACTTTACTTAGCTTTTAGCAGTTGTGGCTGGCAGCAAAGTTGTGGTGTCTTACGATACTCAACAGTATTTGTATTTAGCCTTTACAGTTGTTAGTTGTAACAGGGCTGCAGTATTTTACAAAATGAATCAATTGTCAACTAAACAATGTATACCTGAGGTAGGATAATGAGATGACTGCAGGCCAGAAAGTGCTCGTTATAGGTCAATGCCCTCTGCCCTCCAGACAAGTAACTTTCATGCACTCACATGTCCAAGTCCCTAAAGGTTTGCATCCACACTTTTAACTCCATCTCTATCCATTCCAGTCTGCAATTTTAAGCATTCTTTAAGTACTGCAATTTGTATTAGACTAGGGCTTACAATACAGCAAACTCGACAACTGATGCGACTTTTTAGTCTCCTGCCAGTGGCTCAGTATATTGATTTCTATTATACTAATGTTCAGACATTACTGTTTGCTTTTCCTGTATGTCCAAGGATTTCTGCTTTGTGATAAATACCACTGACTATCCACATTGCAAGCATTCAACCCTGACTTTAAATGCAGGCATTCCGCTGACTACATGTAGGGGGTGCTGCATGTCTGCTGCTTCTTCGGCACTATGTTCTGTATTGCATTTAGTCTTGTTTCACTCTGTGTCTGTTACATGACTTTTCATTACAAAGTCTGTCCTGACAGTGGTGCTCGTTATCGGTCACTGCCCTCCAGACAAGTAACTTTCATGCACTCACATGTCCAAGTCCCTAAAGGTTTGCATCCACACTTTTAACTCCATCTCTATACACTGAGAATACAAGTCTATTACGCTGCACTCAGTTTATTAGTTTTCAGTGCACTTTTCTCTGTTCTTCTCCTCTCTATCGTCTGTAGGCTGCGACTACATTTATTAGGCTTTGCAAATCCTACCTGTGCATTTTGCTATGTAAACATTCTACATGCAGCATGTAATGCAGACAGACATTGGCACAGTGATTCAGAAAGAATGCCATGGTGGTAAGGGTTGAGGTAAAAAGGCCATGTTTCCACAACATGTACATTTGTGATTCAGACACTTATTAGCCAGAATGAGGAAAGATCTCATTAATAGCTAATTTGCATGTCTCTGAATTGCCTTTAACTACTGTAAGTGCAGATTAGCATTTTCCTGTGAGAGTTTACTCTGTTGGCCCAAGATTTGTGGTGACACAGGCACATCACCTCATTCATTCTTTCACACACCACATACCCTTACTTGTCCTTGAGCTGAAAGAACACCCCCAGGTCTCCTGTTATGTTTTCACTGCCCTCATAAACCACAGATAATTATACTCGGTCATTAATGCCAGGCATCAGAGTTTCACACTTCAAATCTTTCAGTAACTGTGTGCTAATCCAAAACGTGTTAATTCTACTGACTTTCTAAGTTTATAAGAGTACTAACCATAAACTAGCCATGATTGTGTCTTTACACCTTTATTAACTTTGGCCTAGATTTCTTGTACTCTGAAGTTATGAGGTATACATAAGTTTGTCCTGTCCCTCTCCCTCATAACTCATGAACTGTTGCAGGCATTGAATAATGCCCAAGGTTATCATGTAGTGAAAGAAAAATGCTACACTAACTTTTCAGTTTGTGCAGTGGGTTAATATTGATGTTCCTGTGTCACGGATGTGGGGTTCAAAGCCTCCCCATCCCATATACTTTACTTTTTTATGATTTTATTTTTTGTCCCCGTTATATTCCCCTTGTCCCTAAATGCCATTAGGGCACGAGATGAAAGAGGTTATCCCTGGCGTGTAGTGGTTCTCTCCAATCCACACTGTTTTTTTTAATATATTAAGTCCCTTTAAGGCACACAGTATATATTATTCCTGCTGTCTAGTGGTTCCTTCCAATCCACATTGCCTTTTTTAATATATTAATTCCCTTTAAAGCACACTGTATATATTATTTCTGCTGTCTAGTGCTTCCCTCCAATCCATATTCTTTTTTTTTAATATATTAATTCCTTTTAAGGGCGCACTATATATATTATTCCTGCTGTCTAGTGGTTCCCCTGTACCTAACTGATGTTAAAGCACTACATTAAGTGCAATCCTTTTTGTCTAGTAGTTTGCCCTGACCCAGTGTTGCAGGCTTTCCTCATTAGTCTACAGAAGTGTGGAGGTATGACACCATCCAAACAAATGAGTATAAATCCCCACACTACCTGTCAGCTAAACTCCCCAATATTTACCTCTACTTTGATGAATGAACACAAGTGTTTGGCCATGTTCATTAACACGGGCAGCCAGAAGCAGACATGTTAGCTTACGCATCTCAGTGATTGTCTAAATAACTTGGCTACATAAATGCCTTACTGCAGGCAGTTCTGAGAGGGAGCTTATGGCTAGTTAGCACATGCCTCTCCCCCAAAATGCCACATTAGCATTCAGGTGCAGATACAGCCCACTGCAGTGCTGCACATCTTTGTGTTACAGCACCATGCTAGGGCAGTGTCAGAATCAGAAATGGTTACTGCAAGGTGTACACCTCATGGTAATCTTTCTGAATTTGGCTCATAGGCATACCATAACACTCACCTAAGTCATCTCACCGTAACCTTTCTGAGTTCAACCCACAGTCATAACATGACACTTCTTGTAGTGATTCTCGAATTAATGTGTTTTAACAGTTAACACTGATGGAAGATTTGGACTTTATATTTCGATTGATAAGGTCTAACAATGAGCAGGTTTCCAATCACACCAGCTCTTTGTTTTACCTTCAACAAATTTCTGTGATAGTCTGCCTCTGTTTTTCCGGGTCTATATTAGAACATCAAATATTTAACAGTTTGAATCACTAAATGTCGACCTTTAGTGTTCCAACTGCTAAAACATCGAATGTTCAGGGAAAAAAAAAAAACTAAACGGTGTAGGCGGGGAGCAAGCCCCCTTACACTCCCCCCACTACTTAAATATACCAACTCCGAGACTGCACTATATTGAAGTAAATAGAAATCTCCCCTTATGGAGATTTCCGTTTACTTGTTCGATGTTCTGCAGTTTCGCTATTCTCGTGTCGATAATGTCAGATTCAACATTGTCGGCTTTCGAGAATTTAATACAGACCCGTTTTTCCGAGAGTCTGTTACTCCACAGGTTGTAGGCAGCTGATTTCTTGGCTTCACTGTTTAAATTCTCATCCACACCTTTCATCACTTTGGTGTTTAATTCTCCTGCACTGTTGCTGTACAGCATATAGGCATAGGTCTGAAAACATATCCAGTACTTTATGAAATAAGTAACATGATCAGTATGGGGAGGTATCCTAGATTTGCTTGTAATACCAGAAAGTCCGTGGCCACAGTTTCATTTATTTGTCAGTGACAGACTCACAGCTGACCCATGCTTAAGCTTGCCATTTTATGTGCATGTTTCACAAAAGTTCACCATCTTCTATAAAATACATATATATTTCTAAACTGCCTTTGATTACCCTCTGCATATCTGATTTTGTTATATTCTTTGAGAATCAAATTCTTACTGTCTTGGTTTTCTTAAATAGTTCAGCTAATTTGTCTGACTGAGCATGCTGCTTTATCATATCTCGTGTCTAGCAGAGCCCCAGCTGATTTCAGCAACATCGAAATGGAAAATGAGAATATTCACTGGGACTACTTATTTCTGTCTGGCATTTTGCCTTGTCAGTTTTGAGTAGAACTGTTATTCTTCTTTTTATTGCCCCAGAGTATTCAACACTTGTTTGTGGGTTATACTGTACTCTTCTTCCTTTCTTTAATTTGCTAACATACCAATCTGACACTTTCTTTTCCTGCGTGTTGTTGGGACATGCAGAGTAAATAACAATGGACCCCACTGATTCAGCAAAAGACAGTTCTCTATCTGTGAGAAGCTGTTCTCACAACAATGTGACTTTATATCACTCCACATTTTCCTCTATTAACCTCACTTTTTCAGTTCTTTGTGGATGAATGAACTTTGGCAAAGTGCACACCAGGATCTCCTTCCAGAGTGGTCCAGAGGAGTGGAATCAAGAAAGATTTATTTTATGTTGTTCTTATGAAGATGCATCAGAAATGCAGCAAGGGAATCCACCTGTGCAATGTCACCTCCCTCTTGTCGGTAAGGGGTTGCAGTTGTGATTGCATAGCAGCTTCTTTAACTGTGAAACTTTTTTTTAAGTACCAATGAATTACCAGGATGATTACTTAAGTTAATGGTGATGATGGTATATTTGATACAGTGTATCCAAGTTACTCAGTCTGATGGTGTACTGGATACAGTGCAGCCAGGTTACTGGGAATGGTGATGTACTGGATACACAGTCCAGCCAGGTTACTGGAAATGGTGGTGTACAGGGCAGACAGGTTACTGGGAATGGTGGTGTACTGGAGACAATGCAGCCAGGTTACTGGGAATGATGGTGCACTGGGCACAGTGCAGCCCTGTTTCTCAGAATTATGGTGTATTGGTAACAGGGCAGTCATGTTAGTGGGAATGATTTGAACTGGGTACAGGTTAGCCAGGTTACTGGGAATGATGGGGTGCTGGGTACAGGGCAGCCAGGTTACTGGGAATGATGGTGTACTGGGTACAGGGCAGCCAAGTTACTGGGAATGATGGTGTACTCAGGACAGTGCAGCCAGGTTACTGGGAATGATGGTCTACTGGATACAGGGCAGCCAAGTTACTGGGAATGATGGTGTACTGATTACAGGGCAGTCAAGTTACTTGAACTGATGGCATGGTTGCTACAGGACAGACAGGTTACTGGGAATAATGATGTACTGGGTACAGGATAGCCAGGTTACTGGGAATGATAGTGTACTTGGTGGCAGTGCAGCAAGGTTACTGAGAATGATGGTGTACTGGGTATAGGACAGCCCAGTTGTTGGGAATGATGGTGGACTGGGTGCAGGGCAATCAGGTTAGTGGGAATGATTTGAACTGGGTACAGGGCAGCCAGGTTACTGGGAATGATGGCATGCTGGGTACAGGACAGCTGGGTTACTGGGAATGATGGTGTACGTGGTACAGGGCAGCCAGGTTACCGGGAATGATGGTGTACTGGGTACATGGCAACCTGGTTACTGGGAATGATGGTGTATTGGTTAAAGGACAGCCTGGTTATGGGGAATGATGATGTACTGGGGACTGCAGCCAGGTTACTGGGAAAGATGGGAGGACAGCCAAGTTATTGGGAATGATGGTGAACTTGCTACAGGGCAGTTAGGTTAGTGGGAATGATTTGAACTGGCTACAGGGCAACCAGGTTACTGGGAATGATGGCGTACTAGGCAGTTAGGTTACTGGGAATGATGATGTACTTGGGTACAGGGCAGCCAGGTTACTGTGAATGATGGCATACTGAGCACAAGACAGCCAGGTTACTGGGAATGATGGTGTCCTGGGCACAAGGCAGCCAGGTTACTGGGAATGATGGTGTACTGGGGATGGTGCATCCAGGTTACTGGGAATAATGATGTACTAGGCACAGTGCAGCCCTGTTGCTTGGAATTATGGTGTACTGGGTACAGGGCAGTCAGGTTACTGGGGATATTGGTATGCTAGAGCAATTGCATCCAGTTTACTATTAGTGATTGTGTGCTGGATATAGTGTGCTGCCATCTTTTTAAGTAAAAAAACTTGTGCTAGCTTGCAAGCATGGCAAGTAATATGTAATTTAGGGGTCTTTATCTGTCCATTTAACAGCATCTGTTGTTATTAATACTGTTCTTGTAGAATCTGTTATCTTGACTGAAGACCTTATTTTTGTCTCTTGATTTAGGTGTTTGAGCCAGATACGTACTATTATTTCTTGAATATTTTTGGGCAGGAGCAGATGGTGGATCCGAATATTGAGTTAATCACTCTCCAATGCAACTGTTGCCTTTGTCAACGTAGAGCTAAAGAGAAAGCAGAGAAAGGTACTGAGTGAAACACTTTGTCCTGCAATAGTAATCAACTTCAAGTTAACAGGGAAACCTGGGAAAGTACTGCACTTCCTTTTTATGTAAAACTTGCCCCTTTACAGGACTATGCACCCTGAATTTTTTTTTATCATTTAAATGGGAGAAGGCACTAGTGTGTGTTGTGTGCCATCTTGTAAATACTGGCATGGTGTGCAGATGACATTTGATTGGGTCATTCCAAGGACTTATATTAGTTTAGCCTTGTTGAGCACCCCCCCATACATATGTATAGATCTTGGCTAACTGATGTCATAAAAAAAAAAAAAAAATTTTAATGGATGTTCTTTATATACAACACTGGTGCAGTAGCCTAAGTATATGGGTTTTATCCCACACAGGAAAGTAAATTAAAACATTGAAAATAATGCATGGAACGTTGTTGCCCAAAGGGAACTTATCTGCCTAGCAATGGAAGAGCACAAGCCAACTGTCGGGCCACTAAAGCTAGACAGAAGCACTCTTCCTGGTGCGATGAAAGGTCTGAAGGGCTTGGCACCCAAACTTGTCTTTTTTGTAAGCTCCAGTCAAGTTGAGTAATGATTTGAATGCGAGGAAAGTACCCTGAAGCTTTGGAAGCTCTCCAGCTGTTATGTCCATTGCAGGAACCCATACAGCCAAGGCTACTACAGCAGTGATCATTCGAACATCTACTGTTATGATAAGTTCACTTACATAACTGCACTTTCTTTTAATTTCACAGCATTTACTTGCTCCTGACACAGAGTAGTAGGAACTTTATTCCCCAATGATCGTATTTCCTAAGTGATCTATTGTTTGGAGTTCTGCTCATCGTGCTAGTAACCTAACTTAAGAACAAATGCAGTTTTCTTGAGCTGAGGGCATGATATTTTCTGAGTAGGTGAGAACAGAGCTTCTTCACCTCTCTATTTAAATTGTAAGCAATGTAATAAATCAAGTGAAAACATATGCAGGAAGTCTGAAGGCAGAAAAAAGTAAAGGATTTTGCAGGCATGATAATATTTTATCAACAAACAAGCAAAAATGTGATCTGAATCAAGACAAATGAATTTATTTATAATTAATTCATTTTTGTTAACCATGAGGGGATCATTGTCCCCATCAGTCTCAAGCAGCCCTTCAATTTCTACAACCAAATCTGTCACAGATTCTGGTGATAAATGCTTTGCTGGCATGGAAGTATGTAGACATTGGTTCAGCCACAGTTTAAGGCATGTGCATCCCTGTGGCAAAGGAAATCCACAACAATCAGTTGGAGCTTCAAGCAGTCCTAGTCCCAAGCTGTTGGAAAGACAGGTGTAACTGGGGATATATCCTGATTCAGTCCAGCATCCAAAACATCTTGTGATACCTAAATAAGTAAAGGGCAGTGCACATCTGTCAGTGGGAAATAGATGACATACATTACTCTCCTGCCAGGTCATATCCCACTTGTGGTTTACTGAGTCGAGGTCATATCCCACTTGTGACTTGCTGAGTCACTCTGAAAGTCCACTTCAGAAGCTGTTTCTGGTTCAGATTTTTGGGGCACTTTGTAGATCTTTAGAAGTAGCTCGTGAGACTGGGTTTAATTTAAGTGTTCTTCATTCTACTGTACTTGTTTCAATGTGGACATGGGGCAAGTTCATTACATACATGATGAGAAAGCATAAATATCTATAAATCTTTTTTTTAACATATTGATGAACATCACATATTCCACAGTGACATGAGTTCACATCTAATTATAAAACAGAAAACAAACTGTTGCCAAGATGCTTTTCCTTTTCATGCATTATACAAATATGATGTCTTTCTTATTATTCAGTTTAATATTACATAGACTGCCCAAGTCCTGCCTTCTCTGAAATATCACTCTTCCACCTGAATATTATCAGTATTGTTTCCACAGATTCCATTTATTTCTATGTAGTTTGCTCTTTCTCGTTTCTAAAGATCCCACCTCCATATGTCTGTAACTTCAAAGCATTTGATTACACATTTTTAGTATAGACGCACTTAACTAAAAGAAAGAGCACATGATTGAGTGTTCGTAGATACTTAAGTTGAAGTAGTCTAAAAGTATGGAGATTTTTGTAGAATATCCAGATCGTTGCCTCATATTTTTAGTCTTCTTCTCCTAAAATTTATGGGTTTCCAGCAAATTAAGAGATTTGAAGTCATTAAACAATACTAAATAAAGGTAGACATTTGAGTTTCAAACTTCATATCCTTCAGAAAATGCATAATAATTCAAAACATGTTATTCTATGTACTTTTGAAGTACATAGAAGCAATGTTTAACATCTGAACCTTTTTTGGGCCTTTGTTCCCTCCATTATTTATGGCTTTATCCAATTTTTTTGTGCTGAGAGGTATGAGGTAGGTGCAAGCAAAACAAAAAATGTTTTATTTTATTGGTTTGATGGTGAAGTTTGATGCAGAAGGTGTTTGAAGAATGGTCTGAAATTGGAAAGGAAAGTACAGGTACCAAGTTCTTGTAATTATTTATGCTGGCACTGAAATTGAAATGTTTGCAATAGCTTAATAAGTTCCTGAATATGCAGCCTAAAATTAGGTGCTTCCATCACAGCCTTCATTCCACAACACTTGTCTCCCCCAAATTAGCAAAAATAATATAGTTTTGGGGTGTATATTGCTTATATAAGGGAAACGGTCTCAGTACAGCAGTTAGCAACACAAAGTGAGAGAGAGCTGAATCGAACTCTGTTTATATATGGCAGTGTAAGACTAATTTTGTAGAGCTTTAACTATGTTGTGTAATTTTGATGCATCTTTGCCTGTCTGCCAAATTGGCATTTATTAAAACTATAATTTCTGCAGATTTCTAACCTCAAATGAGATATGGTGAACTCCCTCTACCAACTGTTTAGTTAATATGTAGCAATGAGGGGTATGGGGGCCTGCACTGGGTAATTTTTTTAATAAAGTCTGCCCAAGTGATGCTGTTAACAGTTGCTGTCTTGGCAGATATGTTGTATATGAGACTTTACATAAACAAAATACACATGCTTAGCATGTATCTGCCAAATAGTTTGTTAATATTTGTGTAGGGAATAGACTGTATGATAAACAACAATATTATCATTAACCCAAGTAGTCATTTATTCGTGTACTTGCTAGTTTGTTTTTCCTTGTGGGAGTGAATTCAGGCTAAGCAGATTATTTATACTGTCAAAAGAAGTGGAAGGGCTTGTGCTTTTCAAAATATAATTTTAACTTTGTGACTTGTAACGCTCATTCTGCACAGCTGGAATATTATGTCACATTATGGTCTGTTAATGTAATTAAGGATCTTAAGTAGTAACGACTTTGTCAAAGAATCCATGTTTTACCTTATCACTGGGATACAAAGTACTTGTCTTCTCAAGATCAGCTTATGTTTCTGCTGTATAAATAAGTACAGTTGATTACTTTTTCTTCTTTTGCATTGTTCTGTACTCAGAAAAAGACAATCTAAGAAGTCCAAACAATGACCAAGCAGAGGCATCTACGATGGATAATACATCTAAGGTATGTGACAACATGTTATATAACAACAATTCAGCTGTAAAAGTATTCAGGGTATAAAAGTGTTGTCAGCTGCCACAGCCTTTTCTAACCACAATACATTCACAGTTCTCGGCGTGTGATAGGCCACTCTGCTTCTGCTCACATTCTGTCATTTTCAGTGGCCTCTCAGAATGCCTACTAATTAGCATAGTTCATCAGTCAACAATGTGTAGCTAATGAATTTGATGTTTATCCAAAATTAACACACAGTACCATATCTTTAGAGTTTGTCTACTCAGAGATCATAATTTGCAACCTTTGTGATGCTGGAAAAACTGACAGGTTCTTTGTCCAGGACACCTGGACAGTCTTTTGCCACTTCCGCTGTCACTAGTCCTATGTGCTTCAGATTTCCAATACAGGAATGCACACAGGGCAGCCATGAAAGAGGGAAGTTATTGGATTTCAATTCACTAAGGAACAACGCACAGTAATTAAGAACTGCCCTGCTACTAAACTTAATTACATTTGTCTATGAGGTTCACTACAAAATGTCAATACGTAATCCTGCTCCAGCAAATTATTGATGACTCAATGAGTCATATTCATCAAGCAAACACATCCAATGAAACAGCAGTGATCTCAGGCATGGTGTATTTTGCACAGAGTTAGCTCCTCTACAGTCTTCTTGGACAAGCTCCCTAAAAGAGTGGAAAATGGTCTCAGTATTTATATTTATTTATATTTGTTTACCGGGGTAGTGCACTGGTCTCAGTGGGCCGTTTGCAGGCACAGCCCGGGTGAATAGGATTACATAAGACATGTACAAAACATTTGCATGTACAAAGATATACTAAAAACATATTTCTCTTTGCCTGCTCTATTGCCAAAATCTGGAATTCACTCTCAAGCCAGTTAACCATCTCCACCTTCCAATTTAAAAAACAACTCCTCAAAATCCACTACTTAAATAACTGGCTTTGCTCATGGTACTCCCCAGGTTAATCCACACCACTGCACTGTTGCAAGGATTCTGCTAAGGTTCAACTATTTTCCCTGTTTCTCATTGTATACTTCTTTATCCAAGGATAATTCCTTTACAGTGCTGGTCGACCTGTTTAACCAAAGTTATGTTCTGAACATAATTAATAACTATATTCTAGTGCAAAAAAAAATGTAACTCAAGTTTTTTCTGATATGCATCATTCACTATAGAAATTACTTAGAAAGTGCTAATCTCTGCTTATGTATGCTTGTTTGTATTCTTGTATGTATATTTGTATACTCGTACATTTTCTTATTGTTAAGTGGAGCTTTTCTCCCCGGGCCACTGCTGAAAATGGACCTGTGTCCAGTCGGACTTCCCCAGTTAACAGATGTAAATAAAATAAATAAATAACATCTGCTGATGCAAGAATATGCTACAGCGTTTAGATCAAGAAGCAGTTAATGTCAAAACAGGGATAGAAAATGGAATTATGCTTAGCAGAGCTTTGTGGATAACATATAGTATAATGACTGAGATAGCTTATGCTACAGGGAGTGTGGTATGAAAAGATTAGAAGCAGCAGGCGAGAAAAGTTATAGAAAGGATATCATGAGGAGAAGACAGAGAAAAGGTGAAAGAGGCATGCAGAGGGAAGAGGAGTGGAAAGGAGAAGTGAAAGAGAGATGCAACGAGTGATGGGGAAGCAGGATGAATGAGAGGCATTAAGTGAGGGGATGACAAGAAAAGATGAAATGGGGATAAAGGGGTGAGTGAGAATAACAGTACAGCTGATAATGTAAAACACTCTAACTTTTGAATTAAGGAGTTAGGGTGAGGGAGACTACAACCAATGAATTTTCATTCATTATACCATGACTGGCCCTAAATATTCAAAAATGAGCACGCTGATTGGCCAGCCTGCTGTAAATCCAAGAATATACTAACAGAAAAAGGTCCGGTCACCTGGACTTTTTCCATTAGTATATCCCCTGATTTTGTTTTTTTTCTTGTCCAGAGATAGCAATGGAGAAAGGAAGATCTCCGTTGCCTAAATCTCACTATGTTAAACTCATTTAACATAGCGAGATACTTAAAAAGCAATGGAGATCTTCCTTTCTCCGTTGCTACCTCTGCACAGCACTGATGTACTGTGCATGCACAGTACATCAGAAATGCCCCAGGATACCTGCGGAAGGGTAGCATAGAGTCATTATACAATGACATTATTTAAGAAAAGTATTTTTTTTTCTTAAATTATGTCATTATATAATAGCAATAACCCACGGGTGGGTGTGGGCAATGCTGGATTATCCACGGTTGCCTTTGTTTGGTCACTCAGGCTTCGCCCTTGTGACCAAACCACATCAACTGTGGGTAAATCCAGCATTACTCACCCATCCGTGGGTTATTGCTTAATTAAATGATAGGTGTGTGTGTGTGTGTGTGTGTGTGTGTGTGTGTGTGTGTGTGTGTGTGTGTGTGTGTGTGTGTGAGTGAAAGAGTTAATAAAGAAAAAGAAAATGATAAGCTTTCAGAGTACTTAAAACTTAAATTATTAATCCATAACTTACCAAATCTGGGCAAAACATGGAACATTTCCCTTCTCCTGCCTATTTCTTGTAACATGGTTGCAGTTTATGTTTCCAATATGCATTTGAGCTTCTGAGTTTCCCGTAAGTGGAAGGACTGAGTTCTTAGTTTTGCAGTTATTTCATAAATGTGTCTAGCCTTTTATTGACCTGCAGTATTTAGTATTTTTTTTAGGTAAGGCTAGCATCAGAGTGAAGAATCATATTAGTGCCTCAAAGCTCCTTAACAGTCACCTTACAGTCTACTGACTTGTGTGTCCATTGACAGACCCATTAAAGACAGCTGTTGTTTTAGTAATGTTCAGGGGCATCACTGATCAAACTAATATTGTTATTTCTTTTCTTTTTTTTTTTTGCAGCCAAAGGAAGTATCTACAAAGACAAGTAAAATATCTTTTAAAAAGCTCTTCCAAAGTGTCAAATTCCTCAATAAGGGTGGCGCTGGGTAGGTATTTCCCTCTTCAACCTTTAAACAGACAATTAACTGTCCTTGTTATTTGTTTACAATTGTTTCACGTGTTAACAAAATGTTTTACAGTGCTCCACTGCAATACAAATCCACCAAAGGCTCCTAAATAAAATCCAACAAATAGCTCCAAACGTACAATAGAAGGCCAATGAAATTCAAACAATCTTCAGTTCATACAAATATGTAGTAACTTGACTTTATGGTTTCCTGATTTTGTAGTGACAAGGAAAAAAAAGAAATCTGAATAGAGCAATACAGCAAAACAGTAACCAGTTATAAAGTGCTAAACTAAACATCCTTATTAAAGATGCAGAATCAATGAGTAAGCTAGATATTCCAAAATCAAAAGTATATAAACAGATGAAACTGGCAAGCATAAAAAACTAGAGAACATAATAAATACTTCATATTTATTTCAATGTTGAGGCTTTAAGATTGAAAAGTGACATAAACAAAAATGAACCAGTTTCTTTCACACCTTCACACTATAGTTCTAGACTAGAGCACTATATAAAATAAAGCAAAGGTTAGCAGACTGGTCCTGGGAGTGAATCTACAAGAAATTGCAAGCCAGAGGACTGGTCACGGATATATTTATTTCTTGTATGTCTCACATGTTCTTTGACTTATGTTACACTGCTGTAATTTGTTTGCCTTATGTAATAATGTATTACAAGAGCAACTTATGACTAAATACTATTTCATAGGTCTTCTTTTGCATACCTGAAAATGTTTTGCAATCTGTTTTACCAACTGCATTAGCCAAAAACAGAAAATAAATGCAGTCTACTTATTTTTGTAAACATTAAATAAATATTGCTAGCTCTGTAATAAGCCACACAGTAAGGATAGAATGAAAAAGAACACTGCAAACTACAATGATCTGAAAGAGTGGTATGCAAGCTCCAGATGTATTAATAGCTCTTAGGAGCTATGAGCATTCAATACCTTCTTCTACAATGTAGTAGGACTGCCCATTTAGTCAGATGTTTGTATAATTATCAAACTGTTAATACGAAGCCCATCATGTTCTTCCACTATTTTTCCCACCTTTCACCAAAATGAGAGCCCCCTGCATCAATTTTTCCTCCGTCCTCACTGTCCATGAAGTTGATGTTTTCTTCTTAGACAGCAATGGTTAAACTGATATTATTGCCAGTGTGGCCCTGTGAAGTCATCGTATTGTTCTTTCGGCTGCTCCCATTAGGGGTCGCCACAGCAAATCAACTGTTTCCATTTCTTCCTGTCCTCTGCATCTTGCTCTGTCACACCAACCACCTGCATGTCCTCTCTCACCACATCCATAAACCTTATCTTAGGCCTTCCTCTTTTCCTGTTACCTGGCAGCTTCATCCTTAGCATCTTTTTCCCAATATACTCTGCATCACTCCTCAGCACATGTCCAAACCAATGAAATCTTGCCTCTCTGGCTTTGTCTCTAAACCTTCCAACCTGGGCTGACCCTCTAATATACTTATTCCTAATCCTGTCCATCCTCGTCATACCCAGTGCAAATCTTAACATCTTCAACTCTGCCACGTCAAGCTCTGACTCCTGCCTTTTTGTCAATGCCACTGTCTCCAACCCATATAACATAGCTGGTCTCACTACCCTCTTGTAGACCTTCCCTTTCACTCTTACTGGTACTCTTCTGTCACAAATCACTCCTGACACTCTTCTCCACCCACTCCATCCTGCCTGTACTCTCTTCTTCACCTCTCTTCCACACTCACCATTACTCTGAACTGTTGATCCCAAGTACTTAAACTCATCCACCTTTGCCACCTCTACTCCCTGCATCCTCACTATTCCTCTGTCCTCCCTCTCATTCACACACATATATTCTGTCTTAGTCCTGCTGACCTTCATTCCTCTTCTCTCTAGAGTATATCTCCACCTCTCCAGGGTCTCCTCCACCTGTTCCCTACTCTCACTACAGATTACAATGTCATCTGCAAACATCATAGTCCACGGGGACTTCTGTCTGAGCTCGTCTGTCAACCTGTCCATCACCATTGCAAATAAGAAAGGGCTCAGAGCTGATCCTTGATGTAATCCCACCTCCACCTTTAAACACATCCATCACTCCAACCGCAGACCTCGCCACTGTCAAACTACCCTCATACATATCCTGTATCACTCTTGCATACTTCTCTGACACTCCCGACATCCTCATACAATACCACAACTCCTCTCTAAGTACCCTGTCATATGCTTTCTCTAAATCCACAAAGACACAATGCAACTCCTTCTGACCTTCTCTGTACTTCTCCATTAACACTGTCAGGGCAAACGTCGCATCTGTAGTGCTCTTTCCTGGCATGAAACCATACTGCTGATCACTAATCATCACCTCCCTTCTTAACCTAGCTTCCACTACTCTTTCTCATAACTTCATGCTGTGACTGATCAGTTTAATCACTCTGTAGTTACTACAGCTCTGCAGATCACCCTTATTCTTAAAAATTGCTACCAAAACACTTTTTCTCCATTCCTCAGGCATCCTCTCACTTTCTAAGATTTCATTAAACAATCTAGTTAAAAACTCCACTGCCATTTCACCTAAGCACCTCCATGCTTCCACAAGTATGTCATCTGGACCAACAGCCTTTCCGTTCTTCATCCTCTTCATAGCTATCCTTATTTCCTCCTTGCTAATCCATTGCACTTCATGATTCACTATCCGCACATCATCCAACCTTCTCTCCCTCTCATTCTCTTCATTCATCAACCCCTCAAAGTACTCTTACCATCTGCTCAACACACTCTCCTCGCTTGTGAGTACGTTTCCCTCATTATCCTTTATCACCCTTACCTGCTGCACATCTTTACTAGCTCAGTCCCTCTGTCTAGCCAATCGGTACAGGTCTTTTTCTCCCTCCTTAGTGTCCAACCTTTTATACAACTCTTCATATGCCTTGAAGTATACCACATCAAAACAAATTCCATGGAGAGCAAATATGTGCTATAAGTGCTGTATTTATTGTCACAACATATCCAGTATCTAGGCAATTCACCTTCAAAGGATAAAACACATTACAACAAGCACCTTCTTTATACTTGACACCCCTTGCTGGTCCAATTAAATAAGTGCATCATTCAAAAAACAATTCCATTCTTAAAGTACACATATTAGAACATCATTTAGTACAACTTCTAATACAATACCATCATATTAATTAATATCATTACTACTATTAACCTTAAATAATTCAATATCTAAACAAATACTTCAACAATTATATAAATGTGTGATGTATTAAACACTAACTCATTTCCAAGTTGACCTCAAGATTTAACCCTCTCGGATGGAGTGTTCTAAAGTTTAAAGTCATCCTACTTTCCATATCCATTAATCTTTTAACATAATCACCCCCTCTACACATAAGTAGTTGGCCTGACCCACTAAAGATTAAAGTTTCATCAGCACCACCATGTATGGTTTGGAAATGTTCAGCAACAGCAGTGCTCATATTACCATTGCATATGTCACCCAAATGCTCCAACACTCATATCTTTACCATCCTTTTAATTTGCCCTATACACCGCTTAGCATTTCTACACCCACAGCCCGGAATGGACACTACACCTCAAGAACTGTAATTAAACTGATACTTGGAAACAAACTTTCTTCCATTAATAAATGTATCTGACAAATTTTTTACTCTTACAAACCTTACAGCGCCCACATGAAAATGTACCCTTGTATTGATGCTCATCACAAGAACCAAATTTTCTCAAAGTCAAAAGCTCTTTGAGACTTGAAAATCTCTCATATGAAAATGCTATATTTCTGGGACACAAGTGGCCTACCTGTTCAAGCAAATATAGTAAATGTCAACTATCCACCACCAATTTTGTCATAATTTCATAGAAAGGGGAATATCTGGTTACAAAGTAAATGTCTTTCTTACCATCTGCCATTGTATCACCCCTCCCTTCCTTCTCTGCTGTCTTTCTGTTCTTGCAACAACATTTTTCTCCATACACTTCCTTCACTACCAAATCTAAAACCTCTCCTTACTGTAACCCCTGTCTAATAGCCTACTTTCTACTTCCTCCAGATGCTTGCCCTTCAAATTGCCGTCTGAGGTATTATGAAAAATACACTTGCATTACCTAGAAGGAAGGGAATCAATCAAATGTGGGGGTTGCATACTGGAAGAATGCAAAAAATTATTAATGGCCATAGGTTTACAAAATGGCCTGTGTTGAATAGTATTGTACCTATTCAAATAAAATCTGACATCTAGAAACTGGATACCCTCCTTCTTAAGTTTAAAAGAAAAGTTTAAACCATGAGGGTTCTTGTTTAACCCCTCCATAAAGGAAAGGACCTCAGAAAGGGAGCTCTTACAGATAAGAAATAAACCATCTATATAGCTCTTATACAGCACAACATGTTCCCTAAAACATTCTGTGTTGTACATAAGCCTCCTTTCAAATCCCCCCATGTAAATAATAGCATAAGAAGGGGCATACAGGGCTTCCATTGCCATTCTGTTTTTCTATAAATAAACAGCTTCTTCAAACACAAAATAATTATGGGTCAGACAAAACTCCAGTAACCTAATAATAAACATGGTATAGGGCCCTTCCCCATGATATGCCAAATAGCATCCAAACTCCACTCTACCTTGATGTTAGCATATAAAGCATTAACATCAACTGTAATCCAATAAAACCCTTCCTGCCACCCGATTTTCCAAACTAACTCACAAAGTTCCCGCATGTTCTTCACATGTGCAGGAATCCTGCAAAAACAACCCTTTAACAAATAATCCAGCAAAATGCCCACTTTTTCCCAAATAAGTACCTATTCCAGAAACTTTGTCTTCCAGGGGGGTCATTAAGATCCTTTGTGAATCTTTGGTATAGCATAGAGAATTGAGTCAACTGTCTTGGACACGTACATTTTTTTTTTACATCTTTAATAGTGAAAAAGCCCAATATTTCACCTCTTTCCAATGACTCAAACAATCCAGCATTAAATTCAAAAATATCAGTTTTCCTCAAGTTAACATAATCATCCTCTATGCATAACAAGTTTTCAACCATTTGGATATATTTAGACCTATGCATAACTACCCGATTAACCCCCTTGTCAGATTGTTTAAACACATAATTTTTCAAATTCCTTCTTAAATCAATTAACGCTTCTCATTCATTCTTGGTCAAGTTATATTATGTAGGCATTATTGTAAACCTCAAAAATTCAAACTCAACATTCTTATATAACATCTGCTCAAATAAACATGTAGCAGAAGAAAATTTGGCTGGAGTGAAAGCAATAGTGTATGATATTGCAGGAACAGGTAACCTAGTGTATCCAGTACGAAAAAACACACCATCGTTTTCACCATCATCCACTATATTTTCTACAACATCGTTAATGTCAAAAAGCTGACATTCATGTATAGATAAATCCAACAATGGATCATTATCAAGTTCATGTCCGCCAAAAGCTGTAGCTGATGCATTTTTACTAAAATATACCCTTAAATGCAGCTTCTTACAAAATCTTTTCACATCTAGTAATACATCAGCCAGTGTGAGAAATTTGGTGGGTACAAATTTAGTGCCTTCACTCAACATGTTTAAACTGTCTATAGAAATGCACAAATCAGATAAATTGATTACCTGTAAATCATGTGTTTGAAAACTAACACCTAAAACTTCCATGCAAGCACTGAAGTCCAAAGATTTAAAGAGTCATTGAGATTAGACGCAGTTCACCTGTCAGTACAAGTTCTTTCCTCTAATGTGATTTTTTCCTGCCCTCTTCCCCTTTCTCCCCAAGAAAAAGGCTCCTCCTCATGCTGTCCATGCTACTGTGACTGATCACTAAAATCATCTGTTTGTGTATTCTCAAAAGAGATGCTTTTCTTGGAGAAAGTTTCAAATGAAGATGCTGAGGAATCCCTTAGAGCAGAAGCATGTTCACCTGCTTATTTAATTCTAGATCTTCTCCTTCTCGGCTTACATTGCCAGGCATAAATTGAACTGCTAAAGAAATCGCTCATGTCCCTCATCAGTCTCTTTTTCTTTTTAGCGATAGTCTCCTGCTCAACCTTTTCAATGTCAAAATATATTTCTGTCATTCTGGCAGAAAAGGTAGCTTCCGATGATTCCATTACCAACCAATTTATTCTGCAACTTGATGATCTGTTGCAATTTCTCATGTGTTTTCAAATATCTTTTAATCAGAACATGAATCCATCCCAAGGTACAATCCAAACAAATCATCTTCCACTCCTCCAAAAAATCATGTTCACATTAAAGTCCCAAGCAGGAAGCTAACTGACCCTCAAACCTCTCGGAGTGACACCAAGACTCAGATACTTTTCAAGGCACTTGGTATCATAAAAAAAGATTAATCTCTTTGGTCATCATCCTTTCCAACATCCACCATCTTTTTTTTGCAGAAGTCCTAAGCTGACTTAAAACCTCATCTGATTAACCTGTACCCTCCCCATTTTGGTACTGGGATTCCATTTTTAAACTACTCTGCTGAAAAATCATTTTCTAACATCAGGATTAAGCTCTGTCCTTTTTTTCTAATCTGATCACCCCTATTTCTGCTTGCCTTATTTATTCCATCTGATACACCTTACATTTTCCACTTAAAGCTTTATATACACATACCCTGTCCTGCCTGACTTTCCCTTTCTCAAGTGAAAAATGTTGTGTATTTTTATCCGTTCCTCATATGCAGTACATATCTTTTCTTCCCTACACCATCCTTGTTGCTTTCATCAGTGCCACCAACACTGTGAATTCCTCTTCTCTATCACCCACCTGTCAATTGTAATATCAATGTGCTGCTAACTCAGACTTGACTGCAACACGTGCTTAACAGAATCAGGCATAAAGTATGAGAACTGGAGTGTGTGATATCCAGATGTGATTCACTGCAGGAGTGTGTGTGTGTCTTGTAAAGTTGTTATTTTGGTAATTAGCTTGCACATCTCTTACTTAGCTTTAATTCAGTTTCTTACAGAAAAGAAATATACATACTTCTGGCACAGTACTGTTCATTTAGCATTTTTTTAATTTATTCCTGATGGTTCATGGGGCATGATTTCAGAAACAAATGCTTATACTAATATAATGAGAACAAAGTAGCAGCTAGGTATTATCTCTCAGAAATCACAAGCCTAAATTGATTTTTCAGTTTTTGCAAGCATCTGTGTTAATGTCCATGAAAAAGCCATTACACTGGTTAAGTGGGACAGTATGTAAAATAAAACATTTATATTAACAGCTGGAAGATAAAGACAAAAGGAAATATTCTGATTTGTGCTTCAGAACAGTTGTGCAACCAAGTAGCACATTTTCTTTTGACAGTTCCATAGCAGTTACAGTGGTAACCTTCAAATGATACAAAAATAATAAATAAAACCAGCAAAATCCAACAAAGTCCAGCAGAAAAGGATCCAGGACCAAAGTTGTAGTGAAGTAACTGGTGTTTATTACACAACAACAAAAACAAAAAATGCAATGAAATCAAGCGCTTTTGCTCGGTTAATACAGTATTAACCGAGCAAAAGCGCTTGATTTCATTGCATTTTTTGTTTTTGTTGTTGTGTAATAAACACCAGTTACTTCACTACAACTTTGGTCCTGGATCCTTTTCTGCTGGACTTTGTTGGATTTTACAGTGGTAACCTTAATGGCTTTTGTCACTGCCTCAGCAATAAAACTGACATTCTGCTTGCTCAGTGTTTCAGTTTCAGCTGCTTCCTGGCATGTTTTGACAGTACATGTGAAAGTGTCTTACGGCAATTATAATCAGTTTACCAGGTGAAATAATCTGATGATCATCTTAATATGTATGGGATAAAAAGTTTCCATATGTGCGACTCCCTTATTGCTGTCTGTGTTGATTATCTGGGTGAATAAGGGTAGGTATATATTCTGCTGTGATAAGAGGAGGGATGGAGGACATTGGCTTACATTTCCTGTTTGTTTCTGACATTGGCTTACATTTCCTGTTTGTTTCTGGTACATGGGGTGAGAAGGGTGTTCTATGAGTCTATTTAGACTTGAAGGCCAGGAGCTACAGCTCCATCAGCAGCTATGTTAACCTTGCAATGGCAAATCATTGGGACTAATTGCCCCCTGCATCTGTAAAATTACTTCTTCACAGAGAAGGTTGCAATACCATGGAATAGACTGTTAGACTGGGTGGTAGAGAGAAAGGACAGGTATAAAGGAATAACTGAGAAGGATTCCTAACAAAAGCCGCTCTGCTTCCAAGCCAGGAAGCAAATGACCTCTGGCTCCTTCTGAAAGTCACTAAAGCTAACAATTCCTTTGGGGATTCTCTACACATGGTAGCTCAAAGAGGCTGCAGATCAAAGTATGTAAAGTGTTGAGCAAACTGTATACCTTATATTATTTGTTGACATCAGTAGTGGTGTGCGCACCCATGGAGGGCACCTAGCCTGCCTTCCTCCCCTTATCGGCAGTCTTTTATTCCTCTCCTAAGACTAATTGTATTCCGTAACCTCTATTTTTACTAGCAAGGCATGGTCCTAGTCTAGAAACTGTACCTGTACCACCAGAAGTAGCCAATAAAAAATAAAAAGACTTGAATTTGTACCTGCAGCACCTGAAGCAAGTTGTAAAGAAATACAAAGCAAAGAGAGTCCAAAGTTTGAAACTAATGTCATACTAGGAGGGTTTTTAGATTATCTGTTTTCCCTCTATATAAGGTAATAAACAGTAGGTCTCTTGCCCAGTTGTAAACATGCTCAGACATAAGTTTAAATCCAGTATACTAAAGAATATACTGTTTTCCCAGTTAATTCAAGTATTTTTATCTGCTTTAACTATGGTAGCATATTTGTAAAACAAAAAAGAAAATATATGAAAAGTCTGCTTTCTTAATGTTTCTTGCAACCCCCTCTTCTGCATGGTGCCTCACCAACACTATCAGTGAACTCAGAAACAAGGGTCACCACATATTGTCCATCTTTTTTGACATGTCTAAGGCATTTGACACAGTATCACATCAAAAATGACTCAAGAACTAGCATCCCTAAATCTTTCCCAACTGACTTTTCTGGTTTCATAATTATTTAACTGACTGACAACAAGCAGTCAGGTGGCAAAACAATCTCTCTTCCCTACTACCCATCTCAGTTGGTGTGCCACAAGGCTCAATCTTTGGTCCCCTAATTTTTACCATCTTTACTAACAAACTTTGGATGGTCACCCACCTAGCCTCCATTGTACAGTACACTGTGGACTCTACCCTTATTTGCTCAGCTCACTGCCTACCAGAACTCCTAAAAAGACCCAAAAAATCCTTCTTAGTCATAGAAAATTATCTCTCAGACTACCAACTGATACTCAACCCTAACAAAACAAAACTAATGCTTTTCTGCAATACCAAAACACAGAACTTCCTTCTCCTTTTCATTATATATTCCTCCAACAAAACCAAAATTGAACATATTGAATTCACTAAGCTCCTCGGGGTAACAATAGATAACTGCCTAAAATTTGATAAACACATAGCACTATCCATAAAAAAGGTCTACATAAAGCTTGGAACACTTTACATATCCAAACCTTACCGTACTAGCACAACCCAACACTCCATAGCCAGGACATACCTGCTCTCCACCCTCCTATACACCTCATCTATTTTTACAAACCTCCAAAAATCTGATATAAATAAATCAGTCATGTTACAATAAAATAGCAAAATTTGCCACTAGTCATCCCACAGATCTCGCCACTACTCTGCCTTATGTGAACTAAACTAGATCAAACTACCTAATCTACTATCCCTGAACCAACTAATTGTGGCACACTCCATAGTTCACAAACCTAATAACTGCCCTGCACTCAAGAACATAATGCAGGAATACATTAACAGTAGAATACTTAGATCTTCTGACAAACTCCTTCTGAAAGTCAATAAAGCTAACAGTTCATTTGGGGATTCTCTGTTCTCTAACCGGATAACCATCACCAGTATGAACAGCAGTGGGCACAGACCTGAGCCCTGGTGCACAACCACTCCCACTGGGAACCCCTCTGTGAAGCTGAACACTGTTTGCACTTGATTCATTGGGTCCTTGTACATAGTCTACACTAATTCTACCACTGTTTCTGGGACTTCAAACCACCGCAGTACTGCCCAAATCAGCTTTCTGGGCTCCTGTCATATGTTTTCTCCAAGTCTAGGAATGCCCAGTTGGACTCTTTCCTCATCCCTAGTTTCTTCTCAACTATCTGTCGCACTGCAAACATCGGGTCAGTTGTGCTGCTTCCTGATCTGAATCCGAACTGCTCACCTCCCATCTTACATGCAACTAGATATATTTTCTTTGCATCACTTACTGTGTCACTTTCCAGAAGTTGGTAGTGCATCTGATGCCAGTTTTTTTGCTATTGCAACTCTTTTCCTAGCTTCTTTGTTAGCCAACCAGTATTCCTTCCTAGTCTGGTCAGTCTTTTCCATCTGCCACTTTTTCCTGCACTCCTTTCTTTTGTTGACTTCCTGGAGTGCTGCATTCCACCACCAGCTTTCCTTATGTACCTTATTTCCATACCTGGTTCGGCCACATATCTGTTCTGTAGTCCTAACACCTGCTGTATTGAGGTGGTGCTATTCTTCTTAAAGTTCCACCTGTTTCCTCCTCTTACTTTACAAGGTGAGTATTTGAATATTTTACAGCCAGGAACGATTTTTTTTTCTAAAAGATCACATTTTGTTGCATCTAGTCATCACACTACTGTGATGTTATTAAATTAAGGATATGCCCTGTACTGAAATGAAGTGGAATAAGGGTGAGTAATGAGTTAAGGGTTAGTTTGAAAAATAAATACCTTCTGGCTTGGCAGTTTAGTGAATGGAAATTGCTTAACAAATTTAGTGCATTCTCCTGAAAATCTTAACCTTTACAAAAAACATAAACATATGTCACAGGCAGGGGACTCCTAAAAAATAACTGTGTCAGAAGCAATTTGCAGCATTCATGTGAATTCTAGTGAGCCTGGGTTCAATGTTTTGCAGGAATACAGGTAGAATAATAAAAAAATGTCACTAATCACTATGCACTTGTTATCTTTGTACTAATTTGCAACCCCCCACCCATTTTTTATTTTGACACAGTTTTAACATGCATTATGGTTTACAGGCAGAATCACTGACTGAGGGCCCGCATTAAAGTGGAACAGTTATTTTCATGGGCACTGATTTACATTTCTCAAAAACTGAAATTCTATTTTCATAAGATGAAATCCAGGAATTATACCTGAGATTTTTACATGTAATTTCCTGTCATTACCATTATTTATTCATTTTTATTTTATTAGACATTTGTTTACCAGGAATAGTCTGACTGGATAATATCCCATTTTCAGTGGAGGCCCTTGAAGAAAAGGTCCACACGACATAATAACAGTTACACTTAAAATTATCACAAAGCCTAATAAAGAAGAATGATGTATCAACTAAGTAAAAATTCAACTTCATTTCATACAGTATGAACCTATACATACATGCATACATAGTACAAATATATGGACAGCTATAATAAGCTGAAAAAGAACACTTTCAGTAGATAAAGTATTCACAAGTTGCAATTCATAGAAATGATGTTAAACACACTAAGTGCACTGTTTGGAACAGAGATGACTAGGTAATATAGCCTAGGTAGAACATATTTGTTCTTTGCTGAGAAACAGATTTTACTACTTCCATCTATCTGAAAATACTCAAAATATGCTGGTGGTAGAGGTAGGGAAGGACTAGTTCAGCATGGGGGAGTGCAGGAGCAGAGACAAGTTTTATTTAGGTAGTCTTTTTAGTAGTACTATGAAATTCTATAAAAAAAAAACATTTTTTTTTCACTTTTTAGTTTAATGGTTTTATGTAACAATTACTGTTGTTTATATTGTTTCTGTTATATCCTCTATTAATTTTGTATGTTTTCCTGGAGCTTTTCTCCTTGGGCCTCTACTGAAAATGGACATGTATCCAGTTAGACTAGCCCGGTCAACAAATGTAAAATAAAATAATAAATAAATAAAATAAGTTGGAGAGGTTAGAGGTAGTTCGAATTTGCAAAGGGATATAATTCTATTTTTATGGACACAGTATGAGTAGAGACTTTGGCCAGAGGATTTGTGGGGTTTATATATGCTGAGAAGATGTTCATTAGATCGAAGTAGTCTGTTAGGATATATTTCATTGTAAAGTAAAAGCAGTAGTAAGAGGTATCACCACAATCTATACTCTACACAATGACAAATTCCAACAATTTCGCCACAATAAAAGTCCAAAACACTTTATTACAAAGAAGAATGAGCGCTTTCGCGTAGTGCTAGCTACGCTTCATCAGATACATTTACAAGAATAACACCACATTTAAATACAGAACTTTTGGCGGGATCATTAACCCATTAACCTATTGTTATATTAATTAAATGCAATGGTTTTTCTACATTTCAATTAACCATATGTAATTCAAAACAACAAAAACTCTCCGATCATTCAATATAAAAATGCAACAAAAATCTTTATCCTGCATTACCGCAGCATCACTCATTCTTATGTTTATACATAGTAAACATTACGTAGATATTATAACAATTCTAACTTGCACATATATTAAAAAGCTAATAGGTTATCTATCGTACAGGTAAAGTACCTAAACGTACGAATATAATCCTAAAATACATAGTAGGCACATACCCAATCGGGTATAAATATGCACCATACACATAAAATCCCCTTGACAATCGGGTGTAAAAATGTCCAAAAGTCAAATGTAAACAAAAATCAACCAGACAGTCATCACTATGCGTCGCTGATATATTGAGCCTAGTAACAAGCCCTAGATACAGATCTGGCCACATCTCAATCCCCAAAGATTAACCAACATTACATTAGCACATATCGGCAGACAGTCATACCATGGATACACAGCTCAATAAACGCTGGAGTCTGCTGACAACAAAAATATACCTTATACTAGTTATAGGCAGTAACATGGAAAAAACCTTGCTGACAACACGTAGTTACCTCCAAGTAACATAATAACACAAGAATAGAGGTATGTATCAATGTAGAAAACACTTCGAAAATAAACTAAACCTAAAAAGTACAGAATTACAACTCTAAACTAAGTTCTGTATACCTCTATAGGGTCCAGAATCTAGTAGAACATAATTCTAGAAAACCACTTCGTTCACTACATAAACATCTATATAGATGCATATTAAAAAATAAATGCATAAAGTATTGTAATGCTAGCTATTGAAAGTATATAAAATGAGAGTCTACTCATTTGCAAATTGTAAAGTCCAGGAAGTGTACATATAAATACAAACGGTGAGAATTAAGCTAGTCACTATAAAGTCCAATTACTTAATCAATTCCCCATATATATTAACAGCACGTAGACCTTCAACAGTATAAGCATAGAATGCTGGGTTCATCTCCAACAGACTAACCAGACTACTACTATAACAAATAGCCTATATCGTTTATGGACATATTGTGTAACAAGGCAGCTATCATATTGATCAAATAACATAACCTAGATAATAATTATAGCATCCTATATGCTGCATTACTTCCTGTCCACTAACACAGGTTTAATGGAAACAGAATTATTCAACCCTGGAGGCAAATGCGCTGCTAGCTTCAAAATCCAGTGAAGCTCAGCTTTGGCTAAAGCATTCTCATTGTCACCCCCTCTTTTATTCACTGTCAATATTTGCAATACTCTAAAAGTGAAAAAATGTGTGTGGCATACTTTCACATGTCTAGCCAATGCATTGGTCTCATCCTGTCTACGGATATCGTATAGATGGTCATAAATACGATCCCTTAGTCTCCTCTTAGTCAACCCTACATAGAAGGCTGTGCATAATGAACAAGTGGCTAAATACACCACATTTTTTGTATTGCAATTAGCATAATGATTCGGTTGAAAAATAAAATCCATATAGGGATGTTGATATATTTGTATCTTGGAGAGATTAATACATCTGCTGCATTGGTGACAAGGGTACGTACCTTTACTTACAATCTCTCCTAGAATCAAGTTACTGGAATTTTTCGTGTTGGTAACATGTTGGTCATTACATAATAGTGACTTAAGGTTATCGCTATTTTTATAGCAAAACCTGGGTCTAACACCTACAATATCTCTAACCTGTTTATGTACGGTAAGAACATTCCAATTTTTTCTTATTACCTGTCTTATTCTCTCAACATCACTGGTGTATTTAATAGTGTAATTCACCAAAAGGCCATGAGTTTCAGGTCCATAAAATCTCTTATATGTATGCTGATTGAGACTCATTAAATCATTAGAATGTGTTGGTTCAATATCTCCTATAACCTCCTGCCTTATCTTCCTGACCATTACTGAGTCATACCCTCTATCCCTGAATAGAAGCTCCATGGTATCTGCCTCTCTCACCAAATCTTTTCCATCAGGACATAGTCTAAATATTCTGGTAAACTGGCTTTTCACTATTCCCTGAAAGGTATGCCTGGGATGCATGCTGTCAAATGCCAGAATTGCATTCTTCCATACAGATTTCCTGTAGAGGGTTGGTATGATGTTACCTTCACTAGTTATTCTAAGTGTGACATCTAAAAAATGAATCTGTTCAGATGAACATTCTTTAGTGAACCTCAGGAAATCTGTGGTTGATTCCAGGTATCTCAAAAAAATGTCAAAACCTTCACTAGTGCCTTCCCATACAATAAGTATGTCGTCCACAAACCGTTTATAATATTTTATAAACTTTAGATTAATTTTTTAGATGTTACACTCAGAATAACTAGTGAAGGTAACATCATACCAACCCTCTACAGGAAATCAGTATGGAAAAATGCAATTCTAGCATTTGACAGCATGCATCCCAGGCATACATTTCAGGGAATAGTGAAAAGCCAGTTTACCAGAATATTTAGACTATGTCCTGATAAAAAAGATTTGGTGAGAGAGGCAGACAACATGGAGCTTCTATTCAGGGATAGAGGGTATGACTCAGTAATGGTCAGGAAGATAAGGCAGGAGGTTATAGGAGATATTGAACCAACACATTCTAATGATTTAATGAGTCTCAATCAGCATACATATAAGAGATTTTATGGACCTGAAACTCATGGCCTTTTGGTGAATTACACTATTAAATACACCAGTGATGTTGAGAGAATAAGACAGGTAATAAGAAAAAATTGGAATGTTCTTACCGCACGTAAACAGATTAGAGACATTGTAGGCGTTAGACCTAGGTTTTGCTATAGGAATAGCGAAAACCTTAAGTCACTACTATGTAATGACCAACATGTTACCAACACGAAAAATTCCGGTAACTTGATTCTAGGAGAGATTGCAACTAAAGGCACGTATCCTTGTCACCAATGCAGTAGATGCAATAATCTCTCCAAGATACAAGTATATCAACATCCCTATATGGAATTTATTTTTCAACCGAATCATTATGCTAATTGCAATACAAAAAATGTGGTATATTTAGCCACATGTTCACTATGCACAGCCTTCTATGTAGGGTTGACTAAGAGGAGGCTAAGGGATCGTATTTATGACCATCTATACGATATCCGTAGGCAGGATGAGACCAATGCATTGGCTAGACATGTGAAAGTATGCCACACACATTTTTTCACCTTTAGAGTATTGCAAATATTGACAGTGAATAAAAGAGGGGGTGACAATGAGAATGCTTTAGCCAAAGCTGAGCTTCACTGGATTTTGAAGCTAGCAGCGCATTTGCCTCCAGGATTGAATAATTCTGTTTCCATTAAACCTGTGTTAGTGGACAGGAAGTAATGCAACATATAGGATGCTATATTTATTATCTAGGTTTTGTTATTTGATTAATATGATAGCTGCCTTGTTACATAATATGTCCATTAAGTGATATTGGCCATTTGTTATAATATATAGTAGTAGTCTGGCTAGTTTTTTGGAGATGAACCTAGCATTCTATGCCTATACTGTTGAAGGTCTACGTGCTGTAAGCATATATGGGAAATTGATTAAGTAATTGGACTTTATAGTCATTAGTTTAAATTTTACCTTTTGTGTTTATATGTACACCTTCTGGATCTTACAATTTGCAAATGAGTAGACTCTTATTTTGTATATTTTTAATAGTTTGCATTATAATATTTTATGCATGTATTTTAATATACATCTATATAGATGTTTATGTAACGAACGTAGTGGTATTCTGGAATACATGTTCTAGTAGATTCTGGACCCTATAGAGGTGTACAGAACTTAGTGTAGAGTTGTAATCTGATACTTTTTAGGTTTAGTTTATTTTCGTTTTTATTAGTGTTTTCTATATTGATACATACCTCTATTCTTGTGTTATTATGTTACTTGGAGGTAACTACGTGTTGTCAATAGGATTTTTTCCATGTTACTGCCTATAACTAGTATAAGGTATATTTAATGTAGTTGTTGTCAGCAGACTCCAGCGTTTATTGAGCTGTGTAATCATGGTATGACTGTCCGCCGATATGTGCTAATGTGATGATGGTTAATCTTTGGGGATTGAGATGCGGTTAGATCCGTATCTAGGACTTGTCACTAGGCTCAATACGTCAGCGACGCATAGTGATGACGGTCTGGTTGATCCTTGTTTATATTTGACTTCTGGACATTTTTTATACCCATTGTCAAGGGGATTCTATGTGTATGATGCATATTTATACCCGATTGGGTATGTGCCTACTATTTATTTTAGGAATATATCTGTACATTTAGGTACTTTACCTGTATGATAGATAATGTATTAGTTTTTTAATATATGTGTAAGTTAAAATTGTTATAATATTTACGTAACGCTTATTATGCATAAGTACAAGAATGAGTGATGCTGTTGTAATGCAGGATAAAGATTTTTATCGTATTTCTATATTGAATGATTGGAGAGTTTTTGCTGTTTCTGAATTATATGCAGTTAATTGAAATGTAGAAAGACTAATGCATTTAATTAATATAATAATAGGTTAATGGGTTAATGATCCCGCCAAAAGATCTGTATTTAAATGTGGTGTTATTCTTGCAAATGTATCTGATGAAGCGTAGCTAGCACTACGCGAAAGCGCTCATTCTTCTTTGTAATAAAGTGTTTTGGACTTTTATTGTGGCGAAATTGTTGGAATTTGTCATTGTGTAGAGTATAGATCGTGGTGATAACTCTTACTACTGCTTTTACTCTACTTATCGTTTTTGGTGAGAGGCATCTTTGGCTGAGAGTTGAGTCTTTTTTACATATATTTCATTGTACTTTTTAGTGACTCTCTATATATGTGCAAAATGAAAACAGATTACAGGCACATAACACTCAATAAAGCAAGATAATAGTTTTAATAGTTTTATAAGTACTAAATATAGGAAGAAACAGAGCTGGCTCTTGGTCAAATAGGACCCTAGGAAGAGCAATGGAGCAGCACCCCCAGCCATTCCATTGTCCCATTACTTGGCTGTCTCTTCGCAATAACCATAAACCGTGTTCAGACCTGTCAGTGTAAGTAAATACTATTTTCTTCTTTACTTTGATAATGACTGAGTAGATTTTATTTAAAACCTTTATTTCAAATGTTGTAGCACAGACACTGATGGCCATTTGCTAAACAAAAGTCTCACATTGAAAACAGACTTAGTATGAGCAACAGTAAACTTCTCTTCCCTTGAACTTCAAATTCATTTAAAATGCATCAGGCCATTAGTGGATTATGTGTACATTTATATCCAGAGATATCCCCAAACAAGTATAGCCACATTGTTGACTGTATCCTTCTTGGACATTTGCATCAAAAAATAGTAACAGTAATAATGACCCATGCCACATAATTCAAATTTATTTCACAAAGCACACAGTAACCATATATCCCTATTTAATTTGCATAAACACAGATATACATCAGTCCTGCAAATCCAGATTAATGTCTGCTTAAAAGTAACCAGAGAATAAAAGCATGAAGTACTTTCATCCACAGACAGTCCCCACCCCACCAGCAGTTATAGCCACTTTGTTGACTTTCTACACCCCTTTGTTGTTAGAAATAAATTATGCACACTTTATTGGTAGCTTTGGATGAACATGAAACTGCATAAAGGTCATCTGCATTACACCATAAGATGCTTACACCATAAGATGCAGATGTGTTGCACAGTTTAAACAGAAGAGTATTAATGAGAACATGAGAAGCATTGACCACCTAATAAGATATGCTAAGTCAACATGTGCAATCCCTGCAGAAGAAAAAATCATTAATTCCACATTAAAGAGAATTATTACTAGTGCAGAGGTTTCTGCTGGCAAAAAACTTTGCATTTAAGTGTTTCAGCTACATATATTGTGTCTGTTGCCCTTAAAGCCTATATTACATTAAAATGTGTGTGCTGGTGATATTGCCATAACATTTCCTAAACTAAGATGAGCTATACAATAGGGAATGGCTGGCAAACAATGATAACAGGTTCACAGTTGCTAGTTATGCAATCTTAGAGACCATTAAGGAACCTACCTAAAATCCCCAATTGCTTGTCTGGTCAACTGACTTGCTCAATGTCGCACTGTAGCAAGAAGAAGTTGGAAAGATTCAAACCCTACATCCATGCCATGAGAAACAGATCATTAACAAACCAGAGCTTTAGTCCTCTGCACTAACTGCCAGAATAAGTTTTCAACTAAATGTTGAAATCCTTTACAGTCTGATCTTGTAGTGAAGATTGTATCACAGTCACATGAAACAGTGACCACATAATGGATGCTTAAAATCAGACTATTCTGATCATCACTCCAAATAATGCAGGCTGTATAACCCAACAAAAGTCAACCCCTCTGCAGTTGCGGGAGGCTGTAAAGAAGGTACTTAAAAATGTATTACTAAAATGTAACATATTAAGACTACTAAAATCCAACAAACCTACTAATTAATTAACTAATTGTTTAGTACAATGAGTAAAGCATAAAGACAGTATAAATGTTGCAGCAGCTTTTGTTCAACAACCCACAAGACATACAAAAATCAGAAATATTACTGCATACAACATACCATTTTGGGGGAGGGGAGAGTGCCTTACATTCTTGTAGGACACCTATATCTCATTGTGACCTCCTTATGTCTTCTTTGACATAAAGAATAGCTATCCCATCTGATATCACTCAGTACAGGTCTGACCTCCTTGAGGAATAGCTAATAATGCTGTACTGTTGCAGTGTACACCTCTAGAGTCAACAAAGTTGGATCGTGGACAAATGGGGCCCTATATAGTGTATTGAATCAGGCCCCTGCCAATAACACTAATATCCCATTACTTGGCTATTTCTCCCCCATTTACCATAAACATTGTTCAAACCTGTCAGTAAACATACGATTTTCCTTCTTTACTTTTACAATTGCCACAGAGATTTGGATTTCATTTAAAACTTTTGTTAAGTTTACAAAAAATGACAGACATTTTCTAAACAAAACAATATACATTTACACTGAAAATGTACTTAGCATGAGAAAAAGTAAACTTGTCTTCCCATTGAAACTTCCATGTAGTGAAAATGCATCAAGCAATGTGCTGAGATTCATACTCAAAAAGGTACAGTTAAGTACTGATTAGAGTCTATATAAAGAATCCAGGAATTCAAAAGACAAGGATGTAACTCTTATCCTAACAGCCTGGGACAGCCTACTGGACATAAGTGTCCCTTTTCAGGAGCAGCCCAGGAGTACTGTCTGGTGAAGTTATTATATATATATATATATATATATATATATATATATATATAACAAATGAAGGATGACAAAATCAAATGATATACTACAGGAAGCAGTTCTTTAAGGTCATAGTCTTACTCACTCATCTGCAGTAATGCTAGACAAACAGCTGTTGCCAAAACAAACTGCATTTCACACCTGCATGCATACAGAAAAAACAAGCTAAAAATGTAGATCTGATATTGTCAGGCTTCATTTAATCCTTGACAAATGGGTTCAGTTCCAATATTGGCCCGACTTGGCCGTTACTACAGCCCATGAGAACCGAAAAATTCTTGAGCTTAAGTCCTACCCACCCAGAATGGTCCTTTCCAAATTTTGCATTACAGTCTTTGAACTTTATGGCACACATCACCAGACTCCAAAGAGATCTGATTAAGAATTTATTAGATACCCTGGCAGGAGCCATATCTGACGAAGTCCAAGATTAGGTTGCTTCTCAGTTGGCCACCCTAAAATCCATTTCAAATTTATCCATGAGGCTCTTAGCACATGTAGCCAAAGAGACAACTAGAGCAACAGGATCGTCCGTAACCATAAGGGGAAACAACTAGATGTACTTGTGTGAATTTGCAGAGCCATTCAAGCCTTCATTCATGAATGCCCCTCTTGATGGCTCATCCCTTTTTTGGCCTAAAGTTTGAGAAACCTTGTTCAGGTGCGAAAAGGATGGAAAGACCCTTTCTGCAGTGGATGTACATTTCTTTCCTCATCAATGGTCCTTTTTGAGGAACCAGAGGAGTAGGAAAATGTGGTTCAAAAAGTCCCAAGGGCCTTTCCAGGACACACATGGCAGTGGCTCCCCCATGGGGCAGAGGGGGGAAGCTTTAATGGAAGATGCCATCCACATGGCAGAGGTGGTCCACAGAATCAGGGTTCCAGGGATACATTTCCTGGTAAAGCCCATCAGTGCTCCTGAAAGGAGGCCTGCTTGCCTTCCTCTGGAGTCAGTCATGGGGGGATTTATCCCTGAACCAGGGTGAAGAGGATTATAACCAGAGGCTACACCATGCCCTTTCTTATACCTCCCCACAATGTCAAGAAAACACCTGCCATTCCACTCAGAGGGAATGAGCAGTATTAGAAATAGAAAAACTGATAGAACAAGAGAGTCATCCAAGAGGCTCCGACAAACCAGTTAGAATCCAGCATTATTCAAGATTCTTTTTAGTGCCAAAAAATACAGGAGACTGGAGACCAATTTTGGGTGTAAGTGTTTTGAACAAATCTGTTTGACAGACGCAATTTTGGATGGTCACGGTTCAGTCTATTCTCCCATTTCTAGGGAAAGAGGATTGGATATGCTCGATAGATCTCCAGGATGCGTATTACCACATAAAAATGGACAAGTGGTCCAGGAGATTTCTCCACTTTTGGCTGGGAACCAGTCATTTTGAGTTCAGAGCTCTGCCCTTTGGTCTCACCACAGCCCCCAAGGTGTTCACCAAATGCATGGCAGTAGTAGCAGCTCACTTGAGACTGCAAGAATTCCAGGTGTTTTCATACTTAAATGACTGGTTGATTACCGCTCCCACCAGGCATCTTCTAGAACAAGCAAGAGAGTGCATTGTCCAGAACTGTGCCAACTTGGGGATTACTGTAAATTACAAGAAATCGCAATTGTCTCTAACTCAATCTTTAGAGTTCATAGAAACGGTTCTAAATACCAATACTTGCATAGCCTCCTTACCTTATCTAAGATTGCAGAAGATCAAGGCCCAAGTGCAAAAAATTATCAGAAACAAGAGAGTAGCCACACGACTAGTTCTACAAGCTTTAGGTTCAAAGGCAGTGACCATATCATTAGTTGCCCTAGCGAGATATCATATGAGAATTCTGCAGTGGCTTCTAGCATCTCAGTGGTCTATAATGTATTAACCAGTGTCAGATCAGATTCTGATTATCAGCCATTGCAAGAAAGACCTGGATTGATGAATTCATTCAGAGGAAATTCTCTTGGGTCACCCCCTTTGTCCCGTGTCAACCCCAAGTCATAGTGACCACGAACATCTCCCAGATGGGGTGGGGGGGCATTATCTGGACAAGACTGTCCAAGGCAGTTGGTCCCCCATAGAGGCCAGCTTTACATATCATTGTTCTAGAGCTGAGGGCAGTGCTTCTAGCATTACAAGCCCTTCAAACTGCTCTCCCCTTGGGAATGATTGTGATTCAGACGGAGAATATGTTGGTAGTTTGGTTCATCAACAAGCCTGGGGAAACCAAGCCTTACCCCCTTTGTCAAAAAGATGTCACTGTTTGGCAGTGTGTGATCTCTTCCCCCTGCTTTCTAATAGCAACAAATAGTTCCAATGGGATAGCAAACAAACTGAGCAGATGCATTCTTCTGTCTCATGAGTGGTTACTGGGCCACCCTTGCATCACCCCTGAACAACAAGTGCAGCAGCTGCTTTGACCTGGTCCCCCCTATGGAGGAATCCCCGAGAGACACACTTTTGCACAACTCGCCGTCTGGACTCTTGTACGCCTTTCCCCTGATCCCTTTAATTCCTTAATTTCTAAAGAAAGCGATCAGGTTGAAAAACAAGGTAATCTTTATTGCTCCATTCTGGCCTTGATAGACTTGATTCCCCTTTATTTGGCCTTATGTGATTCAATGGCCATGGTCAGACCCAGATCTCCTATCTCATCCAGAGGGATTAGTTCACCCAAACCTTCAAAACCTCAAGCTCACAGCTTGGCTTCTCCAGTTCCATTAATTGCCAGGCATAATCATCTATCTTCCCCCGTTTGTAGGATTCTTTTGGCCTCCAATAAACCTTCCACCAGAAAACTCTACAACAGTAAATGGAAGAGATTTTCCTTCTGAGCTCAAGATAGTAACATTGACCCCCTTCTCCACTCCTATCAACAAAGTCTTAGCTTTTTTAGCTTTGCTCTTTGAAGCAGAAGCCTCTTTCTCTACTATCAGGGTTCAGCTATTGGCTATTTCTAATTTTCATAATGTGTTCAAAAATATTCATGGTTTTCTCATGAACTTTGCAATGTACTCTTAAAAGGAACCTTGATGTTAAAACCTTCTTATAAGGATCCGTTTGCACCTTGGGACCTAAACTTAGTGTTACAAAAAATAGTGCATCCCCCTTTTCAGCCTGCTGCCAACTGTGATTTGAAATTCTTATCTTGGAAAGCTATATTTCTGGTAGCGATTACTTCTGCTAAAAGAATCCCAGAAATTCAAGGTTCATCTTGCAAACCACTATATTTGATATTTCACAAAGGCAGGGTTTCCTTGAGAACAAATCCTTTCTTTTTACCAAAAGTGGTGTCAGAAATGATTATCAGTCAGTCAATCAATTTACCGGTATTTTTTCCCAATTTGTCAAGCAAAGATGAATACTGCTTGCATTTATTAGATGTTCATAGACAATTGGGCTTCAGTCTTCATAGAACAAAAGACATAAGGAAATTTGACCAAATGTTTGTTTCTTTTTCAGTTACCAAAATGGGCAAGCCAAGTCACCAAGGTTACCTTATCTAGATGAGTAAAAGATTGTATTTCTTTCATGTACAACAGAAAAGTTGAATTACTTGTACACACTACTAGAGCCATAGCTACTCCAGCAGTTTTTCATTTAAGGCTTCCATGGAAGATATTTGTGCAGCAGCAACATGGGCTACCCCACTTACCTTTATCACTCATTACAAATTGGATTTGGTCTCTAGGGGAAGAGTTTAATTTGGTTCTGTGATGCTCAGGAATATCCTTTGAAGAGTCTTCCTAAGATCTAAGGTAGCTGGGGACTCTGTCCCATTTGTCAAGGATTAAATGAAAATTGACAACATCAGATAAAGAAGTTTTGTACTTACCATAACGTTCCATCTGTGTTGTCCATTTTCATTTATCCTAGTCACCCTCCATCCCTCTACCATTCAGGCCTCTTGGTAGAATGAATTGTGGTCCTAGTTATGCATTCTTTCATATACAACATCAGATATTGCCTCTATAAAGGTGTTATTGGGATTATACTTTCTGTCCTTTTCTATCTGCAAATTCAATCTGAGCTAATTTGGAAAGCAGCATTCCTGGTAGGACTTCAACTCGAGAGTTTTTTGGTTCTCCTGGGCTGTAGTAACACGAGTCAGTTCCGAACCCATTTGTCAAGGATAAATGAAGATGGACAACACAGATGGAACATTATGGTAAGTACATAACTTCTTTTTATAGTTACATTATTAATATTAAACTCGGACTTCATGCTGTCAGATTTATTCATAGCTATATAATAAACACACTGCCAACATTCAAAAGGACTAGGGAACCAAGGATCACATCCAAATAAAATGTCTCATAGGCTGATGCTCCTGTTTACTGCACTCCATTTCCTTCCTTTACACAATAACTATTGGATAGTTACTAGGCTTGTAGCCCAGGAGACAAATGAGGACAATTGAGCCTTGCCCAGTTTTTTAGTTGTATTGTCTCATTAAGTGACTCGAGGACAGGGTAGGGCATTAATGTGAAGCATAATTAGAGAAGTTCTGCAAAACTTGTAGATAGCTAAGAGCAGGCTACTCTAAATTACTTAAAAAGTTAACAGAAGGACAGGGTTTTGCATCAACATTTATTTTATGAACCACTTGACTGGAAAACTCTAGGACTAATACTGACAGAGTGTAATCCCCAGTAATTTACCACAAAAAAAGTTAAAGGAGGTTTAGCAGTTGGTGTGGAGGATTAAGTTTAGTGTCTGCTGTAGTGAAGGTATGTTTTCATATAAATAGACAGTGCCTCTAACTGAGGCATTTTATACACAAACACACACACCTTGTTCTGTGTTGTACTTAACTCTTACATTGGCAGCAAAAATCACTTGTGGGAGTGAGTGGATCATAATACAATGCAATGCAGTTCAAAAATTTATCTCCAGGTTTTTCAAATCTTGCACGTCATAATGGTCTGATTCTGTGTGAGCTTGTTTGCATGCATGCTATGCAAGAAATCAATCTGTGAGCTTAGCAGGAATTGAGAGAGTAAAGTGAGAATCCATCCATACACTTACTGAATGCATATTTGGGTCCCCCTGCAAGCAATAGGCCCTAGGCAGCTGCCTAGGTCACCTTGCGCTGGATTCACCCATGAAAAGAAATACAAGTTGTGGTGGATGAGTACTCCAGACTACAGTGCCCGATTCTGTGAAAATCCCACATTTTGTCATCACTTCAAAATTCTTAATTTAGGAGTATTTTCTCAGAAAAATTGAAAATATGTGTCCATTGTTATTTTTGAGAGCAAAATAAGAAAAAGACCAAAGTTTGGAACTTTTTTGCAGGTAGAACTCTTACCCTGTAAAGTAAACAAAACAAATGTTAGTGCATAATGCTGGCTTGCTCTACAGTTGAAATGCAGCATTCATGGATATAATATCAAGAGAATAGAGTATCAGGCTGATAGCAAGTGGAAAGTAAGACAGCAATCCTTCACTGAATTTAAATTGCTATATTACGTAAGCTTTACATTTTTCTTTTTCTTGTCTTAATCCATTTTTTAACATTCCAACCTATTTGTGTTATTAACTCAGTTTCTTAGTACAGTTAGCATTAAAGAATCCGTTATTTTTTGACAGCAAATCTTTAATCAGTATTACTGCAGTAATGCTCCAGTGTTTGCCAACATCTGGCATTGATAAATGTTCATTTTTTAAAATTTACTGCACTGATATGATGTGGTTAAAGGCAGAGTTTGGCTTTCAATAAATAAATACAGTCTTTACTGTGTTTTTTATTTTGACAGTGATTCTATCTGCTTATTGTAATATATACCTACAATCCATAATAATACAGTAAAAACTGAATGTTTTGCATATGTCACCTAAGTGTTTTGGGTAATTTGTAAAATTACTTTGAAAGATCCTTTTTCAGAAGTGCAGTCCCTTGTCAGAATTAGGATTTCAAAAATAAAGCATTCTGTATCTGCTTTAATATAAAATATTAGCCCTGATGTTGTCGGTCTTCATTTTATCCTTGACGGATGGGTTCAGTTCCGATATCGGAACTGACTCAGCTGTCACTACAGTTTGCGCCAGCCAAAAACTCTCAAGCTTCACTTCTACCCACAATCCCTCTCTTTCAGTTGCCTTAGATCTCATTTGCCACTTTCTAAAACAGTCACATTTAGCTACTGCTCTTGAGTTTAGGTTAAATTCTTTTTTCCTTTAAAGTTTCTCCTAAGTAGTTTATTTTTTTTCCTTACACTTAGTGTTAAATCCTTAAGTATCATCATTGATACTCCTTTCCCTTACATTTATGTGTATTTTTTTTCCACTATCATCATTGATAGCTCCCCCTCTCTTTCGTAGTTTTATCCTTTTCCCGTACATGCTTGTGTACGTCTTTGACTATCATTGCTGATACTCCTTTTTCCCTTTCCATGTCTTTTAAAAATATATATTAAAAAGTAATAAAAACAAAATTTCTCTTTCCTTACCTGTTCTTTCCCTTCTGTAGTGTAAGTGCCTATTTTCTATTGTTCTTCTATCTGTGGATATGGCTGAAAAGGGTAAGGGCCCATCTGTTTTTTAAAAAAAATGGTAGAAGTGTGGCCAAAATACCCTCATTGGATTTTCATGCTCTTTGTGTATATTGTTTAGGACCCCTCCAGCTAGAAGAAATCTACAGCATTTGTCATACCTTTAGCCACCGAGCCTTAGTAGAAAGGCAAAATAAACTTATTTTAAAAGGTCTACTTCCCTAAGCTTTTGGCGAAGCCTTATCTTCTGGAGGTAAAGCAAAAACGGACATTTTATCTCCTTTGTCCTCATCTTCTGTGGACAGACACAAGAAAAGAAGCCTCTTGGTTCCGTCCTCCCTGTTGGTTCTGAAAGCAAAAAACCTTGAAACCATCAGCCCCATAAGTTTCTATGAAGCCACAGGACTCTGCTTCTGACACATCGGCAACAACATCCAGTCTGGCACCAATTGTTATTTCAAGTCCATCAGTGTCAAAGGCCTCAGTGCAGAGAGTTTCCACTGCTTCACCTGCTGTGACCAAGGACATACTGCCTTGGACTACCTGTTCTCCTTTGATTGATCCCTTTGCTGGAGAGCTCCCTGAAGTTTTTTCTGCAGAGGCCTAAGTCTCCTTCTACTTTGTCAGTCTGCTCCAACAAAAGTCTTTCTGAGCTTGATGAGGAGGGGCTAGTGAATAAAATCCTATGGACTAGAGAGCTTTAAGGCCCCCCTATTGGTTCTGACATCCTCAGTACTGAAACTTCCTTTCTTCTCTAACTTCCTTGGAGGTCTTAGAGTCACTCACTGAGGACACAGATTTTGATGAGGGGGAAGGGTCCCCACAGTCACCTCCTGGACATCCTGGAAATTTTATAACAGAGGGGTGGCAGGAAGTCCCAAAACTCTTCCTCTGAGGAATCTGTTTATCTGCAGGCTTTTGTTACCCACCCATCTACTTCTTGGGTGACCCCACCCACTGATGGACTCATTCAGCTGATTTCACAGCAGGGGTTAAAGGCTCCAGACACCATCAAGCCCATCCCCAAAAGAGCTGATAAAATACTATCCACCCCTGACCATAAACAGTTCTGGGCCAAGGGATTGGCTGTGGATGCTATGGTAGTAGTGGCCACCACTAAAAAGGAACCTGCTTAGGAGAGTTCCTCTGTCCATCCACCCAACAGGGAGTCTCGGGCTATGAACAGATTTGTGAAGAGGGTCTATGCTTCATCAATCTTCTCTGTAAGGTCCTTGAATTTTGTGGGTCCTATTTTACCAGACTCCAACGGGATCTGATTAAGTAATTGCCAGGCACATTAACGGGAGCTGTAACTGAGGGAGTCCACGAGAAAGTGGCTTCCCAGTTAGCCACCCTGAAGTTTGTGTCCAATGTGTCCATGAGGCTGATAGCTTCTACAGCCAAAGGGATATTTAGAGCAGTGGATGCAGGTGTACCCATAAGGAGATATGCCTGTATGAACCTATGTGACTTTGTGTTACCATTAGGTCTTCTTTTGTCAATGTTCCTTTTGACAGAAATTCTTTATTTGGCCCCACAGCAAGAGACTTTATCCAGGTGTAAAAGGATGGTAAGACCCTTTCTGCTGTGGGCAGTCATTTCTCCACCCCCCCCCCCCCGAGAAACTTTTCCAGGAACCAAAGGAGTGGTGTAAAATGTGGCTCAGAAAATCCCAAGGGCCTGGGCCTTTCCAAGACACACATGGTGGAAGTTCCTCCAGGGGCAGAGGGGGAGAACCAGAATGGAAGATGCCATCCTTGTGGAAGAGGTGGTCCACAAAATCAGGGCTTAAGGGATTCCTTCCCAAGAAAGCCCTTTCAGTGTTCCTGAAGTGAGGCCCAATTGTCATCCTCTGGAGGCAGTTAGATGACACGTATCCTTGCAACTAAATGCCTGGCTAAATTTGACAACAGATTCCTGGGTGCAACAGATCATTTCCAGAGGCTATATCATTCCCTTTTCTCGCCCTACTCCCATACTTAAGAAAATTCCCAATGTTCCACCCAATCAGATGGATTCAGCAGTGCAAGAAATTCAAAAAGTGCTGGACAAAAAGAGTCATCCAAGATGTCCTACCAGACCAGAAAGGATCCAGAACCCACTCAAGATTCTTTTTAGTGCCACAAAAGACAGGGGAGTGGAGACCCATTTTGGATCTCAGTGTGCTGAACAAATCTGTTTGGCAAACAAAGTTCTGGATGGTCACAGTACAGTCTATTCTTACATTTTTGAAGAAATATGACTGGATGTGCTCAGTAGACCTTCAGGATGAGTTTTACTATATAAAGCTGGACAAATGCTCCAGAAATTTCCTCTGCTTCCAGCTGGGAGCCAGTCATCACCAGTTCAGAGTGGTGCCCTTTGATCTCACCACAACCCTCAGGGTGTTCTCCAAATGTATGGCAGTAGTAGCAGCTCACTTGAAACTGCAAGGATTCTGAGTGTTTCCTTAATTGGATGACTGGCTCATAATCACTTCTACCAAGTATCAGTTAATGGTAGCCAGAGATTACACCCTTGGTATCTGCACTTATCTAGGGATTACAGTAAATCTCAAAAAATCTCATTTAACTCCAACACAAAGTTTGGAATTTATAGGGGCTGTAGTAAATACAAAAACTACTTTAGCATTCCTTCTTCCAGAAAGACTTTAGTGAATAGTGGTACAACTACAAAGGATAATCCGCAGAAAGAGGGCTCTGGCTCATCTAGCCTTGCAAGCTCTGGTGTTGATGGCAACATCAATAACTCTATTACCTTTAGCCAGGTTTCATATGAGAATTCTGTAATGGATACTAGCTTCCCAGTGGTCTATCCTTCACCAACCCTTGTCAGACCAAATCCTGATCACCAATTATTGCAAAATGGATCTACTCTGGTGGTTACATTACGAACAAATTCTCCACGGTCACCCCTTTGGTCTTCCAGAGCCAACAGACATAGTGACCATGGATGCCTCCCAGATGGGTGGGGGGCATTATCTGGACAAGATGATCCAAGGCACTTTGGTCCCCTTTAGAGGCCAACTTGCACATCACTGTCCTGGAGCTATTCAGACAACTCTTCCTCAGGGGAATATTGCAATTTAAATGGATAATATTTCAGTGGTTTGGTACATGTACAAGCTGGGAAGAACCAAGTCTTATCCCCTTTGCTGAGAAGCCCTCAGAGCATGGCAGTGGGTGATGTCTTCCATCCACTTTCTAATAGCAATGCACATTCCGGGGAGTTCCAGTGTGACTGCAGACAAACTGAACATATGCATCCTTCAGCCTCACGAAAGGTCTCTCAATCTAGAAGTGGGGAAAAAAGAAGTTATGTTCTTACCAATAACGTTCCATGTGAATTGTTCATCTCACCTTTGTTCTCACGCATGGGTTTGGAGCCGATCCTCGGCTCCGAGTCGGCCACTTCTCCAGCTCTGCATTTCAAGAAAGCTTGAGGCACAGTCCTATCCCATAATCCCCTAGTGCTAACCCTCAGATCTAGTTTGCTAACACCAGAAGATAAATGCGTACCAGGCACTCCAAGTAAATTGAAAACAAGGAAACCAAAAGCCCTATATGCCAAGGTACGCTGAACCTGGTTGAAGCCAGAGACTGAAAGGAAGGTATAGTAGACAAGCTGAACTGGAATCCAAATCATACCGTTCTCCGAAACCATAGGCAGGGGGATGGAGGGGGGTGGGTAGTAAGAACAAAGGCGAGATGAACAATTCACATGGAATGTTATGGTAAGAACATAACTTCTTTATGTGAAACTGTTCAATCTTGCCGTTTGTTCTTAAGCATGGGTAGCGTCCCTAGCTCCTTTACCCTGGGTGGCTCAAGGGAGAACATTCCTGAGGACCGTGGAACCAAAAGAGGACCTATCTTTGGAGTTCTTGTCTAACTTATAATAGAGAATGAAGGTATGGAGGCTTAGCCCAGGTTGCTGCCGTGCAAATAGTATCCAACAGCAAACAGGCTGCATGGGCTAAAGATGTAGCTATTGCTCTGGTAGAATGAGCCTTGGGTTGAAAGGGTAATTGCTGTTTTGTCTTCAAATAGATACATTTAATACAGTCTGTAAGCCATTTAGATAAAGTAACTTTCGTCACTGCCATTCCTTTTCTTTTGTCAGCAAAGGATACAAATAGCTGGTCCGATTTTCTGACATCCTTTGCAAGTAAAACCTGAGTTGTCTGTGAACGTCTAATTTATGCAGCATGTATTCCAGTTTGCTAGTGTGATTTTTGAAGAAGGTGGGAAGTTCGATGGACTGGTTAATATTTGAAACTGAACAAACTTTGGGCAGAAAGGATGGATTAGTGCGTAATGTCACTCTATCTGGGTGGAAAATCAAGTAGCGTGGTCGAACAGATAGTGCGTGTAACTCCGAAATTATCCAAGTGGAGGTGATAGCCACCAGAAATAAAGTTTTCCATGATAAGAACTTGAGAGGTTGTGGAGGCTGGTTCAAAGAGGGGTAACATTAACTGGGATAAGATTAAATTAAGATTCCATGGAGCAACTGGGTTACAAATGGGAGGGCGGAGGTGAAAATTACCTTTCATAAATGCCTTGCATAGTCTGTGGGACATGATGGGAAGAATTCCTTTCACCCACATGAAAGTTTGATATGGCCGCCAGTTGGACTCTAATCGTGGATGATGACGCTCCTTCCTCAAAAAGTTTAGACAGAAACTCCAAAATTCTGTGCACCGGTGCTTCTGTTTGATCTAATCCTCGTTGTATTGCCCAATAAGAAAAACGTTTCCACTTACTTCGGTAAGTCTTTGTAGTGGATGGTTTGAGAGAAGAGACAATTATGTGTTCAACCGCTGGGGACAAAAGGCTTGACCTGGCTAGGATGGGAAGAGGAGCAACCAAGCTGTCAATTTCAGGGTCTGTAGCGATGGATGAGGAGCTCCTGACGTATGGGTTAAAAGGTCTGGAACCGGGTCCAGAATCCATGGCTCCTCGATTTGATGGGCTTGAAGGAAGGGGAAACAGATCTGTCGAGGCCAGAATGGGGCTATTAGAATTATGGTCCTTTCCAGATGTTTGGCTTTTTGTAGAAATCTGGGGATTAACGGAATGGGTGGAAAGGCATAAAGGAGACACGGGGGCCAATCGTGAACCAGTGAGTCTCTGGGGGCGCTCCCTGGTGGAGGGAGAAGGGCAAAGTAGCTTCTGCATTTGGCATTCATTGGAGATGCAAAAAGGTCACAGCAAGGCTGGCCCCACCTGCGGAAGATCTCTTCCGCCACTTGAGATTTCAAAGACCACTCGTGGGGTAACAGGATGGCTCTGCTCAACCTATCCACAATTACATTGGATGTCCCGGGGATGTGCGTTGCTATCAGAAAGCGTCGGGTGGAGACAGCCCATTGCCAGATCCTGAGGGCCTTTCTGCATAGTGGGTAAGATCTTGTTCCTCCCTGTTTGTTGATGTACCAGACCACTGACGTTGTCTGTCTGGACTGCCACCGTTCCTTGAGGTAAGTCGCTGTGAAAGTGTTGCAACGCTAGAAACACTGCTGTTAGCTCTAGGACATTGATGATCAGTTTACATTCTGTTTTGGACCATTGACCTTGGACCGTCTTTCCCTGGAACAGACCCCACCCACCCAATCAAGGAAGCGTCCATGGTTATTGTCGCTAACGGAGTTGGTAGGGTAAAAGGTCGACCTTGCGTCAAATCTTGAGATAGCATCCACCATTGCAGATCCCGTTTGCAGCAGGATGTGATTAGAATTTTGTGTGATAACAGCAGGCATTGGTAGAACCACTGGGCGAACAGCAGCCATTGAAGGATCCTCATATGCATTCTGCCTAGACGGACTGCAATAAGTGTGGCTGACATTAATCCTAGGACTTTCAGAACTTGTTCTGCTGTTGCTTTTGTCTTTTGGAGGAGTACTGCAGTCTATGCTCTTAGTTTTGACACCCTTTCTGGTGGAAGCTTGACTCTGACCAAGGTAGTGTCCAGTTCTGCCCTTATAAATGAGATACGCTGTGATGGCGATAAGGTAGATTTTTCGAAATTGATTGTAATGCCAAGATGGGAACAAAGATCGATTGTGTAATCTCTTGCCTGAAGAAGGTGATACTCGGTGGTGGCAGAGAGGAGCCAGTCGTCTAGATACGGAAACACCCGGAATCCTTGTTGTCTCAAGTGAGACACCACTACTGCCATACACTTGGTGAACACCCTGGGGGCTGAGGTGAGGCCAAAAGGCAGAGCTCGAAATTGGAAATGACTGGCTCCCAGCCGGAAGCGCAGGTATCTCCTGGACGGTCTGGCCATTTTTATGTGGTAGTACACGTCCTTGAGATCTATAGAGCACATCCAGTCTCCCTCCTGCAGAAAAGGAAGGATCGACTGTAGCATGACCATCCAAAACTTCTCCTTCTCTATGAAGGTGTTTAGTTTGCTGATATCCAGAATTGGTCTCCAGTCCCTTGTTTTCTTTGGAACTAAAAAGAACCTTGAGTAAGTTCCGGATCCTGTTTGGTCTGCTGGGACTGGTTGGATGGCTCTTTTTCTGAGCAGCTTTTGTATCTCCAAGGCTGCCTGATTCCGCAGACTGGGTGGAATGTCTGGGAATCTTTGGTGGTAGGGGGGATGTTTATGAATTTGATGCTGTAACCTCTGGTAATTATACTTTGAACCCATGAATCTGAAGTTAATTTTCGCCAGGCCAGTGGGTACAAAGTTAAGCACCCCCCGACTGCCTCCAGAGCAGGACAGTTGAGCCACCTCTCAGGAGTGCTGGAAGGACTTGCCAGAGAAGGTATCCCCGTTGCCCTGGTTTTGCGGACCCCCTCTGCCGCCTGGGCGGTGTCTTCCATTCCTTCCCCCTCCTCTGCCTCTGGAGGGGACATTATCACCTTGTGTGGACTGAAAGGAACCCTGTGTCTTATGGAACCACATCTTTCCGCCTCTTTGCCCTTTGGGGTATGGTCTGGAAGGGACGGAAAAACTGACTCCTACGGCAGCTAGGGTCTTCCCTTCTTGCTCGCACCTGGTGAGAGTCTCTTTTACCTTAGGGCCAAAAAGGGGGGCACCATCAAACGGGACATTAGTAAAGGAAGACTTGAAGGATTCCGCAAAGGAGCATAGCCGCAGCCAGGATTGTCTCCTGAGTGCAATCGCTGAAGTTGCTGCTCTACTCGAACCTTCGGCTGCATACGAGATGAGCCTCATGGACGAGTTCACTACAGAATTAAGGGTATTAAGCTGTGCTGTCACTTTCTCTGTAACAGCAGCATCTGTGTGACCCTGGAGAGTATCTCTGAGTTCCCTAAGGAGATCCCTCTGTAAACGTGTAAAATGCATCAAGTAGTTCAGCGATCGCATAGAGAAAGTCGCAGAACTGAACATGCACTTCCCATATCTGTCCATCGTCCTAGAATCCTTATTAGGAGGATGGACAGAGGAAGAAGACTCTGACATGTCCTTCTTAGTGGCTGCTGCCACCACCATAGTATCCACTGGCACACCTTTGGTAAGAAAACTCTTGTCCTGGGGGGCTGTGATAAACTTATTCAGTCTGCAGGGAACTGGTTCCACCATGTCAGACGTCTCCCAAGCCCTACGAGCTATCAACTCCATAAGTTCGTCAAAGGGAGGGGTCACCCAAGAGGTAGAAGGTTGAGCCCCGAATGCCTTCAGCAATGTTGATTCGTCCACCGAAGGGTTAAGTGGCTGCCAATCTCCCCTCTGTTTTAGGATCTCCAGGATGTCCGCAAAGGAGACATCCTCAGAGGGGGACCGTGGGGACCCTTCAGCTTCATCCAAATCTGTATCCGATGTAAGAGATTCCTGTGGGGAATCTATCTGCCTCTTCTTGCACAGTCTTTTCCTTGGTACTTCTTCAGAGGGAGCTTCTGGAGAAGTGTCCGAGGAACCGGGAGCGCACTCTGGGGGCAGCTGAGGCATTGGGTCTCGACGCTTTGTAGGAACTGATGATACAGAAGTCGAACGTGGGCCCTTAGGGGGAGGAGAAGAAGAATCCGATGAAGTATGTGTCTGCTTCGACAAGACCTTCCTCATGATGTCTAAGGCACCGGTGCCGGGATCCGAGGATTTCCCTGGCTCCGAAGAACCAGGAAAATTCCCCAAGATCGGAGCTCCAGGCTCCGACCCAGAGGACGGTGCCGAACTAATCTGAGCCGAGGCTCCCAGGGGGAGAGTCGGTACTGACAGTTCAGTTTGACTGTCCGCCCCGGAGCCTAGGAAAGATTGTCGACTCCGGGACCCCTTGATCCGTTCCGAGGGTGTCGAGGTCAATGGTACCAAAAGCACAGCTGTAGGCTTCGGTATCGAGGGTTCTACCACCATCGGAACTTCGACTCTCGGCTCTGATGACTCGACAGGTCTCGGAGGAGGAATAGTAGAGGACTCGGAGGGCTTCGAGTTTCGAAACTAGCTGGGACGAAACTTCGATCAATTTATAAAGGGCCGAGTTCTCCATTAATTTCTGTATCACTCGATCCACATCCAAGTCAGATAAGGGCCTCGAAGAGCGGGTCGAAGGGGCCAAAGCCATCACCGAGCGAAGGATCGATGGCGGCGGTACCTCTGAAACTGGCTCCAAGACCGGAGTCTCGATCAGGGAAATACATTCAACAGCCGACCCCGAAGCCTGTGGAGCCGGTGTCTGAATCTTAAAGGAGGTGCTCGGAGCTGATGACCTTGGCTCTGACACTCTCGAAGACTTCGACCCCTTTGATACCAATTCAGCCTTGTCAAGGGCCTCTTGGAATTCAGGTTTTAACAAACCCCTGTCCACTAACTTCCTGCGCCTCTCCATCATGACCCTCCCACTAAAGGAATGACAAACAGAGCAGTCTTCCTGTAAGTGGAGAGGGCCAAGACAGTAAACGTAGGAAGAGTGGTTATTCGTGATGGACATTTTCTGTCCACACTGACACTTTTTGAAACCGGACTTCAGTTTCTCAGACATGTCTCTAACAATCACTGCACACTCTAAGACAAGTGTAAAAACCAGAGAGTATAAATATAAACACTAAGAAATACACACACACACACACATATATATATATATATATATATATATGTGTGTGTGTGTGTATCTATAACTAAAAAAAACAACTACCACTATTTGAATATGTATATATATAGATCGTCACACAAAAACTTTCTATGACGATATATGAAAAGTTGTCCTAAAGGAAAAATACCTGTCGGAGCCCTGACAGGATAACAGGACTAAAGCTAGCCTTCAGAAAAAATATATAGAAAGTAAAACAATTTCTTTATAACTATGCTAGAATATAGTCTATATCTTAACCTACTATCTAACTATACTAAAACTATCAAAAGGTTACAGGTAATATAAGAAAAAACATAAAATTTTGAAAAAAAGTTTTACTGGCCCGAGCTTCTCCGATGCATCTGCTGCCATGGCAAACTAGATCTGAGGGTTAGCACTAGGGGATTATGGGATAGGACTGTGCCTCGAGCTTTCTTGAAATGCAGAGCTGGAGAAGTGGCCGACTCGGAGCCGAGGATCGGCTCCGAACCCATGCGTAAGAACAAACGGCGAGATTGAACAATTTCACATATGATATTCTGTCATTGGGGTCAACCTTGCTGTGACCTCTTTGCATCCCCCCTAAACAAGTGCAGAAATTACTTCGCCCTGCTTCCTCCTCTGGGGAAGTCACCCAGAGATGGTTTCCTCCACAACTAGCCCCCGGTCTCCTATATACCTTTACCCCGATACCTCTAATTCCAAAATTTTTACAGAAAGCACTCTGGTTGAAAAGCACAGTAATCCTCATTGCATCGTTTTGGCCATGACAGATTTGGTTCCCTTTTCTTTGGCCTTATCTGATTCAACAATCCTGGATTGTAGAAATGGTTCCAGAACTTCTGTCTCATCCAGATGGTCTTGTTCACCCAGACATTTTGAACCTCAAGCTGACAGTGTGGTTTCTCCAATTCCATTAATTGCCAAGCATCCTAATATTTCCTCCCCAGTACGACACATTCTCTTGTCCACTCGTAAACCTTCCACTTGGAAACTATACTCTTGTAAGTGGAAAAGATTTACTAGGCACATGAAAAATAAATTAATTTCTGCTTCCATAGAGCATGTCTTAGACTTTTGAGCATTTTTTTCAGTGCTGGAGCTTCCCCTTCCACCATTACATTGCAGTTGGCTGTAATCTCTAATTTTCAGATTTAGAAGAAAGTTCTTTAGCTTCTCATAGACTTTGTAAATCATTCCTAAGGTGGACACTTTTGTTAAAACCCCCGTTCAAAGACCCCACTCCTCCTTGGGATTTGAACATAGTACTGCAGGCTATAATACATTCCCCCTTTGAATCTCTGTGGAATTTGATCTGAAGTTTTTATCTTAGAAGACACTGTTCTTGGTAGACATTACTTCCGCCAGGAGGATTTCATAGATCTGGGCCTTATCGTCTGAACCTCCTTATCTGATTTTCCATAAGAATTGGGTCTCCCTTTGTAATCCTTGACTGTGGGCGTGGTTCCAAACCTTGGAACTGACTCAGCCATTATTCTAGCTCACGCCTTCCAAAAACTCTCAAGCTAGACACTACCCATAATGCCCTCACCAAATTACTTCATATCTCATTTGCCACTTCGTAGTGCCAGATGCGTTCATCCAACCTCTCAAGCTTTGGCTTATTTTTTCATTGTAAGTTAGCTTGTTTTCTATTAATCTCTACTAAATACTATTCTTTATTCTGCTTTTTTCTATCCACTTCACTTCCATTCTATAGGCGAGTGCTTGAGTATGTTTTTTAATCTCTTTTACTGTTAGGTACTCTAAGGTACCATTGCTAGTACTTATCCCTTTTATCTTCAGGTGACCTCCCTTACCATCGTTGGTAATTTCTTTTGCTTTTCATTTTTCATTTCCTTTCTAAAAAAAAAAAAAAAAGTGTGTGTGTGTGTGTGTGTGTGTGTGTGTGTGTGTGTGTGTGTGTGTGTGTGTGTGTGTGTGTGTGTGTGTGTGTGTGTGTGTGTGTGTGTGTGTGTGTGTGTGTGTGTGTGTGTGTGTGTTAGGTGGCCTTTTGTTTCTCTTATGGCTGACAAACCCTCTAAAGGCACCTCTGGCTTCAAGAAATGCCAAAAATGTGATCAAAAAATGCCAAATTCAGTTGGACATACCTTTTGTGTGCATTGTCTTGGTGCTGTCCATCTTCAGGAAGATTGTGCCATCTGTCAAGGGTTCTCTGCTGGAACCGTGATAGAGTGCAAAAATAAGCTCATTCTTAAAGTACTTCTAAAAACTGAATTTGTAGAGGCTATTGCTTGTCTCAAGACTGAAGCCAGCGGTTCTTCCTTGTCATTTTCCTCTACAAAATGAAAAAAGTGCTCTCATTTGGTTCTGACAACCTTTTTGGAACCTTCTTCAAAATTGGCTAAGTCTCCCACAGTGCCGACTGTCTTCTCGACACCAGTGGATAAAGATAATACCTCCTCGACATAGACTTCTTCAGCACCAATTTCAGTGCAGACAGCTCTTCCTTTGGTACCATCAGACCTTTTGGTACCAAAAGAGCCTCATATGATGGTTTTACCTCAAACCTCTTATTCATCTTTCATAGATCCATTCCTAGACCATCCGAGTCCATTTTTGGAGAGACGACCAACAAAGTCTCCATCGGCCTCCTCTGTTCAGTTCACCAACAGGCTGTCACAGTCAGACATCATGAGACTGGTGGACCAGCTGCTAATGGAGAGGGGATTACCTCTATCTTTGGTTCCTAACCTTGTTAGATCTGCAACCCTGACTTCTTCTACACCCACGCAAATTCCTCCTTTGACTCCAGCCGAGATTTCAGAGCCCCTGGTACTGACCATCCTGGCTTCAACTGTTTCATTGTCAGTCAGAGCTTCTTCTCCAGCACTGATAGTTACCCTGAGATCTTCCGGTTTGTCGGAACCACAGACCTCCTGGGGCTGAGGCTTTGTTGCCTGTTCTGGGGGGCAGGGTTTGACTTTGATTCTTTCTGAGCACTCCATGCCCCTTGGAGTATCAGCATATGTAAGTTCGACCCTGGCTTCTGCTTCAGAGGCAGCTTCCTTGCTGCGGCATGGGACCATGGTTCTGAAGGAGTCTGTTTTGGTTCCAGGCTCCCATCTGTCTACAATGGGGGGGTGGCCTGCCTTCCAGGCTATGAAGAGGGCCTTGTCCATTGTGGACAAACTCTGTACCTACCCTGTTGGACCACACAACTTGTCCATCCCCTCGACCAGAGCTTCCCCCAGTCTCTTCCCTGGAACAGAGGGCACAAAAGCCTCAGGAGTGAACCACCTTGGTTATATCATCTTCAGATACCTCTCTGCAATATCCCACCAAAGAGGTACCTTTGAAGGAAAAGAGCAAGAGGAAGCACTTGGACTCCCCTAAAGAGTCCTTCACATAAGATACTGATTTCGATGAGGGGGAACGTTCCCACATGTCACCCCCTTAAGATGTTTCCTTTGGGGACATCCTATAAATTCTGAAACAGAGGGGGTGGCTGGACTGCTCTACAACCTTCCTCAGAGGAATATGTATACCTAGGGGCTTTTCATGCCCAGTCCTTTACTTCTTGGATCGCTCCGCCCACTGCCGATCTTAGTAAATTGACTGCCTAGCAGGTATGGAAAATTCCTGACTTTATGGAGCCGATCCCTAAGAGGCTTGACCAGATTCTCTCTCCCCCAAAAGATGAGCAACACTGGGCCAAGGGTATTCCTGTAGATGCCATGGTGGTAGCACCAGCCACTAAAAAGGAACTTGCTGAAGAAACTCCTATTATCCATCCTCCTAACAAGATATCTAGGACAATGGATAGATTTGGGAAGCACATATGCGCTTCATTGACCTTCGGTCTCAGGTCCTTGAATTATAGGGTGCATTTTATCAGGTTTCAGAGAGATCTGATTAAAGAACTTTCAGATAATCTTACAGGAGGAGTAGCTGAAGGGGTTCAAGAAAAAGTTACTTCTCAGCTTGCCACCCTCAAATCTGTTTCCAGTTCATCCATGAGGCTAATTACCCATGCTGCTGAAGAGGTAACAGGAGCAGCAGGTTCAGGCATATCCATCAGGAGACATGTCTGGATGTGCTTATGTGACTTTCTGTAGCCATTTAAGTCTTCTTTTGTCAATGCTCCATTTGACAGATCATCCCTGTTTGGCTCCAATGTTAGAGACTCTAGCCAGATGTGAGAAAGATGGGAAGACCCTTTCTGCCGTGGGTGTATGCCTATCCACTCCTCAGTGTCCCTGTTCCAGGAACCAGAGAACAAGGAGGCAATGCTTTAGAAAGACCTAAGGACCTTTCCAAGACTCACATGGCAATAACTTGCCCCGGGGCAGAGGGGGAAGTAATAATGGAAGATGCCATTCAAGAGGCAGAAATGGCCTGCAGAACCAGGGTTCCAGAGACTCTTTCTCTGGTAACTCCTACTAGCGCTCCTGAAAGCAGGCTTGATTGCCTTCCTCTGCAGGTAGTTGGGGGATGATTATCCCTGCACCAGTCTGCCTGCTGGAAATAACAGTGGACAAATGTGTGTAGGGGATAATTTCCAAAGGTTACAACATTCCCCTTTCAAAGACATCAGAAAGACCAAGAAGAATCCCAGATGTTCCACCCAGTCACAGGAGGCAGCAGTATTACAGATTCAAACACTGCACGACAAAAGAGTCATCCAGGCAGTCCCAACAGACCAGAAAGGATCCAGAATTTGCTCAAGGTTCTTTTTAGTGCCAAACAAAGCAGGGGAATGGAGACCGATCTTGGATCAGTCAGCGAACAAATCAGTTCAACTGACCAAATTCTGGATGGTCTTGGTTCAGTCAATACTTCCATTCTTGGAAAAAAGATGATTGGATGTGCTCAGTAGATCTTCAGGATACATATTATCGCATAAAAATGGAAAAGACAGTCCAAGGCACTTGGTCCCAGCTGGAGGCCAATTTGCATATCAATATTCTAGAGACGAGGGCGGTGCTCCTACCCTTGCAAGCATTTCAAGACACCCTCCCTTTCGAAACGATTGGAATTCAAACAGACAACATGTCAGTAGTTTGGCAAATCAACAAACAAGGGGGAACCAGGTTGTACCCTCTTTGTTGAGAAGCTCTCCGAGTTTGGCAATAGGCAATTTCTTCCAACCGCTTTCTATATGCAATGCAAATTCTGGGGAGATCCAGTGTAATTGTGGACAAGCTGAGCAGAACCATCCTCATGCCTCATGAGTAGTCTCTCAATCCAGTAGTGGCGGCAAAGATATTTTGCCACTGAGGCCAACCATGCTGCAATCTGTTTGCCTCCCCTCTAAACAAGTGCAGCAGTTACTTTGCCCTAATTCCACCTCCAAGGGAGTCAACCAGAGATGCCCTCCTTCACGATTGGCTCCCCCCTATCTTCTGTACACCTTCCCCTGATTCCTCTAATATGTCAGTTCCTAAAGAAATCCAACAGGTCAAAGAACAGAATAATCCTCATTGCCTGTTTCTGGTCTCAACCAGTCTGGTTTCCCTTCCTTTGGCTTCATCTGCTTCGGAAGACATGGATACTAGACCCAGCTCCAGACCTACTATCCCACCCGGAGGGAATGGTCCATCTGAATCTTCAGCATCTCAAGCTCACTGTGTGGCTTCTGCAGTTCCCATGTTTGCCAGGCATTCCTCCCTCACCTTCCTGGTCCAATATATCATTCTGGCCCACCGCAAATTCTCAACTAGGAAATTGTACCATAACAAATGGTTCACATTTGCTCACTGGTCACTCGACTGTAATATTGACCCATAATCAGCACCTGTAGACAAAGTTTTAGACTTCCTAGCCTTACTGTGAGTCTGGCTCAACAGCCTCTACCATTCGGGTGCATCTTTCTGCAATATCTAACTTCCCTATTGGTTTTAACGATTCATCACTTATGTCACGTAAACTTTGTTAAGCTTTTTTGAAAGGATCTTTTGCTCAGGCCTCTGTTTAAAGAACGTTCTGCTCCATGGGATTTGCATTTGGTACTGCAGCCTCTTATTTCTTCCCCCTTTGAACATTCAGCAACATGTGATTTGAAATTCTTGTCCTGGAAAACCTTATTTTTGATAGCTATCACTTCGGCCAGAATATTGGAAATGTAAGCCTTGTCATGCAAATCCCCCTATTTGATATTTCATAAGGACAGGGTCTCCCTCAGGATGAATCCTTCCTTTTTACCAAAGGTTGTTTCGAAGTCAAATATCAATCAAACCTTACATTTCCCAGTAAATGGGAGTACTGTTTACATTTATTAGATGTATTGTACACAGACAATTATGTTTTTACCTTCACAGAACAAAGAACATTAGAAAATCTGACCAACTGTTTATTTTCTTTCCTACAATCTCTTTAGGAAATACAGTTTCTAAGGTTACCTTGGCAAAATGGCTCAGGGACTGTATCACCTTTGTTTACAACAGGAGGAAACTCCACTCTTCATTGCCTGTGAAAGCTCATTCAGTGAGAGCTGTAGCAACTTCTGCAGTCTTTCATTCCAGAGCTTCCTTAGATGATATTTGTGCAGCAGCTACACGGGCATCTCCTCATACCTTTATTACTAATTACAAATTGAACCGGGTATCTAGGGGATGTGCATCATTCGGCTCGATGGTGTTCAGGAATATTCTTCCATGAGACCTAAAACCAAGACACATGGTTTGCTTGGAGAAACCAAATAAGGGCCCAAGACCAAGTTGAAAAAATGTCCAAACAGTTTATTCGATAGCAAACACACAGAATTCTGTGTGTCTGTGTGTTTGCCATCGAATAAACTGGACATTTTTTCAACTCGGTCTTGGGTCCTTATTTGGTTTCTCCAAGCGAACCATTTGTCTTGGTTTTAGTTTTTGTTTGTTTGCTTTCATCTCCATTGAGGCTTCCACGAGACCTCCCAAGATTCAGGTATCTAGGGACTCTGTCCCACAGTCAAGGATTAGGTGAAGATTGACAACATCAGATAAAGAAGTTGTCTTACCATAATGTTTCATCTGTGTTGTCAATCTTCACTAATCCTTGACATTCCCTCCCTCCTTCCCCCCGCTTTAGAATTATTGGTGGACCAATTATTGTGAAAGACTGGCTTCATTATAGGGAAACAGGTATGGTCTCTTATCTACCAATTCTTGTCTGTCACTTTTTTTATACAAACTTGATCTGAGATAATTTGGTGAGGAGCATTATGGGTAGTGCCTAGCTCGAGAGGTTTTGGAATGAGCAAGTGAAATAAAGACCGAGTCAGTTCAGAAGCTCAGAACCAAGCCCACAGTCAAGGTTCAGTGAAGATCGACAACACAGATGGAACTTTATGGTAAGACTTAACCTCTTTATTTCATTCATTTATGATGAGAATAAATTAACCTTGCCTATGCCCGTCAAAGCACACTCTACAAGACCTATAACTACTTTAGCAGTTTTCCAATCTAGAGCTTCAATGGATGATATTTGTGCAGCAGCTACTTGGGTTTCTGCCCATACCTTTATTACTTATTACAAACTGGACTTGGTCTCTAGGGGAAGATCATCCTTTGGCTTGATGGTGCTCAAGAATATCCTTCCGTGAGTCCACCCAAGATTTTAGGCAGTTAGGGACTCTGTCTTATCTGTCAAGGATAAAATGAAGATTGACAACATCAGATAAAGAAGTTATGTACTCACCATAACATTACATCTGTGTTGTCTATCTATATTTATCCTCGACTTCCCTCCCTTCATCCCCTGATCTCAAAGAATTTTTGATGGAGTGTATCATATTCCCTTGAAGTATTGTGATTATTTAAGCACAGTAGATAAGGCTTCCCTCTGGCTTATTTTTTATATGTATGTGTGTATATATGTGTGTGTATATATATATATATATATATATATATATATATATATATATATATATATATAAATTTATATATGGATCCCCTTCACATTGTCGACACGTCAAAATCCTGACTTTCATATGGCCAAGACTATATGATCATTTGAAATGCCGACAATATGGAACTGGCATCTCCGTACATTGCGAAATGGAAAGATTTCCATTCCTGCACTGTAGTGCGATCTCAGAGTTGGTATATTTAAGTTACAGGGGTGTGGGGGAAGGAGCCCCCCACGTGGGGTGCAGGAGGACTTGCCCCCCTGCTTGCAGTGTTTAGGTAAGTGTTTGTTGTTTTTTACTTTTGTTTTTCACATGTTCGACATTTCAAATGTCGATCATATGGTCTCGGCCATATGAAATTCGGCATTTTGAAGTGTCGAACATATGAAGTAGATCCATATATATATATATATATATATATATATATATATATATATATATATATATATATATATATATATTTATGAATATATAGGGTTTATATGTATGTGTATATGTGTGTGTGTGTATATATACATGCTGCATAGGGCAACTGTTTGAGGCCAGTAATCCTCTTGGTTAGGTACCTTTGTGGTCTCTCCAGCTGCTGGAGATGTCTAGTCAGGTACATTCCAATTGGTGGATTGTACTCAATAATGGGTCTGATGAGGGAAGAGTAGAGGGGCACCATTACATCCTTAGATCTTGATGCAAACCCTTTCGTGATCAGATGGGTCACATAGAAGGATTTTCTAACCACTTTGGCAACATGGTTATCAAAGGAAAGCTAACTATCTACTTGAGTCCCTAGATCCCTTATTTCTTCTTCAGATTTCAGGGGATTACCTCCTATGTTGTAGTTTGCGGGTACTCTGTTTTTTCCAAAGGGGATTACTACGCATTTTTTTGCATTTAGCTTGAGACCGTGGCTTTGACACCATGCTTCAGTCTCATATAGGCCCTTCTGGAGGATCTCCATGTCGGCCGGAGACTCTGTTATAGCACCCAGTTTGCAGTCGTCTGCAAACTTAGTCAGCCACAGCCCTTCCATGCTTGCCTGTACTTCTGAGAAGTATATGCCAAACAGGAGGGGCTCCAGGACAGATTCGGACATAGATCCCGCTACTCTTACTTTATGGGATCTGTCTGAGAGCCAGTTTGCGATCCATCTTGTGACGTAAGGGTTTATGCCCAGGCTGGTGAGCTTATCAATAATACCTGAATGGGGAATGGTGTCAAATGCTTTAGCAACATTAAGGTAAGCCATGTGTACCTCCTTTCCCTTATCTATAGCCTGAGTAACTGTCTCAGAGAAATCTGCCCTTGACGAAGCCGAACTGTGTGGGGTCCAGCGATTGGAGGTTCCCAATCTCTCCATTTATGAGTTCCGTAATGATTCGCTCCATAGCCTTACAGATCAGACTGGTCAGGCTTATTGGTCAGTAGTTCCCAGGGACTTTATTTATTTACTGAGAAATAAAATCAAAATTCCCGTTAACTGAAGTAAATTAAGTAAAATAGTATATGCAGAAGTGTATTAAAATGAGGTACTGTGGATACAATGAATGACTGTGCATCTGGTTGTGCAGGTTTCCTGCCATGATATGAGTTTGAAGCTGCTGCTCTAAGAAAAGTAATGTAAGTGAGCTACACAGATGAAAAAAAAAATGCCTATTTTGTCCATAGTAAAATAGTATGATTTAGCATTCTTCATGGTAACTGATTAGTTCTATACTGCTGCAAAATTTGCCCTAGAAATGTTGTATGAGCAATTTAAGTTCTGACGGGATTGGGGCCAGTCACTGTTTTCAAGGAGGGTGCAAACATTAAACAACACCTTTAATCTCATTTAAATGCTTTATTCCAGCTCGGTTTATTTAGTGCGACATAAAGAAAGTCAGCAACGTTTTGCAATGAAGATGATCAGGAAAAGTATATTTACTGCAAAGTCTCACCTTCAGCGTATCTTTTTGGAAAGAGACATACTTTCTTTCACAGAACATCCATTTTTGATTAACATGTTCTGTTCCTTTACCACCAGGAGGCACCTTTGCATGGTAATGGAGTATCTTGAAGGTATGTCCCCAAACTTGATGTAAAATATGTACAATGTTTCTAAGCGAAGAAGCTGGGTATCAAGTACAGCTTGCTCGTTAAATGGATGTAGTGTAGCTATTACTGTGTTTTTGCAATGTTTACTTATTTACATATTACTTGTTGATCAGGTATATGGATTGATCCATGGATCCTTATTAGACATGACCCATCAACAATTTAAGATTTTCTATAGTATATGCATTACAACACATAACTTCCTCCTATTTCTCCCACTAGCAGTTTATTTCCTAGCAAAAGAATCACTGTTTTTCACATTTTATGGTAGTGACTCATAACTGTGGGTTTGTCCTAATGATTAAGTTCTTTACCTCACAAGCACAAAGTACAGGGTTTGAATCTTATCTCAGGATATTGTCTAAGCTTAAAATGGCTCTTCAAGGCAGTTAGCCTCGTATTCACTTGTGAAGTAGAATATTCCTGTACTTACTTAACTTTATAGCAACATGAAGAGGAAAGGTCAATTATCTCAAAAATAGAAATAGTTCTAATGCATCCTTAATGTCTCACTTATGTGATGTAAGGATCTGGAAGGATAATCCTAAGTACCAAAAAGTCCAAAGCAATTAACTTTGGAACACAACCAAAAGCTTTCAGCAGTTCCAATAAACTAGAGCATTCAGTGCAATAACCAAACACAACTGGTAACCACAGTGCAGTTCAGATACCTAGCAATCTGGCTTAACCCTATACTTAGCTTGGAGTATCGTGCCAAGAAAAGTAAAACCAAGGCTAATTTATTACTCTTCTGAGCTAGAAAGATATCCTCACTTCTTATCCCCACTTGAAAGAATGGCAATTGGAGAAGGAATTTTACCTACCCAGCTTGAATGTGGGCTACCCATAATACCCCCCCCAAAAAAAGCAAATGTGTGCAGATTCATTACACTATCACCAAAATTTGAGCACCATGTCACACCCGAGCAAAAGCCAAATGTCTTCCAAATGCACAAAGACTCGTACTACTGGTCATCTAGTTCATCTTCAGACTTATTAACCTTGACACTTTCCAATTCTTTTTAAGCCATCTTACCAAGTGTTCCTCCAAGTGCAAACTCACATCCCTATCCTCTTCTTTTACCCCCCTTCTATTGTCTAGAACTAGACTACATCTAGGAGACCCCAGATTGTCAGTATTAGGACCTCAAATTTAGGAATATCTCCCAGCAGCTCTTAGCCGTATGCTACATTTAGAGATGATCTTAAAAAAATCTAATCAAAGAATCTGCTTGTAGTTGTGTCAAAGCAGCAGCATAAACTGAACAGTCTCCTCCTGTTCCACTGACTTTTCTTTTTACTTCAGTGTATGAAGCACACTTATTTTGTCGTTTCAGTTCTACACCATGTTACACTTCCTTTCATCTCACTTTACCTTCCTTTATTGATTACCCCACCCAGTTGTCTTCTTCCTTTCTCTCTTTCCTGTCCTCCTTTCTCTAGTTTTTGGCTTTCTTGTACCTCACCCCTCATCTTTCTACTCTCATCTGCTTGTGCATATTGCAGTTTACATTATCATATTTATTTTAGGCAGCATGACTATAGCATGTACTGTTGTTATTTCACTAACTTGCTCTACATTGTTATATTATGTGTAACCATTTTTTTGTTTCTAATAGAATGTCTGTTATATAATGTACTCTCTCCTGGGCTTAACCTGTAAATGGTCTTGAAAGATCAATACTCTACCCTTGTTAGCACATTTAAGTAAATAATATCACAAAAGTTGTAATTTGCACCTTCACAGCATGGTTTAAGTTTATATTATTAAACACTGGATTGGCAAATCAGATACAGCTCTCAATTCATGACAAAATGTATTAAAAAAATCATTAGATTCATGGAAATGTTCCCTCAGCTTTTTCACCATACTGAAAAATTTCCAACACTATAAAAATAAATTGGCAAACATTCCTTTGTCTACAATGCTTTCCTACTGATATTTGTATAATTATTTTTGTTAACATGGTTCCAGAAAATTGTTTTTACTATCGTTTAAATGTAATAAAATTAGTTTATCTAAAAATACATGGCTTTGCACTGTCTCAGGAATATAGGATCACAGTAAATGAATATCTGTATTAATAAAATGTAGCAGTTCTCCATAGTGCATATATATATATAAAATCTGTCCTGCCTTCTTTTTATATTTCACAGAGGCACTGATCTCTCTTTTTAATTCTTTGGCAGGTGGCGACTGCAGACAACTTTTGAATAGGACACATTTACTGGCCGTTAGTATGTCTAAGATTTACTTTGCTGAGACTGTGGCAGCCGTGGAGTATCTGCATAAATACGGTATCATACACCGGGATCTTAAACCTGAAAAGTATGGCCTGTCATTTTTTTATATTTTTTTTACTTTAATGATGTGTATACATCTTGCATGTCTTAACTGTGATGTTTGTAGTTACAGCACAAAGCTGTGATGCCAGAAAACCTGTTTCACATCCCTTTGTGAAAATAACCACTTTGACTTTAAACGTCGTGTGTTCTTCTTCTTCTTCTTACGACTTTTCCCGGTTAGGGGTCAGCACAGCAGATCACCTGTCCACTCATGATTGGCAGTAGTGTTTTACTGTGCCAAGTTGCCAGCCCGGCACCCAACCTTCCACGGAAGGCACACACATTCCTAGGGCCAATTTAGAGTGTCCAATCCACCTACAGCATGTCTTTGACTCCTTAAAATGGTAGACTGAATGCATAAGCAATACAGTGTTCCTTCATGCAAGTCAGGCAGCTAATAATACTTGAAAACAACCTGAAGCAGCAAAGCGATGTTTTACATCAAAATAAGTAAACTGGGAAGAAACAATGCACCAGTCTCTACTCAGAAATTGTAATGTACAGTTAAGCTAAACTTACCCTTAAAAGTATAAGTTCAAATTCCTCACTGTTCCAGTAGCCTTTGGGCTATATAGATTGTGTCTTACCCAAAAATCAGCCTACTCCCAAAAATGTCTGATGCCTTCCCTCCCTCGCTTCCATTCTGATGGTTAGATGGACAACCCCGAGGACAGAAAAATCAGCAATCACACTGGAAAATCTTCAGGATTTTCATGACTAAACATTAAGTAGTAGCTTACTCATCCTGAAGTAAACCAACAAACAACAAATAACCACCAAACTATTTCCCAATGAAAACTATAAACAATAGTAATGGGATGAAGTCTGGTTGTGGCTACTGCAGTAGTGAGGAATTCATGGGTAAGTGCAACTCAGACATGTCATGTCATCCTTTCTATATTTATGCGCCCTCATTTTGTAACAGATTTGCCTTAAGGCCGTTTATGTAACACGGTGTCATAAATGGCCTTAAGGCCGTTTATGACACCGTGTTACATGTTTTAGAATTACTGCAGTGTAAACAGTATCCTTCAGTTGGCATACATTCCTGGCATAGTCGACTTTATAACTTTGGCAAGTAAACTGTAAACACTGTAATAGTCAGTACTGACATCTCATAAGAATAAATCATAATGCTCCCAACTAATCTACTTATCGGCTCCTTAAGAAATTCTAAGAATATATAAGATTGCATCCTTCCTATTTTATTGATTTACCAATCATCTCCCTTCTCATTACATTTTGGTAAGGCATTGTGCTGCCCCCTTCTGTCAGATATTGCACAGTACAGCAGGATACCTAGGAAACAGATTTGAAGGAGCAACAGCAGAGCAATTGGAAACTTTTCGTTGGCTTTTTCAGTAAACAAAATACTTCATAAAATATTGCTGTCTTAGCTTCTAGCACTGCATGTTACAGAATGTTTGCATCAGTTATGCTGCTTCCATTCAGAGGCTTCTGTAGGTATAACAAACTGAAATTAAAATCATAAAGTAGCATTAGGTCATGGCTAGCAGTGTTACATTTCTTTCCGACTGTTGGTCATTCTGCATTACTGTCCCTACCACTGCAGATCTGTTCTGAAAACAAAAATTAAACTTAACTGCCCTGTGATTTTTAGGACAATAAATATTTCAGACATTTCTCTAATTGTCGCATAAAGACCATGATTTTGTATTTAAAATACCTTAATATGTTCATAGATACTTACTAGGCTGATCTGCGAGGATTTTCAAAAGCCTTGCCATGCATTCCCAATATGTTTCTAACCCTAGTATTTTTAGTACAACTAACCCAGAGCTTCTTGCATTATGATTCCGAATAACCCAAGGGCAGGACAAAATTTACAAATTACCCCTCTCCAAAAGTGACAAGGTTATCAATCCAAAGGTGAACTTAATGTTTCCCATCCACTCATCCCGATTACACTTGAATACAGTAGATGTGCTTTGCTTTACACGAAGAGGAAGACAATTTCAGTGAAATGTTATTCTCTGACAGACACATCGATCCTTCCAGCATGTTCTGTTTAAGTTGCAAAAGAGATTGAGATGTCTTCAGCAGGTGTATCTGCCATTTGTAGCGGTGTAGTAAATCTGAAAGGATCGGGTCATTAGAGGTACTGTAAACAAGACAGAATTCAATCCTCAGAAGCATGTAAGATTTTGAAGAGAGGGCTTTGAGATGATCAGTCTAGCTTTTGTGATTTAGGCCCCTGATTTTGTTACTGAGAAAGCATTTTGGTCACTTGAGTTGTACCAGGGGTCTGGACAGGTACAAAGGGACAATTATACTCAATGACTACAGAATGCACTGGGATAATCACTTCCGTGGGACTAGATTCCATACCCTTACTAAGCAGCTGTGCAATGAAAAATGACTTCCTTATAACAATGGATATATGGTGTTTGAGTGACAGCGCATTGTCCACGTGTTCCCTGATCTATCACTGTTTGGTCAGTTTTCAAGGGTGTGTTATTGATGTGATAGTTGCAAGAAATGTCACGCTTGCCTAAGGTTACAATTACAATTTTTTTTTTTTTTTATGTTTAGTTTTAGGCAGTGGTTTTGACACCAGCTATTTGTTTGGGAAAGACCTTCCTGAAGGCCTTGGTATTTTCTGGAGACTTTATGATGGCACCAAGTTTACAGTAACTTGAAAATGTGGTCATCTATAAGCCCTTAACATTAGCTTTGGGCTCAGAGAAGTAGATGCCAAAGAGGAATGGTTCAAGGATCAAACCTTGAGGTACACCACTAGTGTCAGGTCTTTTGGAAGAGGTAGATCCACCCACCCTATTTTCCTGGGTTCTGCTTGTGAGCCAGTTTGTTATCCAATGAGTTGCATAGGGATTTAAACTCATCCAGCTAAATGCATCAAACATGCATGAGTGGTGGATGGTGTTGAATTGTTTGTAAAGATTTGCCCTCATCTAGTGCTTTGGTTATCTTTTTGAAGATGTTGACCAGATGAAGTAGGCAGGATCTGTCCTTCGCAAAATCAAACTGGCTTGAGTCAAGTTGTTGCGAATGTCCTCATTTATTAACTCCACAATGACTCTTTTCATAGAATTAAAGATGAGGCTGGTCAGACTTTTATAGGTCTATAGTTGCCATGGTAAGTCAACACCTTCTAGTAGTAACACATAATTATCAACCATGGGATTGGTAAGGCCAGTGTAACTCCAAATGGGATAAATTAATTCATGCACAAAAGGCTTAAAATGCTCCACAGGGGTAGCTAGCCTTGTACTTTCTTATGAACCTAGGGGTGGAGGTGTTGCTGGCAGTGTCACAAATGCTGATACAACCACCCTTCCCTATATGCAGATGACATTATATCTTAGGCTGGATAGGCAATGAGACATAACCAGGAGGGCTAACAAGAAACTAGCTTCTATAGCGGGAGGGTTGGCATGATGGTTAAGGTGTTAACTTCACAGAGAAAATGAACAGGGTTTAATTTTCACCTGTGATACATGGCTAGCTTTAAAAAGGTCCCTGTGGTCTTTAGCCTAGTATTAACCTATGAACTTATATGGTATAAAAATAATAATCAGAAAATTAACTCTTGCTTATTTTGATTCAGGAATAAAAAATAATATAAAAAATAGTCGCCAGAAGCTTAACTATTGCTTATTTTAATTCAGGAATAAAAAGTAAGACATTTTCTAATGCACATAGTTAGTAATTTGCTTAAATAGGGCAACTTTTCATCAGCTAACAAATGGGGTGTCCAACCTTTTGGCTTGCTGGGGCCGCATTGAGTGAACAGAAATTGTCTTGGGGCCGCATATAAACTATATCATACAGTTAACTCTTTCGCTGCCGCAGGTGACCAAAGTCTACCTCCTGGCTGTACTGCAGGTGCATTCAAACAATGAATAAATGTAATAAATGCCTATTTGCCTTAACATTTTAATTCTCATTCTAATTCTCTAATCTAACAGTTAACTAACATCTTAGTTAATAAATATATATATATATATATATATATATATATATATATATATATATATATATACTACAGCACTAGCATTTCTCACTGGGAAAACCACTCCAGCATTTCAACTACATAAAATGGCAACAATAGCAGCCCTACAATACTATAATCCACAAAAATAAGCCAACAAATTTGCAATAAAATAAAGAATTCACATTGCTGACTTAATAAAACAATTCTAAATAAGCTACAAGAGGGTCTCACCCAAACAAATGACTGGTGCCAGATACATGGCCTCAAGCTAAATGCTAAAAATGCATCATCATCCCCTTTGAGGATAGTGATGTCCCCACAAATTATAACATTAATAACAATGTTGTAAGCACACAATCAGTCGTGAGGTGCTTGGGCACCGAGGTTGATAGAAACCTGACTTTTGACCACCATGTCTCCGTTGTACGGAAAGCTTTTTACATGGCCCATCTTATTAGTAAGGGTATCTCATCCAGGGACAAGGTGGTCATAACATCCCTGTATTCTTCCTTTATAAGAGCCATTACTGAGTGCAAAGCCCCTTTTGGCATGTGCCTCAGCAAAACACCCTGCCAAAAGAAAGACTACAACCATTTCCGACAAAAAAGTCAAAGGACTAAGTTTACTTAGTTATCCAGACTAAAAAGCTTCTTGCTTTCCTCTGTCTCTCACTGGCCCCTATAAATTTCATCACTGGCTTGCTTTCCAGGCTAAGAAAGATCCTGCCTTAAGAGACTTTCTCCACCTCAGAAACACTGGTTATATTTAAAACGCTCACTACAAAGACCACAGCCTTCACTGCAACATAAACAAGCCACTCTGTATGGACAGGTTATTGATACAAAAACTTCAGCTTCTATAAAAAGCTCCTCTCATTGTCAGACAATGTAGTTCAGCAACACGACAATTGGATGAATAAATGTACTCCTTGAGTAAGTAGCATAGCCTTCATCAAACCGGATGGATAATCCATATACTAAACTTTCCTAGCTGGATGGCTAAGATCTAATATTGGTTACTCGAGTCTACTTGCTCAAGAAGAGGTGCCTGTTTAACTAAGAATTCCATTTGCAAAAATATATTCAGTATACATATTAAATCTCTCACACACATGTACACACACACACACACACACACACACACACACAAAAGGAGCCCCTGCTTCTAAAATAGGCAACCTTAATAATCACATGACACACACTCACTGGATGAAATTGTCTGGAAGTAAAAATATCTGAAAAAAATCATACTAGAGATGGACTCATCCATCCAATTTCCCACCACCAAAAGGACCATCAATAAATTAGCAAACCACTGCTCAGCAAAAAGTAAATCAATAAGAAATCCATAAACTCTCTAAGATCATACTACATACTGGAGTAAACCTTTAACTTCCTCCAGTCTAAAGCCATTTGAGATTCAGACATTTTAATTTGTGCAGAAGTTATTCACAGACTGACAGTTTACTGAGCTGTTACATTAGCACTCTATGCTTATGTCCGAACCAATGAAGCATACCTGTCAATTCCAAAAGAATTAAAGTAGCTTAATAAGAAGGTTATTTGCAAGGTTATATGGCAGTTTAGATTGGAAATAAGCAAAGATATAAAAAGGCTCTTTTTCTCGTAATTATGCTGAAAAGTCTTCCAAGGTAAATACAACCTTCTGATTTAGTTTGGAACCAAACCTCTCAACCTTAGAGCAAGAAATCTGGAGAAAGAGAAAAATAAAAGTGGGACACAGGCCCAAAAATAGTTAGGCATCACAGACACCATTGAAACAACTGTAGCTGCAAACATACATCACTTGTAATCTTTCTATCCCATCATTGTCAGTTAAGCATTATATAGCTCATTCAATCCTGCCTTCTTTTGCAACAAAGAAAGCCATGCTTTGAAATGACAAATGCATTACAAATAATAAATAAAACACATTGCATCCACATCCTACAACTTCCTACCTGCAAACAACCACAGAGCTTTCATTGAAACTAGGGCTGCTTATTTCCCAGGAATGATAGCTCTCCCTAATTAAGTCTAATGGGATACAATCTACCAGGATCTGGACTACCTGAAATAAATTAAATTATGGCCTGCAAATTGCAAGTGCACTTTGTTTAATTAAACTATATTTCTAAGCCCACTTACTGTATTTTTTCAGTAACATCCTAATATCCATTTCCAGGTCATTTTACAAGACATTGGCAGTGGTAGACTTGGCATCCTCCAGATACCTACAGGACCACACTCATACTGCTAACATTCTCTATTAAATATAAATAGGCATGCACTACAAATGGCAAGAAGCTATGTCTTAAAAAAATCTACTTTTGGCATGCCTAGTACCCAAGTATCAGGTTTTGAAACAAAGAAACATTCTCCACAGTCCCTAAGTCTCCATCTTTAATAATCATCTACTGTTGCAGCCCTCCCAACACACAAACACACACATACACAATAAAACCCACAACATTTAAAAAATGACATTGTGCCCTCCTGATTTGCCAGTATTGATGATCCACCAAAGCTATACTTAATGTTGTCCAATCTGCCACTGCTTAGAACTCACCAATGACAAAATACTACTGGGTGATTTTTTTGTTTGTCAGAAAAAACAATTCAACTTTATATGCTACAGTCCCACAAAGTCAATCCAGTACTGACCCATTAACCCTAGGCTGCTGTCTCATTCTTATTCCCTGGAACTACATTACCTTGGAAGACTAATTTTATATCCTAAGCAAAAGATACAAATTGGAAGATGAAGCAAAAAATCCATACAGTTGAGAGGTATGATTTCATACTCAATACAACACTCTCCCTGTCATGAAAGCCACAATTTAATGAAAGTGTACTTTTAATGTATGATATATTTATGAGCTAACTTGTTTGTGTTCAGTAGGTAGATTGATCGTCATTAGCCTCTTAGTGCATGTGTGTCTCTGTCATGCACACACACACACACACTCTTCTACTTTCACATACACAAACATTCTGCTTTCATGCATGTACTCACCCATTCACTCACTCCATACTTACCTGTTAACACAAGTAAGTGCTGTCCCTTTCAAAGGCAGTGACGGCAAATCCATACACTAGTCCCTCCTAAGCGAGCACACACACACACACACACACACACACACTCTTTGGCATGAAATAACAGCGGGAACACACAGATCCTTTTTTGGTGCAAAAAAATCAAAACTAGAATGGTGCTTTGGTGGATGCGCACACCAAGAGAGTTATAGGTCAAGTGCGTGAAAAACACAAAACAAAAAAAGTGTTTTGGGGCATGCGTATATTGATGTTGCAGTTAGAGGTCGGGGGCCGCATGGAAGAGCTCTGAGGGCCGCATGCGGCCCATGGGCCTCAGGTTGGACACATCTGTTTAGAACTAAATACTGCTGTACTATAGTAAAATAGCTTGTTTTAAAATTAAACAAAAACATAAAAAATACTGTTTAGTAAAAATTTCAGGACAGCATTGGATATTGTTTTCTGTAAGCTTTTGTGCTACTGTCTGACATGCTTAAGGACTTTCTTTTTACACACCGTCTTGCAAGTAGTTTCATGGTAAAATGTTCATTTTGTAGAACTAGATGGTAAGTTTCTGGTAATCAGCTGTTATAGTGCAACTGGGCTGATTCACCCCTTTAAGAAGTTCCTCTCCAAAGTATGTGTTTTCCTCCAAAGTTATTCAAACATGTTATGTTGGTGCATGACTGACGTTTTCCCTTTTACTTCCTAGCCTCCTTATTTCATCTTCAGGTCACTTAAAGGTGACAGATTTTGGTTGTGCTGTACTTGGCTTAATGAACTTCACCACCAGTACAGATGAAGATCATATTAATAAAGTAGCCAGGGAATTCAAGGGCAATCAGGTAAGGAAAAATATTATTTTTTTTTTAAATCTGTGATAAAAGTAAAAACTACAGACTGGAGGGCAGCATGCTACTTGTCCTCTACCAGTCATCTAAGCGAAACTTTGCTGAAAAGCTGTGCTACCTCTCCAGCTTCTTGAGACTCAGTGGGTTTGTCATCCATCAGTTCAAAGGTTCCACTTACATTTAGAAAGTATCCAGATATGGCACAGACAAAAGCTCTTTATCAGCGGTTTTAAGTGTTAAACAGTATTATTTCTAGTCAGTTTAAGAACTATACAGAGAAAGTTTGAGGATTTGTTTTGTTCACTCCTGTCTGTATAAGATCTTAGGATAGGTCTTGCTTGCTGACTACCACAGGTATGTTTTCTTCAGTCATCATTTTTCAGCTTTGTAGAGTGTGTAATAAAGTTATATTAACTTACATTGATTGGTCAGTTGTATTCTGGCAGGCTGTGATGGACAGGCTAGAAAATACATACATTTACATGTATAGCTGTTTGCCCTTGTTTCTGCCATCTTAAAACTAGTACATTTAACAACTAAGGGACTTCCAGAAATTATTGTAGTTGGTTATTTTGAACTACCAAAGCTTGTGGCATGTTACTTATGGGTACGCACAATACATGACTGCAAAATGCACTTCAGTTTTGTACTATTACAAAATATAAATGACTCTCTTCTACTAACATATAGTCAAATTTCACTATATTCAGAATCATATTAACCAGAGTTGCATAGCCCAGTATATGGTATAATGTAGGCAGTCTCATCAGGTGCCTTCTTGTTGGTTTTCAGTGAACCATTCAATACCGGTCAAAAACACATTCTCATCATATGTATGTTGGTCAAGAGTGTGTGTACAAGTACATTGCTTTGGAAGGTTCAATCTTCCCTTACGTAGTAAACACTTGCTTCTACATTAAAAAGTTTCCAAGTGTACCAGAGTGATTTCCACATGAGTAGGAAGTTGTCAGTGAGTCTGGGTGGTATATACAAGTAGATGTGTTTGGTAAATATTGTACAGGCAGCTGCTGAGTGGGTCAGTGTTGTGCATGGGGTTTGTAAGTGTTTACGAGAGACTGAAAGCGTTTGTATATGATAGCTGTGCTTTGAGTGAGTGTAAATAGTTGAAAGGGTTTATATTGTAGTTTGTGTTTGTGCAAGACTAAAAGCATGTGTATGAGTGCGACAGCTATGTTTCAAGTGAATGAAATTGGTGTGTAGTGATTAGAATCAAGTGTGAATGGACTGGTACTGGTTACATTGTTTGCAAGTTTTATAAAGCATACAGAGTGTTTGTTGTATATGGTGGAGTGACTGATCAACTGTGGGCAGAGTGACTGCAAGTTGGGGTTGTGATATGCATTTAATGGTGTATAGCAGGAAATGTACATGTGTGAATGTTTGGATATGTTTGTCAGTGTGTTTATCAGGTGTGTTTGCCAGGATCTGTGTGAAAGAAATCCGGGATCTTTGTTTTGAGAGATGGGTGACTGTGTCCCAAGCTGCATTTACCTGAAGGAAAGTGAAAGCTCCCATCTGATTGCATACATTTTGAAGGGGTGGAGGGGGCTTATCTCCCACATTAAAAGTGCATGTGGAATGTTTCTGTTTGCTTTAGATACACAGATGTTGAACGGTGTGTGCACTGTGTTTTTTTGTTTGTTTTAGATACACAGATGTTGAATGGGGTGTGTGTGTGTGTGTGTGTGTGTGTGTGTGTGTGTGTGTGTGTACATGCACAACATGTAAATGCACATTCGTGTGTTTTCAGTGTGTGCTACTGATTACCATTTTAGCTGATAACTGTGCTCAATGCATTTTTTTCAATGAAGTGATCATAATTTAGCCTGGCATTTATCCAGCCCTAACATAAACGTCTCAAGAGACATGAATTTTGAGTCGAGCTATCCCAACTAGCTAGCACAACTGCTAACACTACTTTCCCATTATAGTTAAATCTAGTTCAGCTAAAGTACTGTTATGCTTACCTAGTTTTCCTATACCTCATCAAACTTAAACTAAACGAGGTGCCATCTGGTCGAGTTCAGCTTGAAGAAGCTGAATTCCCCAAAAGCAATATTCTCTAGGAAATCACTGTCAGTGCAGATTCTAAGCATGCAATGACAGCAATTATTTTCTTTTGGGAGCTTTCTTCATTCTCTGCATCTCTTATTTCTGGTCATATAATGTTTTCCTTGTATCTGTCTGTGATGGACTTGAGTACAAAGTTTTGATGCAGTCCAGGTACACCACAGCTACCATTAGTATCCTTTCATGTGCTTCTATAAACTAGTCATAAACTGAATTGTGTTTGACTAACAGAAAGAACAGTGCTCTTATACACTCTGCTAGTGCAGCACTGTTAAAGACAAGATAGTGTAAAGAAGGTGCTGGTTACTGGACTGGAGTACTGGGGCTAGGGACATAGAAGGCTGAGTGCAAAAGGCAACTATGGAATCAGTGGTGACATCCTTAAAATGAAATACAAGGGGGATTGCTACAGCTCAGAATTAGGAAAGAGGGCAAGTATGGGATTGAGAAAGGAAAGAGCAGGACAGTTAAAAAATGAAATTGGATGCTACAAAAAAAGGAGTGTAGTTATTTGTAGTCCGTCCTAGCAGCCTATGGAAGAAAATAGGAAATTCTGATGGCTGGCCATGGTACATGTCATCAAAATCAGGGGAAAAAGTATGAAGAAAGATTCAGAAACAGGAAATAGGAAACATGCAAAGAAAACATCAGTAATGAGAATAAAAAATGTCAGTTTTCTGTTCATGTTCATAAATTGGGAAATACTGACTTCAAGGGTGCAAAGTAAGAAGAGCGAACCACAAAAACAGCTACAGATGTAGTAGATAAAATTATTTTATTCGCCTCTTGTTCTATTTGAGAAAAATAATATACAAGATGTAATTTTCATACCAACTTAAAGTTCACATTTTACATTATACAAATGGGGAATGACAGTTGGTACAAATTTTAAACCTTAATCTAGTACAACTATAAGAGTTTTGGTTAAAACATGTCCTGAAACATTAATAACTAAAGAAGCTGTATTTGTATATAGTTCACAATCATTGCCATCTACCTTTCTTGAATTGTTGCTTTCTTTGTCCATCAGCATAACCTTGTCCCTGTCCATATCGACTCTTTTTCTTATCATTAAGAATCCCATCTGTTCGGTCAGTTGTCTTCCGAAATCTATTTTCGTGCGTAGAAGGGTCTTGTGCCTGTGGTAATGGAGGATACGCTCCCCCTTCACTCTCACCACCTGTGCTTTAATAACCCCCTTCTGATGAAGCAAAGGAACTATATACAAGTACAGCTTCTTTAGTTATTAATGTTTCAGGACATGTTTTAAACGAAACTCTTAGATCTGTATTAGATTTAGGTTTAAAATTTGTGTCAACTGTCATTCCCCATTTGTATAATGTAAAATGTGAACTTTTTAAACTGGTACGAAAATTACATCTTGTATATTATTTTTTCTGAAATGGAACAATAGGTGAATAAAATAATTTTATCTACTACATCTGTAGCTGTTTTTGTGGTTCGCTCATTTGATCTTCCTTTTACCTTGTGGTTCTGCTGCAAAGTAAGAAGAAACTGATAGCAATATGTTTACTAATAGGGGTAGACTGTTAATGAGAAAATTTTAATGTGCTATACGCCTAAGCTTCACCATCAAATAAGGGATTACAAAAATAAAGGCTGAGCAACCAGATCATAATGATCGCATTACAGTGATGTGTGTGACCCCTAGAATGGGATGGACAAGAGTGAAATCTGAAGGGTAAAAAAGTAAGGTGCACTATAGTAGGCAGGGCTGGGGGGGGGGGGTGTTTGTGGACATTGACAACATTTTATAACGCACTGAGGTGGATATACAGAGGGCATATGAGAGGATGCATCTTGAGAAGAGCCGTGATAGGAGAAGGCAACTAGGATGGTTGAAAGAGGAACCAAAGAGGCCTATTTAGGACCTAGGATGGTCCTTTAGATGGTAAGGATAGGGACATGCACAGAGATAGAAGTGAGTTATATAGGACAGCTGAGTCATAATGGACTACTAGCAGCAGATGGGAACAACTATGAGGAAACCAGACAGATGGCAATAAAACTAAACAAATAGCTCACTTCTGGGTTCACAGAAACATAATGTGGGAAAAGTTGGTTAGAAAGGGGAAACTTGGTGGTAGAAGCAGGAGTGTGCTTATGGTGCTGAAGAATGTAAAGCCATGGGATTGAAGGATTTGCCACTGTAAGCATTTGGAGAAGTGTTTTCAATTGTTTGTCCCTGACTGACAAGCCTGTATAGTATTTCACTGGACTCCAGGTTATATTAGAAATTGACCGCAATGGCACTTTTGCCTAAGGAGAGCTCCAGGCAGAAGCCAGGCAATTATAAATCAATTAGTTTTAGGAAGCACTTGAAAACCGATGGAAAATTCTGTAGAACAGGCTGCCCATATTCCTAATATGCTGGTGCCCTAACATATGAACAGCAATATTTCATCATTCACTGAAAGTCTAGGCAGTCCAGTCTAGAACAGTTTTGTGTTTGGCTTGTCTTGACAATAGACAAGATGGGATATATAATGGGATAGCTGATGACTTCAGAAAAGTGTAACTGTCTGGAATATGAGAGACTGATGAAGTATACAACAGACAGTGGGAAAGAACCCAACTTGATAGGACAGAAAAGAAATGGAGAACAGAAATGGGGTGAGGGTAGGGGTTAGATAGCTATCTAGAGAAACTTGTAAGTGATTTGCTGAATAAACTCTGTATCGGATCATGCCCCATTTAGCATATTTGTATCCAATGTAATTGAAGGCATGCCTTTTGAAATAACTGTTTGTGGAAGAGCAGAACTGAAAGTTTGAATATAGCAAAATATGTACCAAGACTGAGCTGGTAGTATCTCTTGAGTATTTCCCCATACAACAAAGTTATGCAAGTAGCTAGGGTGTTGGAGGCACAGACCTCTGTGTCTTGGGGGAGTACATGGGGGGGGACAGTAAAAATGCTTTAATGTTGCAATGGCAAGTATTGGAGTTTCAGTCTTGTTTATTTTAATCACAGTTTGTTTTTCAGTATTGTTTGGACTCCACTAATTGAGTCTTGCATTTCTGATAGCCTAATTAATGGACAGGCTAACAATTACATTTGCTTACTGCAGAAGTGAAAGCTTGTACTTAAATAGCAATGGGGAGAAAATTTACTCAGTAAAGGTTGGTAAATGTAGTATTTTGTAAAGGCAGATTACAACAGGCTGTAATATAAAGAAATGTATCGAAATAGCCTTTTAGTATCCCGGAGTAAATTATAACTTTTAGATGTAGCTTCTATACCCTTTCTTACATCCCTAAACACACACACACACACACACACACACACACACACACACACTGTGAATTCATTCAATATCATTCCATTTTCTTCTTTGCTTGGAAGTATATGTACGCAGCTGACTGAGAAGGAAGATTAACTAGGAGTAAATCTCAACTCTGCTAAACTCGGTTATGCAATAAAGTGACTATACTTTGTAGAAAGGCCAGTAGTATGATGAGCTGTAGGGTGAAATGGGTGGATTTAAGAGAAGCAAATGTTATTCTTCTGTAAGGTATGTTACTGATATGGTTGCATATAGAATACACTGTGCAGTTCTGGAGTCCTTATAGAAATAAGGAAAGACATCAAACTACAGGACATGATCCAGCGTAAGGACACCAAAAGGGTGGGGGTGTATGAAGAAGGCGTGAAGCCATTGTGGAAGTGCACTTTTACAGGAAACTAGGTGGAAGGACATAACAATACACTGTATAGTTGGGCAGCATCTGTGTGTTGATACAGATTAAAAAGAAGTATAACTGAGAAGGAGAGGGCATAAATGCAAGAAGAAGGATGGAAGATTCAAGTCTGACTTAAGGAAGCACTTTTCTCAGGCTTCGTGGTGGCTTTTGACACACTGTGACAGAAAAAGTGGTAGAGACAGGATGTAATTCCTGCATCCCACAGCTGATCACTTGACTGTGTCAGACAGAAATGGGGGGGGCAGCTATATAAGAGCTAATGATAACAGCGCTAAGGGTCTGACTGATTATTGGTGGTCTTATGTTCATCGTAACTGTAGTTATGACAAGACCATGAATGATGTGGGGTTAAGAAAAGAGTATACTGCCTAATGCTAATGTTCAGTGCTGAATGCATATCACATGCAACCAGGTCTCACGAAGTCATTTTCCATTTATTAACATGTTAAGCATAAAGACAGTGTTAGTTTGTTGCATATTGGCCCCACTCCCTGCGTGCAAACAGCAAAATGACTTAAGCACATTTCAAAAAGATAACTTCCCAATCATACTCTTCGTGGCATGGCTTAGTGCAACTACACATTTTTTTCTGATTACAATTTTGAATTTAAACAGTGTATTACTTAAATAATTAAAGTTGGATGGAATTAAATCAGTTTCTCAGCTATAGATTGCCCAGTGAAAGCTCAGTTTATTTGCTGTAATGTAATTCATGTCCTTCCCTGCAATCTGTTCGCTGTTGGCCATTAACGTAGTTACACCCTTCAACAGAGCTTAGGACAGAAATTGGCTTTTGCTGTAGAACTGCCAGTATATCTCTCTGAAATATGTCAGTATACAAATAAATCTGTCATTCAACTAAGATGGTTGATGGATAAAAATAAACTTATATGATTAGTTAAAAGAAAATAAATGCAAATCTGGTTTTAAAAGCAAAATTCTGATTTTTATCTTTCTGTAATACTTGTATCCCACAGCTGATCTTCGGCACTCCAGGTTATATAGCCCCAGAAGTGTTCCTGAAAGAGGATTTTGGCAGACCAGTTGATTGGTGGTCTATGGGTGTCATTCTTTTCGAGTTTCTTCATGGTCAAGTTCCCTTCCCCTATGAGGAACGTGAGGTTTTAAGAAAAATGGTTAAAGGTAAAGTATGATCACTGATGTTTGCTGTGATGTTTTCTACATGAAATACAATGTTTACCTGATTTTATTCACAGACTAAATAAAACTACAAATTTTGAGCATACAATAAAATGTATATCTTATAAGCATTAATATGGTCAGATGTAGATACATGGTTTCATATTAAAGTAATACTATGAAATTTAAAAAAATATTTTTTCTTTAATATTTTTTCTGTTTTGGGTTTTCTCATCTTCAGATCTGCTGATCTCTAATTCTGTCTTCCTTTTGAGTCCACTTTCATTCACTTTTTGGATAATGACAAGTTCCCTTCTTGAAATAAATCCTTCATGTTTTTAAATAAATGTTTTAACACTAGACTTTGTAGACTTAACATCATGCACCATATTCTTTTTCTTCCCCCTGCTGAAGCTTCTAGAAAGATCCCAAACACTGTAGAGTAGGATGCACTCACCTAGATCAGTCGTAGTCTGCCAGGTAGTGCAGAGGTTTAAGGTTCTGCTAAAGGGCTGCTTCATTTAGTTAAAAGTATAGGGTTTGATCCATTTCACTCTCATCTGCCTACAATGTGACACTAAGCAAATCACTTAGCCAGGGCTCCCCAGGCCTTCTTTCAAAAGAGACACTTGGGTCAAGTAGACTTTCCTTGTTAACAAATGAATAAAATAAAAATAGTATTAAATTGAGGACTCTAGGACCATGGAGCGGCCACGGTGGTGCAGCTGTTAGCATTGTTGCCTCATAGAAAGAGGGTCACCGGTTCGATCCTCGGCTGGGGTGCCTTCTGTGTGGAGTCTGCATGTCCTCCCTATGGTCACATGGGTTTCCTCCGGGCACTCTGGTTTCCTCCCACATTCCAAAGACATGCTGTACGTGGATTGGACACTCTGAATTGGCCTTAGGCATGAGTGCGTGCATGTGCCTTCTGTGGAAGGTTGGGCACCGGGCTGGCAACTTGACACTGTAAAACTCCACTGCCAATCATAAGCGGACAGGTGATCCACTGTGACGACCCCTAACCGGGAAAAGCCGAAAGAAGAAGAAGAGGAGGACTCTAGGACCATACATACTTCAGAGATTACTGTTGCACATTCAAAACAGAAATTCATTCATCTAGCTATAAGGAACACAGTCACCCTGTCAAAACATCAAACTTTGTAAGAATTAACCAATCCACTTGTGAACTGACCTTCCCCTACCGTCTGCATGTGCCTCCAAACTATCCTTTCTCATCGTTGCACATTCCTCCACGCTGTGTGTGAACTAATTTCCCCATCCTCTGCCCATGCTGAAGATTTTTCAGTTCAACAGTAGGCCTTTACCTCTCTGCTGTCCTCTTGGTGATATTAGAGAATTATAAAAAGGAAGGGGATGGCACAAACTCTACCACCTCAGTTCTTTCACCAGATGTTGGACTCGAGCTGGTTTCACTGTGTGCTTTTTAAATGCTTCTTTCATGTATTTAGCCACAATTAGTGCAAAAAGTTTAACTTTTTTGTAATCTTCATTCTCTTCTTTAACACAGAGATTCTTACATTTTTGTAGACATCTTATTTTCTTTCAGTCCGCTATCCTTGAATTTGAGGCCTGTATCATATTGGAAGGCCCATTCCATAAGCTCTGTAGCCCCTAAATGATAGACATAGCACTTACATGTTCTGTATTAGTTCTAAATATAATTTTGAAAACTTACAAAGGTTTTCATTACTGTTACCCTTTATAACGTAGCTTTGTAGATGGAGATAATGTATGAAAGTCTGAGTTTCCTTGGAGAGTATTAAAACTCAAGGAAACATTTTCACTCCAATATCTGTCTGATCAGTAACACTGCTGGAAGGACTCGTCATCATTACTTTATTCTAAAAATAACAGATTTTGTGATGATTCTTCATCAGTGGTGTGTTAGCTGGAAAAAGGTCATATGATCTTATCAGTCACTCTAGGGATTGTTTGGAATCTCTCTGTCATTGGCTGAATGACATGCCATACACAAACAACAGTAAATGAGATATTTAGAGATCTTCTATAACCATTTCATTAGTGAATTCTAGTAGCAGGCTGGCAATGGCTTTACCATTTCCATGTTGAAGAGCTCTTTCCTCTGTGAAAGAGTGCTTTCCAAGACCTTCTAGAGTTAACAGTGACTATCAAATCACCTTATTTTTCCTCACATCTAATTCTGTTACTACCTTACAAGTATCTCAGGCTAGGGAACAGGTGGTAGATGTAACCAGAGGATATATCATTCAAACACCCACTTGTGAATGACTTCTGGAGGTCCTCCAAGGATTGCTCAGACACTATTCAGTAGCCAAAGACTTTGATCATCTTTGGTCATTTTTCACATAGTTCTTGCATTTTTCATTCTGGGTTCCTTGTGCTAACCAAGGCACTGGCTTATTTAGCAAAACTGCTGTGCCCCCAAATCAATGTCTTGGTAGAAGGAGACCTAGTGCAACATTCTGTCAACCTTCTCAGAAAATATTTTGTTTGAAGTCAAGGTCTTAGACATAAACTGGTAATGTAAACAATAAGAAGTTAGAATTCTGTCTGAAGAATGCTCCGTCTCTGGCAAAACCCTCTCCCTCATGGCAAGACGTGCCTTTCACAACTCAGGATTTGTCCTTTCTTTTTGAAGATCTTTCTCAGAAGGCTGGTCAACAGCAGGGAATTAGCAATACTCTAGCTGGAAAGATATGCAAGCTGGTGGTCTTTTATCTACAGATCTCAGAATCCAGACTGCTGTTTATACTTCCCTTTTTTCAGGTTAAAAAATGACCTTGAAATTTGTTTGGAAATACCACATAAGTTGCTAACCTTGGCACATACTTTAGATAGAAAGTATCACTTACACATGCAATTTTTCTTTATGTACCCTCATCCATCAGACCATCCCTTCCCCCAGTATCGAATGAGCTGCCTCTAGACAAAGACTCTATTATTTTTTTTAAACACCTTTATTTAATTATCACTTATGACATAGGCAAACTTACATTTATGCAAAAGTAACCAAACCCTATTAAAAAGTTAAAATTTACAAACATTATATATCACACATATTGCTATGTATCATATTATCTAAACAACATAAATTATTCAGTTCTTGCCTTCTCTTAAATCTCATTTCTCCTCCAGAACATGTTATGCATGTACTGTTCCCACAATTTCCATTTTTTCTGTGTAATTTACTCCTAATTTTTTTCTAAAGATCTCATTTCCTGTTCACTTATCTCTGTTTCAATATTCACTACATTAAGTACAGTTGGTTTACATTTTGATTTTCATTATGTAGTAATTGCTTTTTTGGCAGCCACAATAATTAAACTTAACAAGGCCTTATAATGTGTAGCCAGTTCAAATCGTGCATCCCAGCTCACACAATTTCTTTAGTTTCACTGATTTGCTTGGCCAGTATTACTGACAGAGTGCTTAAAGCTTGCCAGCTCATTGCACTCCCAAAACTAGATAAAATACTCTTAAAAGTCTTGGGAAAGGCACAAAAGTTGAAGGGAATGTACCTGGAATGTTGCATTGCCAACCACAGTGTGTGCCTCATCGGATGCTATTGTTACTTTCAGAAGAGGGAACTTGTGGAATAATTTCCGGACTCTTGAGACAAAATCTTTCTGGACCACAAGGAGGCATACATGTGGAGTTAACCTAAGAGGGGGAAAAAAAACTCCTCCAGAATTCTTAAGACCAATGAGTCATACCAGCGGTTGCCTAGTAACATCCAGCTGCAGTTGTAAAATGCTGCTTCATGTGAAGTATTCCGCCTGACAAAAGGGTTAAAGGAGGGTTCAAGGATCTCACAGAGATAAGTAGATAACCTTTCTGCAACAGCTTTTCAAAACTAAAAAAAATATAAGTACAACATTCTACAAAAATCATAAATGTAATGGTAAAGGAAAAAGTTGTTTTAACCCCAAAGCTGCAGCAGCTCTGTTAGCATTCCCCCAACCTAAATCATCCAGCAGTATAACTTTCAGCAATGTTCAGCATTTCAGGTCTTCCTTGGTAATCTTCTGGGATATGAGGAAGTGATCAGGGGGCATGTCTGTTTTTCAAAGTCCATCTCCAGCCTAAAAAAAAAGTACAAAGCCTACTTAACATTGTCCTACATGCAAGTGAGTGAGACAAGAATTCTTGTATCAGTGTTTCTCAAGTTTTACTGCACAAAGTAACACTTTCTCATATTTTACTGCATGCTCCATAAAGAAATAACGTGACTTCACCAGCTGGTAATCCCCCACTATCTCCTTCTACTTTTCTGTTACTTCATCATCCAGGATGGCTTGCTTTTTTCTTGGAGCTCTGGCTTTGATCCTCTCTGGAACAGCTGTGTCTATAGACTTATACAAGTAATTGTACAGGGCTTCAGTGTAAGTTTTGGTGTAGTTACCACTTCCAGCTGGGAGTGGGGCTTGGAATGCATTTATACCTCCCCCTAGGAGGGTGTAGTTTGCTTTGCTGAATTTTTTAGTCTGAGTTTGCCCTGTGAGAGTTCTGGTGTTAGTGCCAGTTCAAAGGTGACTGATTTGTAGTCAGATTTAACTGAGGGTCCGACAATTGCAGTGATTCATCTGTTTGTCAAGTTAGTGAGAACCAGATCTAGTATGTTTGTTCCTCTTGTTTGGGTTTGAACAGTTTGTTCCAGGGCATTCGAGTCAACAAAGTCATGGAACTTTTGCGCAAGTGAGTTAGGGTTGGAGTAGGTTTCCCAGTTGATGGTGGGATAATTGATATTCCCCATGACCAGAGTGTTTGGCTGTATTTGGATCGACTCCAGTTTGGTCATGTAGGCTTTGTGCACACCATAATTCATGGAGAGATCTCTATAACTAGCTATGACTTGAATGGGAGTCTTACCCACAGTAATCTGAACTTGGAGTAACTGCATGGGGTTGTCCAGTCTAACTAGTTGGGAAGTGTATGTATCTCTAATATAGATAGAAACACCACCTCCTTTGATTCTCATACATTCGTTTTGTGGTCTGAAGGTTGGAATGCATTGTAACCTTGCAAGGCTGGGGTACTCTCTGAGGCCTTGAACCAGCTTTTTATGACTGCACAGACATCTACATCTTCCAGTGATAGAAGTGCTTCCAGGGTGTGCAGTTATAGGTTTAAAATGCTAGCGTTTAGCAGCATAACCTGTATTTTGTTACTATTGGCAATTTTCACATCAGCAGTGTTGTTTTTGAGACCTTCCCTAAAAAACACTATGAGGAGGCAAGAGCCTTTGCTAGCAGCCAAAAGCCTAGTGGTGCCAGGTGCAAACCGTCTCTGGCAAAGCAGCTAGGTTTGTCGACCATGTCATCCCAGGCTGATAGAAACTGGATCGTCTTTGAATGACACCAAAAACTAAGCCAGTTATTGAAATTGATCATTTTTTGTTTATGTGGCATCTTTCTTTGTGAGGGTAATATGTTGCTCAAGGCTATGGACATACCTGCCTGGGGCACATACTCAGAGAGCTCAGTGATGTCTGTCTTTATATAGTCCAGTGAGGTATGTCTCAGGTCGTTCACTCCAACATGAGCTATGACAGAGTCATAATGGTACTTGTTGCTGAGAGACCTGAGTGCATGTATGATCTGATTAATCCTGGCACCAGACAGGCAGATGACCGTGACTTTCTCCTTATTTAACGTGGTGCATGGCACATCCATGTGTCTCGCTGTGGAGTCTCCAATGGCAAGAAAATTAGTTTTTTCAGTGTTACACCTTAAGGGTTGGTAGGTGAGACACTGATGAGGCTATGTGTCTTGGGTGCTGTAGGAACAGTGTTAGTTGTAGCAGTCCTGTGTTTGGAGGTCTCTGGTGTTTTGGTAATATTTTTCAGAGAGCCTCCATGTATGTTGATTTATGTGTTGGATGCATACTATATATGTATGAGTAGTGGTACTATGTGTATGGTGGATGAGTAGACAACCTCTTCTATTTTGTTACTGTTTCCAATGCAAGAGAGCAGGGATTCAGGATTCTTGGTGTAGATACATCTCTCGCAGTCTGTACTAGAGTGAGTTATTAGTAGAGAGTTGTTAGTGTACATGAGGCAGTTGCTACACTGCCTCAAGAGACCCAAATCAACAAGGCTGGCAGGAAAAACAAGGGTGGTCCAAGTTTGAAAAACTGTTACTACAAAGGAGATACTTTCAGGAGTGATCTAGGAGGTGCTCTGTAGATGGATATTTCTGATGTGGGTTTTGGCTGGTGATTAAATAGGTCACAGCTCACTAGAAGTACTTATTAGACCAGAAATGTACCAAAGATGAGTACTACACTAATGTACTACAGCTGTAGCTAAGGAAAAATTGTTGAAGTTATCTATCTGGTTATAACGCACAATTGTGCGGCAGTGTGCCATGTGCAAACTCAAATGCAGGGCTTAAATACCAGAAGTTTAAAACCTAGAAAGAACTTTAAAAATTTCAAAAGAATCAGTGAGGGTGCTTACTCCAAACCTTAGACCAGTCACCCTTCCCCAGCACACTTCTGTCACAAGGGTGCAGAACGGCCCCTTCTAATCAAAGATGGCTTGGAAAATGTGCTCGGAATGCAACAGCCACTACAAACAGACCCAGATTCAGCAAACCTGTATCTTCACTAGGCTACAGCTACTAGCTACACTAATTCGGGCAGGAAACACTAAAAAAAATGACAGATTGCTCTTTCATCATGGTGCAGCAAATTTGGCATGAGAGTAGAAAAATTAGGGGGTTTGAGGTGCAGGATGGCTTGCTTTCCTTCAAAATATACTATATATATTTTTTTTGTATATGTAGTGTTTGCCTGTGAAGTGTATATACTTGAGTGCTTATGTACTGAGTATTTATGTAATCTAGCTGTCCTTTTCAAGGAGTTCACACCGGGGAATTGTTATCCAAGCATTGTGTTGATCAGATGTATTTGACACAAGAGGACCAGTTCATCTGGATAGTAGTGATGGTGATTACAGTGGTGGGTGGTGTACTTCACTTCAGAAAATTCCTATTCAAAACAAAGATGGGAAGATGTCTTACAAGGAAATCTTAAACATGAGAGCTCTCAAGTTTCTGACAGGAAACAATCCCAGTACAGGTCAAGTAAGGACTCCTTGATTGGGCTGAAGTCTAGCTGCTCTTTACGGCCTGGGATACTCTATTTATATCAGAATTCCCAACAGGAATTCAAGAGGTGATAGAAGTCTCCAGGGACCATTCCAATAACCAGACCCTATTCTACTAAGTGGACGATGTTCTTCATCTGGTTGGGGATATCTTGTGTCACCTTAGTCAAGTATCTCAACTGTTTTCCTGACCTCTGGAGGTCATGGTGCATATAGCTGAAATCTCTGCATGTCTTGACCTTGGCTGGAGGCCAGTTGCCATTAACAACTCCTAAAAGAGGTTCTGCTTTTTCATCAAACTTTGAAGCATTCACGTTACTGGGATTTGCTTATGATAGACAGGCATGCCCCTCCTCTATTAAAACTTAGATGATTTGTTAACTCTAAAGTATTATTCCTGGAAGATGTTTTTCTTGCTAGAGATTTCCTTGGCTTGCTTAGTAAACAATACTTGCTATTTCTTAATAATTAGATACTCCTTATGTTTAACTCATGTTTCCTTCTGAAAGTGCTGCTAGAATTGTTATTAAACCAGTCCATTTAAATCTCCCTTTTTTTTTTCCTAGGAGCAGAACGCAGGGAAGAGGGAGTGCATTTCAAATATTGGGGTATATCATCAGTTGGGGAATTACCTGCACCGACCAGCAGTCTGTTGCCTTTGCTGCAGCATGGGAGTTACTTGTAATGGTTAGCAAACTTTTTTTGTGTGGACTGTCAAGCAGTAAAGCACCCACTGGGAATTCTGCTTTTAAAGGCCATCCCCCCAGGGGTGTGGCTACTTCTAGTGCTTGCTTCAAGAATGTGTCCATTTTAAACATTTGTTCACATCTTTGTCAGGCATTACTGTTTGGGACCTTGATTCCTAGAGTTCAGCCTGATTTGGAACCTTGACATGTTAGGATTTGGCCTTCCATGCTCCTACCTTTAGGTCTTATTCTAGGTCCAGCCACCTGAGGAGACTATTTTTACTGCCTGAAATTGTCCCTAGCATTTCACATGAGCTAAAACAAAAAGGTATTATACACATCTGTCAGTCTGTAAGGAGGGCTTTTGCAGTGGATGCTTCCATCAGCCCCCTATGTTTGGAAAGCCTGTCCAGCCACCTTAATTGAATGAATTTTCAGGCAAGACAGGCTATTAAAAGTGTTTCTGCTCTTGTGTTTTGTTTCTCTTTAAGGTTGTGTATTTTCAGTGTTTTGGGGTACAAAGAGGCTGGATGCACCCTTCTAATCAGCATATCCCAGCAGAAAGCATAAACAGTTCTGAGAAGAGCAGTAGAATTAAATTCTGAATTATTCTTAGATGGTAATAGCAGGAAAGGAAATTCTTAATTGCCATTCACAGCAGAAGGCCACCTTGTATATCATTTGATATGGCATGTCTTTTGTGTATTAGAACAGCATACAGGAGAAAGAAGCCTATGATTGCTGTACAGACCTTGGCTCAAGATGATTGTCACTGCTGGAGTGACACTCCGACCTCATGTCCAAAATGGGAAAGGGGTTGAGGATGGATTACCATTCAGAACTGAAACCTATAAGTCATACTGTGTAAAGTCACTTTATCTGTCTGTAGGTAACATAGTCCTGCATGTTAGTGTACTGTATGAAGTTCACTGATGTATCTTTGTAAAGATGAAGTATTACTTCTGAAAGCAGTATCTTTCTATCTGGCTAATGAATGTTTTTTTCCTCCACCATGTGGCTACCAATATTTTTTGCAGAGGATATCAAATGGCCAAGTAAGAATTGCAATATACCTGAAGAAGCCCGAGATCTCATAAAAAAACTGCTAAAACAAAACCCAGTTGAACGACTGGGCACAGGTATGACCTTTTTCAACATTACCAAGGTGTGAACAACCAGTATCGTTAGTAGAATTAATCATATTGATGTTTTTTTCAGACCTCTCTAATTTTATATTCGATTCTGTTTTATGTTGAGGTCAAATGTACAAAAATTGGCCTTCTATTAACCTACGTCCCAAGACTGAAAAACTATTTCAAAGTAATTTTCATACACCACCTTTTGTTGTGCTTTTTACTTTATCACAATCTAAAAATGTTTTTAAGTAAACTTTCTCCCCTTTCTTTGTAAATCATTTATCAGGTATTAAGTTTGTAGTTTTAGCTTACTGCTTAATCGCTGTTATATTATCATACAAATCCTCTCTTTCTTTCACAATTGTAAAATGCAGTAAGGCTGCTATACATTATCAGATAAAGTTAATGTATTATGTAATATGCTTGTTTAAAGTTCTAGGGTACTTATTTATACTGCATAAAAAGTTATTTTTTTTGCACAACTTAAAATATTATCATCATCATCATTTAAACTATTTTACAGACTGTGCAGTCCTCATGCATGGTGTGCATAGTTTAATTATTCTGATAGCTGTCAACATCATATAGAAAGCTGTATAAACTACATAGACTAAATCTATAATTCAGATTCATTAATGCCTACTTGAAGTGTGCATGATCTGTATTCAAGAAAATCCCTAACACATTTTTGTGCTTTCTAGTCACAAAAAAAGATTACACGAAGTATAAATGTAGCCTATACTTAGTGGTAAGCTTTATGAATCCCCCTTGATATTTAAGACCGCAAGAATATCAGTAGGAAAAGTAAAATTAGGAGGAAGAAGGTGTGAGTCATGTTTGTGAGCTCATGAATCTCGGGGTATATCAGCCCATAAGAGTTTACAAAACTGTAACTTTTTTAAATTATCTTACCAAAATCCAAACCAGTTTCACATGTCTTGCATCCGTTCTTAATGTTATTGCCTTGAGCCCTTTAATATGCATTTGTTGCGACTGCTATCCCTCACTAGCTTCCCATGATCTAGATCTAGTTACATCTAAACTGTTTAATGTCATACTTCAATCTACAGTAAGAAATGCTTTTTTCTTTTATGTAATCTAGTGTGTCCTTAAGTATTTCTATCTCATTTTAGACATAAGCCGATCTAATCACTGTTTACTAGGGTTGCATTTCCTGTGGGTTCTTTCACTATGTTGTTTATACTCCCGTCTTAATTCCATTTCTTTTATTTGCCCCATTATATTTTTTATTTCCTTAATGTTAGGTGGTTCCCTAGTTTTCTGTTTGCTTGTAATTCTATTTTTAACTGTTAGAAACAGCAAAACCATTTGCGGGAGGTAATTGTTTCTTCTCAAACCAGCTTAAGAGCATCATTCATTTCTTTGTTTAGCTCTTCCCCTGCTAGGTGATTAATACAGTTTTGGAAGTCTATCTTGAATTCTTGTAATTTTGTACAGTTACCAAAAAATATGTTCCCATGTCCCCTTTTCTCCTGTATCACCCTCCTATATCTGTCTTCCACTGTACAGAACATTTTCCTTATTTTGGAAGGTGTGCAAAAGTATTTGAGGAGACATTGTCACCTGCAGATTTTAAACTTCCTAGCCTTTGTAACTTGCCATGATTCAAGCATATGTCATTCCATTCTAGATCTGTGTATTCCTTTTGTATTATATTTTCCCATGTGTTTTTAAGATTCATGTCCAGAGGTCTTCTAATTCTCCTAAGTATGGCAGCCAGTCACCCTCCCTTAACTTAAATATTATCACTTTGCCCCATTTTGTCTCCTTATCCTCAGTCTGCATCTGTTCCCATAGACTTAGCTCTAGGTTTTTCTTTTTCTATTTTTTTTGTCAATTTCCTGCATATATCACTTTTTTTTTTTTTTTTTTTTTTAACTTGGATCATATCCAGTTTGAAGCATCGTCTTTCCACACAGATAGTCAGTTTAGTTTCAGTACTTGTGCTACAATCCTCCCAATATAAGTTTCAGCATACTTTTCTTTTGAACCCCCTTCTATCACTTTCCATGCTTTTATTGCTTTTATTAATGTCCTTTCCCTTAGGTAAATAATCACTATCCTGCATCAAATGTAATAGTCTTAATTGTGGTGCTCTATAGTTTTCTTGTAAATTTGGCAACCCTAACCCTACTTGGTGAACTGCTGCAGTTAATCTCTTCCATTTTACTCAGATCTTCTTTCCTTTTCAAATAAACTCTTTCTTTTCATGGTCTATTATCTTCCAAATTTCCTATCCTACATGAAGGACTAAGGACACCACAACATTTTACTGTCTCTGTCTAACCATGTCATCTTCCATCATCTTTTCATGGCTGTTATCCATAGTTGTTACATCTTTGCTTTATCTTCTACTTTTTGTTTCATAAAAGTGTATACCTAGGTATTTTATTTTATCCTGTCCCTGCAAAAAGGTGGAAGTCTGTATTAATCTTGCTGCTGGCATATAATTCATCAGCCTTATCTTTGTTTTTTTTTTTTTTTTTTAATGTTTCTTGTATCCTGCCAATTGATATGCATGTTTAGTTTTTGTTTTTTTTAATTCTTTCTAAGTCTCTGTCAGGGTTTGTAACAAAGTAATACATCATTTGCAAAATAAAGATATTTTATTTGTTACTTTTGATTACTGGGATAGTCAGACTGATTGAGACCCATTTTCAGTGGAGGCCCAGAGAGAAAAGCTCCACAAGAAATTAACATCATAGCAAGCTGCCACATTTCCTGGGCTGTATCTTCTACTTTTTGTTTCATAAAAGTGTATACCTAGGTATTTTATTTTATCCTGTCCCAGAAAATAGGGAAGTCTGTATTAATCTCAGATAAACAGACTAATCAGTTGAACAAAACAGTTATGATCATGTAGAGAATAATTTACAGATATGTGAGAACAGTTACACAATGTTAAATAGTACACGATGAGAGGAACAGCATTCATTTTACATACATCAGCAGCATCGTTTCTGAATAATCAAGGAATGACATTTTTACAGGACTTATAGTTGATGGAGACAATGATGATAGATTGTACAAAATGACAATTGTATTAAATTACAGTTGAGTATGGATCAGTTAAACCAGGAACAGTGGCTGAGGTAAGAGATGCCCCACTGATATTTGTCTACTTAAAATCCCTAATCTCTTTTACTAATGGTTCAAGGTGCAAAGCAAATAGAGGCAAAAGTTGTCATCACTGCCTAGGATCTGTCATTAATCTAAATATGTTCAACAGGAAACTGCCACATTTAACTTACGCCACGGCTTTCTTATAAATTTTAAAAAGCAGCTGCATCCATTTTCATGGAAAGTTAAGAATCACTAATGTTGTTTCTAGAAACTTCCAAATGACCCTTTCAAGAGCCTTTTCTGTGTCTAATCCTGCTAACAATAGTGTCTTTTTTTAGTGTTTTTCACATCTGTTTGCAGCATAAATGTCCTGTATATATTATCAAAGGTCTGCCTTTCAGTTCTACATACTTACTGATCTAGATTGATAATGCTGGGCAATATTTTTGCTAATCTATTGGTCACAATTGTCAAGAACACCTTGTAGTCATGATTTAGAATAGAGATGGGTCTATACAATCCAGGGTTTGTTCTGTTTTTCCCTTCATTGGGGAGGACCATTAGCATTGTCTCTTGCCATATCTTTAGGATTCCCATTCTCCAAACACACCTTCATGATGTCATTAAATAATTTATGCCTTATTCTAGAGATTACTACTTCCTTGATTCTCCATACCACAACTGGACACCATCTTTGCTGGTGTCTCCTTGCTATGTGTTGTCTTATTACTTCTTTAACATTTTCATGAGTTATTTCCATCATTAGAGCCTGCCTGTCTTCTAGCAACAACTGTGGCAGTTTTAAGTTTGACTTGTAGTTTCACTTTTCTGAAGGCTTTGAACCTACTTCAGTATCCCATTGGTACAAAGTAGCATAGCAATTGGCTAGTATCTTTACTACACAATCTGGACCTTGTTCTATTATACATTTCTCTCTAGATTTTAGTTTACTACTCATTCGGCTCAATTTTTATTGTTCTAGTGTTTGTACCAATATTTTCATTGTCCTGGAATTGCTATCAAAGTAGAATTGCTTTAACCCTCTTTTGTTTACATTATTTATGTGGTCCTATATCTGGTTTTCAAACTCCATTATTTGGATGTGACTACTCACTTTGGTATCCCCTAGTTGATGTCTTATAGCTGTTTAAGTTTATTTATTCCTTCTATACATTTGGCATTACTTAGTATCCATCTATCGCTCGTCTTTTGCAAAACCTGGTTGCACCATAAGTTGTTGTAACCATTCTATTTCTTATGTTCTATATTTCTTACCCTCCTCTTCTTTGTCACATATATCAGTGCTTGTTCCACCCATTTGCTAAAGGATTTTTTTCTAAGAAAATATGTACCAGTGGCTTTACCCAGTACGCTCTGCACTTTCTTTTCTGCCTGATCACTACTGCTCACCAGTCTTTTGGAAAATATGTCTTCCATTTGTTTTCTTTCAATTTTGTGCTGAAGTACTGGAAAAGGCTTTAATGGAAGTCTGGTAGTTTGCCTGTCTTCCTTAGAATTTGAGCCCACTGCTGCAAGTTCAACTGTTTCATCCCATGATGACTTGCTCTTTCCTTCTGCTCATGCCACATATCTTCTAGAGCATTTCCCACCTCCCAGTCGGTCTTGGTACTGAGATTAAAAAAATCCTCAAGATGACTGAATGCAAAAGTTTAAATTTAGTCTTCAGGCTCCTTCATAATTTAATGGCCAGCATAAACTGGTTCTGCCATTGATGTGTGGCTGCAATCAATATATACTGTTCTCTGTTCTGTCTTTTTAAGTTCATTCCCAGTTTCCACAGCTTATCAGGACTGAAACTTACTTAATAAACACTGGTCTTGGCATCTTTTAGTTGCTGCTTCTGGAAGGTATACTTTTAATTCTCCTACAGGAATCTCAGTCCATTTGATTATGATGTCTTTCATAAACTGCAAACAAATTTTCCTTTCCACTTTTTCTAGTATCTTATATCTTACAACTCAATTTCATCCTTACTTCCTTGTGTGTGGTCTCATAGTCCACACACTTCCCTTTGAGTTCCTGCTGTAAGTTGATAATGTCATCCAAATGCCGACTAACATCTATCTCTTGTATTTTTATATTAGATTTTATGTAATTCTTGGGTGTATTATTGATTTTAAAGACCCCCTTAAACATTAAATTTATTTTCTTTTCCAGAAAAGGCCCTGTTCATTGTTCATTTGGTTTGGATGTTTGTACATTTTGTACTATGTATGCCATGTGGTCTGGCAGGGGTGGCAACTCCAGTACTACTTATGTGCTGTTTTTAGCTTTTTCTTCAGTTTTCTTTCTTTTTTTTTCTGTTGGTAATTAGAGACTTCCAAATACTTTTCCATGTGCCACTTTAATTGGAGGTATAGACAGATTTTCCATGGATTATCTCTTTGGTGGTGGGGGAGCTAAAATAAGCTTCTGTTCACTTTGCCACTACACCAGAGGTCCACTGCAAAGTTAATGTTATACCATTGTTCTGACATTTTGTCATAAAGTCCTGACTACCTTTATTGTTCTGAATTGTAAAATGCATTCTGGATGTTACGTATTATCATAGCAACTTAATTGTAGAGTTATATGTATTAGCATTACATCTTATTTTTTGGCACATTTCACTTATGCTGTTACAAAATTGTAATCCTTGAAACTTCTCAGTAATGTGTGTCATTGAACATTTGCTTGTACATTGCTGTGTATTTGCTGCATTTCCCTTGATTAGTTTTCTGTGTATTTTACAGTTAGTTTCTTTGCTTCATGGCCTGGATCATGTCTGAGAAGGGTCTTTGGACCACTTCACTTACCTGGTTAACAAACTGTAATAAATAAATAAACATTAACATCGGTAGACCCTGCACAGAAATCTGTCACTTTAACTATGAGCTTAAGATGGAGATATGTGTCTATTGTCATAAAAAGAAAATTCCTTGGCCTTTCAGGGGAACAGTTTACCTCTTTGTATAGTTCAGCAAATAGAGAATGTTTGTTCCCATATATAAATAAATAAATAGAAGAAACTGCCTTTATTTACTAATTTCATTAATTCATTCTTTATATATTATGGTCAAGCACCATTTAGTATAATACAGTGCAGGAATACTCTTCCTTACACTTGCTCCTTTCTTTTTGTAATGAACGTTGTCATGTAATTACTCCATGGGTAGCTAGTAGCATGGAGAGATACCATTCCCCAAATTCATCATGTCAGTGGTATGTTTATTTTGCTTTGGAATTTGACCTTACTGACACATGCAATTTGTGCATTAGTTTGTTGCTACTGTGCTGGAGATTACTGGCTTCAAAGCTGAGTTGCATTTTATTCTTCTGCCCACTATCCAATCATCCTTGACCACATATTGTTGATTGGCCTTTTGGACCAACTCCAGAAGTGTCCTGTGACTTGGGTGTAATTCCTGCTACAGAAGTTTTTCCCTATTTTTATACAGTGATGGCAGTGTGAACTCACTTAATTCTGCTCATGGCGTGAGGATTTCATTTGATTTACCTCTTCTTTTCCATCAAATGTGGCCATGCACTCTCCCAACAGTAAACCAGCAGAGCTGTTCTCCTGATTCTCAGATCTCTGCTTTCTCCTCCTCCAAGGTTTGAGTTTGTTCCCTGACCAGGATGATGTCACCTCATGCAGTGGGTTGGTATTTCAGAATTAGTGAGTTGATTTATAATTGGGATATACTTAATCTTGTTTATGACCAGTAATTGCATTGGAGAATGGAAGAAGGTGACAAACACAGTACCGTGTAGTAATGGAGTAGCTTTCCTTTGGTCCTGTACCAACTTTGTGATCAGCAGGACCATGCAGTTATGTTTATGAACCTGTAGATGTTAGACGGGAGGGGTGGTGTGAAGATGGGATCATCTTACTCGTTCTGTTTTCCTTTAGAAAATGAAATGATCAAACGTCCATTGTTCAGGAAACAGCAGTGGCAGGACACAACTGTAATTTGCTACTAGAAAAGATTAAAAAAAAAACGCTGCAGTGGCATACAGGTGAACATATAATCACTTAGTAGTAGACTCCTGCAAAGCACAACAAAGATCAGTGTCAGTTTGCTGATTTTTGAGGGTTTAAAAATATGAGCAGGTTTATTACTTACGACAATGCACTTCACGAGCTGCGATCTTCGCAGGATAAAATGGATAAATACGGCTTCATTTCAAACTGTTACTATGGTTGTTCATATAAGGGAGCACAGCTTCTAAAGGCTCCTTTAAACTACTCAATTACTGTCACCATGTAGCATTTCAAATGACCTGCCGTCCTCTTTCTCCACAAGGATGAGAACTGGTGCCAGCAGAACCTCACCTGTTCTGACCATGTTCCATTATCTTGTGTAAGACTGTTTCCTGAGTTTAATAATTTTGTGAGTATTCTACTAGACCCATGTTTTGTTCTACACTGTCAGCTGCCATTTTTGTAGTCACTGGTCAATGCTTATGAATTCAATCTGTCCACATGATTTTGTGAAGCCCTGATTAGTGTCTAAAACGATTTACTATGTTGATATATGTAGTTGGCAAATGAAACGGAAAGTAAAATATAACTCTGACATACACAGCAGTTGGTAATGCTTTTGAAAATTTACCATTGCAGGTGGTGTGCACCAAGTTAAAAGACATCCATTCCTTCAGAAAATAGAGTGGAAGGAACTACATAAACAAAAGGCACCATATCTCCCAGAAATAAAATTCGAAGACACAATCTGCTCTACAGGTAAGTGCAAGCTTTATCTCAGAGGATGCACCTCCGCTATAGACAGACCTGCATAAAAATTATATTTTTGATGACACAGATTAAATTTATGTGTATTTAAAGCGTTTTAATAGTGAATAATATGCTTTAGTAGGAGGATGCACACTGTATCCAGCAAGTGTGAAACGCATGCATGAGCTTGGGTGTATCATGCAGTTAGAAATTTTACATGTTTACAAGATTCCATTATGCTGGGGGGGGGGGTCTGATGATGTGACACCGGAAAAGTTTTATCAAAATTAGAAGTGAAGTGGTAAGATACGTTTTTTTTTTTTACATGACAGAAGTGACATTTCTCAAAAGACTGATATAAGTGAAACCAGTGTTGGTTGCATGGAAGTGCTATCACTCAAGTTGCCAGTACATCTATGTCTATAACTTACATAAGTGAGCACAGTCATTTTCATGGAGTGATATCACAAGTGATGCTAGCAGCTACTATATAAATAATATGTATAAAAAGTCCAACTGCCACAGTAGAAGGGAAATTCTTTATTGCAAGGACAATGTAAGCGCTTTCACGACCTTCCAAGTCGCTTCATCAGACTTACTAAAACATCCCACGCCTTCCTTGATATATGTACTTTTAAAGTGACCAATCAGTTAAGACAAACAATTAAATATTTATATCAGATTCAATTAATTTGAAAATAGTAGAAAAAAGACATAAATAGACATAAAACTGTTAAAAGCAGTATGCAAGTTCAAATGTGAAGGCCTATAGAACCATGTCGAAGGAAATCAGTGCTGTAAGGCTCTTAAATTTCCCCTTCTACTGTGGCAGTTCGACTTTTTATACATACTGCTGGCTCAGAGGTGAGGACTGAGCTGTTCATCTGGTACCTGTGTTTTGTCTTTCTCTTTCTACTATATAAATAAACTGGCTTCTGCTTTAACACACTACATCTTCATTTCACTGAAACTGAATTGGTCGAACCAATTTAACTGAAAACACATTTTCCACAAAGACATCCTAAAAATGTTTTTGTGTGGGGGGGAATTAGTACCCTACCCCCAATTATATATAACTCCATGATCCCACAACCACAGAGAAAAGAAAAAACAGCACATGCTGTAAATCAGTGCTCGAGGGGAAGCAGACATCTGTAGATCTGGAGGTACAGTCTGATCGATGCTGCCCATCACAATTCACACGGATTCTGCTAGACTCGCTTCCTTAACGACTCCAGTAATAATAAATTACACCACTGCATAATTTCTATATACTTCTATGCTTTTCTATGAAATGGGCTTTCAATTAAATGGGTCTGACTGTAAGAGTTTAGTGAAATGACGCTTCAGTGTGTTGTTATAGAGACCCAAATAAACAGCTATGCCTGTCTGTGAAACCACATATGTCCACGTAAACAATAGCTAAGCACTATCTTGTAATGGCTAGAGCAGACCAGATTAAATATGAAAACAGGCAGTAGTTTCTATCCTTTCTGAATGAAAAATCCTAATATTTAATTCAACTGTATAATCAGGAATCATTTACTCACTGCTTGATGTTTATGCATTGTACATCTGTAAAGTTTGCACTGGATTTTAACTACATCCTCACATATCTTCCCTGACTCTTTGTGACATGTCCAGATAAGATGATTAAACACCACTTAACTTTGCTGATGCTGTAGCTAGCTATATGTGTTATTACTCCTTTCTTCCAAATCACACCAATTTCTAAGTTCCCTGACTGGATAAAAGTACATTTCACAAAGTAGGTGTCCAAGAAGCAGACACTCCACAGTATGCTATTATATCTGGTTGTCAGATTTAAAAAAATAATATTTGGGAACATAGTGGTTATTTAGAGATTTCATGCATTACCTCAGTCTGTTTTCTTTAAACTGGTATGTCATATACTTGTACTGTGACTTTACAGATCATTGTATTCCCTATTTCAAGTTTATCTAGTAATCTCAACAAGAATGGTTTTCTGCTCCTGAAAAAGAAAGAAAATGGGTTAAGGGGTTAAGAATTTGTAAAGGCAGTCGCCTATGTTTGCCGTTTTTTTTTTTTTTTTTTTAGGAACAATAAAAATCTTTTGGAATAAAAGGGATTAAGTTCTACGGTCACAGTGCCACCTAGTGGACCATTGCTGATAATAAATCTGGTTAGAGATTGTGGATCATTGCAGCCAGTTGATTTCGTAACATGTTTGCTTACACATAGACATGCATAACTCTTAGAAACAGAAGAATGGGTAAAAGAAAAATAGATCCACAAGACAAAAGCAGAAGCTCAAAGGCAATGCTTCCAGCTGTCTAAGCCGCACTTCCTTATACTATATTTTCCATGTGCTGATGTTTGTGACGTTTCTTACTTCTACCTAATGGATTTTAACTGTGGGGGAACACTAGAGATGCAGATGTGATTTTACATAGAAATTCCAAAAAAAAAAAAAGGGTTACCAGACTAAAAAAGTGTGTTTCTCTTCACTTTTCCAGGTCTCTATATTGATTCAGAAGAAGCAGAAAGTAAAATCAATAAAAACATACGCAAGGAGCACATTGAATTCTCCAGGTTTTCTTCCTCCTGCCCCAGGTTTGCTAAGGTAATAGATTCAAGACTAATTTACTTCACTGCAAACAATGACTTTGTAAAATACAGTATTTGAAGCCAAATCACTATATTCATTGCAGGAAGGTTTATTTATGTCGAGACCTAAAGGACTTGCAGATTAAATGCCTGTCACTGTCCTTAGTAAAGTTTTATTTATTTACTGACATTTGACTACTGGGAAAGTCCAACTGGGTAGGAGACCATTTTCACTGGAGGCCTGGGAAAAAAGGCTCTAGCCAGCTTTTTTGAAATTTATTGCTTCAACCAAAAAGTCACTAGTCCATCACTACTATTCTTCTTTGGTACACTGGTGATAAAGGATGCAGGAGTGTAGTTCATGGTTGCTATTCTGTGCAGAGAGAAGATTTAATTAAATCATAACATACTGTTATTTAAGATCTTGGAGTCACTTTCATCTTAGCTCTTACAATTCGTAAAAGGAGGACAGACTCACTTACAGTTCTTGCTCCTAAATCCTTATGTACAACCTTTTAGGTTAATATTTTAAAACTAGATGAAATTTGAAGTTAATGGAAACCTTTCTTGTTTAACTAAGCAAAGCTAGAATTAAATGTTTTAGGACTTCAAAGGCTCTCTGTGTTAGCATGGTGTGAGCAAGAAGCTGAAATTTCTAGGTTTGCACCTCCAACTTTCATAGTAATCATTAACGACATTGCTGAAACGTCATTGTTGTCTTTCTCAATGGCTAATACTATAACCTTCTGTTCTTCATTGAAAGCCAGTCTCTAAAGATTGTAGATACATTTCATTGTACATCCTCTAATATTTTCCAAAACAGGATCAGCTGTTTGATACTTCGCATTTTATGCACTATCACAACTACAGATCTTTTTAATATGTACAGGAATGACTTTCACTTCGGACATCAAAAGTGGCCCTAAGAATTTGTTTTCCATGTTCCTTTTGTCTCATCCCTGCATAACCATGAATTCCCCTTCCAAATGCTTTGTTAAAACTATTCATTCTCCCCTCTCTTATGTGACATGGTCACTAGCATCCCATTAGACTCCAGAGTGAGTCTCCTCCTTGGCAAACACAGGTTTACTTAGATCAGGTGGTGAGACTGACATTCTGTCTGACCATTATGTGTGGAAGGGACACATTCTTCTGTATGCAGAACTCCTCCCAACCAACTTATGTTCTTGGCCCCCTGTGCGTCATTACTGGGGCCACCCAAGTTTAGAAGACTTCCTCAGATATGTTATGAAATTAAAATCCACCTTTTAAAAGTTTGAATCCTGTCATATGATGCAAAATAACATAGTATTCAACTTCTTAAAATGGAATACCCAAGAAAATCACAAGTCCATACTAAAATATGTAAGTTGCATTGTCACTTTTAAAAGGCGGATTTTAACTTCAAGATTTATCTGAGGAAGTCTTTTAAACGTGGAGACGATAGCGCTCATCTTTGATATCATAAAAGTGAATTAGCATTTATCCCAATGATGGCGTAGCATTATTTGTATTTCCTTTATAAGTCTAGCCACACACCCCAACCCAGTTGCATCCCCTGGTAACATATGCATCTTAATTGTGTTGTGTGTGGTGGGTATGTTTGTTAGGAGTGCTATGTTAGTTTAGAAGTTGCTAAAACATTATGTAGGGGATGTGTTAGGGATTGTTTACTGTTGGCCTCTGTCTGTAAGAGACATGAGGACCAGCCCAAAGATGAATTTATGATTACCCATCCAATGTTAGTTAGGGAATGTTTACTATTGGCCTATGTCTCTAAGAGATATGGGGCTAGCCCAGGAATTTTGCGATTTCCCATCCAGTGGTCAAGGATACTTATGATTAAGGTTAGGGATGGACTCTGTCTCACATGCATAGGAGCCTATTCAAGAGCTTTGGGATCCTTTGAATCACTTATCTGTCTTGCAACAAAGTTCACATCCCTGGATCTAGTGTTTCTGGTGCTGCTCATCTTGCAGTTGTATAAAAGTTCTAGCAAGGATGGATCTAAAGATGTTTTATATGCCAAGCACAAATTGCCTTCCAAGTACACAGATGGGGCTCTAACATCTGTATAGCAGTATGTGTTAATACCCTGGATTATGTTGTTGTGGAACCTCTATGGGCATGCCAACTGTTGCATATGCCTAGTTCAGTACATGCCTGGGGCATGATGGGTTTGATATGGGATGAGTAGAGTGGAACTATAACTTCCTTGGACCTGGATGCCATATCCTTATAGGTTGGGTGACAGACTAATTTTCCACTACCTTGGCTACATGTTGGTCAAAGGCCAGATTACTGCCTAGTCCATACCTCTCAACTACAGATTTTCGCAGAATATCCATATTTTTGCCTCATATTTTTGGTCTGTTTTTCATAAAATTGCATTTTTCTGGCAACTTAGTGACAAATCATTAAACATTGAAGTTAGAAAATAATGACAGACATTTGAGTATCGGAATTTATACCCTTCAGAAAATTCAAGCTAATGCAAAACCCGTTATTCTATGAATGTTCTAAGTTTATAAGAGCAGTATTTAAAATTTGTCCCTATTTTTGGGCCTTTGTCCTACTTTTATATATGTCTTTGTCCAAATTTCTTGCTCCAAGAGGTTGAAAGGTAGTGCCTACATATATTCCCACATCTCTATCAGGTCAACTCTTAGGGGTGTCTTATCAATCGAGTAATTTGCCTGGATAGATATTTTCCCAAAAGACACTGTAATGCACTTTTTTGCATTGAGTTTTAATCCATGACTTTGGCATCAGTCATTTGTATGTGTTAGACCCTCTTGTAAGATGTTAGTGTCTTGGGGGAATTTATAATAGCTCAAAATTTGCAGTCATCTACATACTTGGTGAGCCAGAGGCCCCTGGCATTAGCTTTGACATCTGTGAAGTAGATGCCAAACAGGAGTGAGCCAAGCTTCAAAAACTAGCCAGGACTCCTCTTAGCTTAGTAAGTCAACCATGGATGCTGGTTTGCAGATTTGCACAAAGGATGCCACCCTTGTACAAGACAGCAGGTTATTTGTAAAGAGAATGCTAACAATTTAGAAAACGGGGTTTCCCATTGATAAAAACAATCTGAGCTTGATTCTAAGATGTTTCCAATTTATTTCAGTAGCATATTTATGCTTAGTGCAAGTAAAATTACATTATCATTTGCAACGTTATATCTCTCTCTGCTGTATACAAGCCTGTGTCTTTGTCTTTTGAGTGCTCAGCACTGTATATGTCTATGCAAGCAATGTACATGCTTTGTTTATAGATGATTTTTATGTAAACAAGTGTCAAACTTTTTACTCTCAGGTATGTACACTTACCTATATTTTGTATTCCTTCTGATACCATGTAATGTATTTTATGTATTTCATAGAATTGCTCTTAAATATGGAACTTTTCTTCCTCTGCCTCCATTGAAAAAGGGTTTTATCCCAGTCTGACTTTTCTGGTAAACAAAGACAAAAAAAGAAAGATGGAAAACGTTTCCATTACTTTTCAAAGAATGCATGTCAAAATGATGGATTGGTTAATTACACTGATGTAAACTTTCTTTTGTGAATAGGAACCATAAGTGCTTGTTGCCATATTTTTGATATGTGATGATTTTTTTCAGTCATCTTTTTAAAAAAAAAAAATGAGAGATCAAATTGTTGCTGGTTTTGATTTTGTTATGAAAGGTCTCTAAAATTTCATCTGATCCTTAAGACCTTTTGAAGTTTAAGCTATTCCTGCAGCACCGTCTGTAATAAGTGGCACATTATTACCCAGATATATGCCCCCTTTTGATATTCAAAAATTGTTGCTCAATCTTTCGCTAATAAATAAGCTACAGTTGTGTGAGAAACTATTCCTCTGACTTTTACTAAGTAATAGTACTGATTTTGACTTTTCATTTTCTCATACATTTGAAAAGAGTTGTATATCATTATCATTTGTAACTAGACATCTGATGTTGTCAGTCTTCACTTAATCCTTGACTGTGGGGTTCAGGTCCGTTTCTGGAAACCGACTTGGCCGTTATTCCAGCTTGTGCCCTCCAAAACTCTCGAGGTAAGCTTTAGCCATAATGCTCCTTACAGGACTACCCCAGATCTCATTTGCTGCTTTCAGTGCCAGACTCGTATGTCTGAACAGCTCTCGAGAAAGCTATTTCTACTTGGTTGTAAGTAAAATTTCTCTTTTAATCACCTCTTTAGTGACTACTTTCTACTTTTGTAATAGTCAGATCCTCTTCTCCTGCTTTTGTTCCATAACACAAGTGGTGTTTTTTTCTTGTACATGCCTTCATTGGTATTTTTCCCCCCTCATACCGTTAAAGTAATTCTTTGTACCATTGCTGGTACCTTTCCTCCTTTCCTTTACCATTAGGTAATCCTTCATACCATTGCTGGTATGAATTTCCTATTAAAAAAAAAAATCTAAACCTTAAATTATATCTTCTTAATTTTCTTTCTGTCTTCCCTTCTTGTTTGTGTTTGGCTGGAAATGGCTGAGAAAAACGAGGGAACTTCTGGCTTCAAAAGATGCTAGAAGTGTGAGTGCAAGCTACCTAATTTGGACAGACACTCCTTATGTGTGTATTGTTTGGGCCTAGTGCACCGTCAAGAAGACTGTGCCATATGTCATGTATACCCCTGTACCAGTTATTCTCCCTCACTAGACCCATTCATAGACCAACCTCCAAGTCCCTTCTTGGAGAAACCCAGATCCCCATCAGTCTCTTATGTCTGTTCCACCAAGAGCCTCACAGAATCTGATATTTTAAGGCTTGTGGATCAGCTCTTGGGGGTGAGGGGATTGTCCACTTCTGAAGTTGCTAGCCTTTCTAGCTCTGGAACCTTACCTATCTTGACTCCAGTGATTGTTCCTCCTCTGTCTCCAGCTGAGCCTTCAGAGTTCCCAGTGCCAACAGTCCCAGTTTCAATTGTCTCAGTGCTGGTCAGAGTTACTTCTCTGATGCCGAAAACATCCTTGAGCTCTTTGGTTCCATTTGAACTGGAGATCTCCTGGGGTCACAGCTTCATTGCCGGTTCTGAGGGTCATGGTTCCACTCTGGTGTTGTCAGAGGCATCCATGCCCCTTGGGGCATCAGCACACATTAGCTCAACACCAGCTTTGGCTTTGGAGACGGCTTCCTCAGTGCAGGATGGGGCCACAGTTCCGAAAGAGTCTATTTTGGTACTGGGCTCCCATTCCTCTATGGGGGGCCTGCCTTCCAAGCCATGGAGAGGGCATTTTCTACTGCACCATTCAGTCAACACCACTCTTGTTGGATCAGTAGCCCTGCCCTTCCCCTCGCTGAGGGCTTCCTTCAACCTCTACCCTGGGATAGCAGGCGCTGAAGCCTCAGGATCCAGCCATTGTGGTCATGTCCTCTTCAGATACCTCTCCAGCCCATCCCACCAAAGAGGTACTCCTAAAGAGGAAGTGCAAGAGGAAACATTTAGACTCCCCTGAATAGTCTTTCACTGAATATACCAATTTTGATAAAGGGGAAGGTTCCGCAAGGTCACCCCCAGAAGATGTGTCCTTTGGAGACATTCTTGAGATCCTGAAACAGAGGGGTGGCTGGACTTCCCTTCAGCTTTCCTTAGAAGAATTGGTATACCTAGAGGCTTTCCATGCCCAACCCTCTACCTCCTGGAACTATCCGCCCAATGATGATCTGATTAAATTGATTCACAGCGGGTATGGAAGATACCTGGTTCTATCAAGCCAATCCTTAATAGACCAGACCATATTTTATCAGCTCCCCAGGATCAACAGCATTGGGTGAAAGGAATACCAGTAGATGCCATGGTGGTAGTGGCAGCCACCAAAAAGGAACTTGCTGATGAAAGTCCTTCTATCCATCCTCATTATACAGAGTCTAGGATGATGGGTAGATTCAGGCAGCGCATATACGCTTCATCAACCTTCACATTAAGGTCCTTGAATTACATGGCACATTTCACGAGACTTCAATGAGATCTGATAAAAGAACTATCAGATACTCAGATAGAAGCAGTGGCTGAAGGGGTTAGAGAAAAGGTAACTTAAACCAAAAAACAAATCCGAAGATAGAAATGCTGATTTTATTAACACAAACAAAGTTTTCAGCTTTTACCTTTCACCAGTGTTAGCAGTCAACTTAATTACAATTCAGTTTATACCAAATCAAACTAAAACATGTGACACAGCCATCCAATCACAATGATTCATTAATTATACATTAAAACATTTTTCAGATGTTTTAAAACATTTAAAACTGTCTCTACAATCTATACAAAGTCTAGCCAAACTATTAATGATATTGCATTTGCTTCTTAATTAATATAGGTTTAATACTAATGGCATGATTTAATCCAGGAAAAATATCAGCTTCCAGCCTAACAATCCATCTATATTCAGCTATTTCCAGTGTATTATTGACATCACCGCCTCTAGGGTTCCTATGTATTACATCACTCTAAATTTAAAGTCATGAGTTAAGTCTGTATCCAAGGCATGCTTAGCCAGGGCATTTGTCTTTATACCCCTGCGTATATCTATTTTATGTTCAATAATGAGGTCTTTAAACCTACAACTGCATTTCCCCACATAAAAACAATCACATTTACAGCAAGTTCCTAAATGTACAATTAATGTATTACATGTTGCCTGACATCGAAACTCATATAATTTTTTATTTGTTGTATGTATAAAAATTGTGGTGTCAGTAATGTGTCTACAACTGCAGTTATAGCAGGGGAAAGTTCCAGCTTTACCATTAAATCCATCAATATTGTCTACCTTAAAGTCTTTATATCGTTGTCTCCTTTTTAAACTTGTACAGTTTCTATATGCAAACCTAGGCTTCTCACTTATTCAATTTTTAATTTTAGGCATAGAGGTCAGAATTCTCCAATTCCTTCTTATATTCCTTTCTACCTCCCTAGTTCTAAGATTATAGGTAGTAACATATTGAATTTTAGCCCCATCCTGTGGGCGTATGTTGGATGTTATATTTGAAACATTGTATTCACTGAAAAAAGTGAAAGCTATCTGCATTCTTTCATCCATTACTTGATTCATAATTTCTGTTACAATCATTTCATTATACCCTCTCTCCTTAAATTCTTGGGCCATTCCCTTCATTTGTTCTAAACATCTGGTTTCATCAGTGTTTAGTCTACCAACTCTCATAAATTGTCCCTTTATTATACCTTTAAAGACATGGGGAACATGGATGCTTCTTATATGTGTACCTATTAATCTGGGTCTCCTTCCTATATACACTTGTTTTTAATAAACTTATGTCTGTTTCTATCTTTACATCCGAATAGGCAATTTCAGTAATTGAATAATTCATTTTAGATTTCAAAAATCCAGTTGTATGATTTAAATAATCCACAAACCTTAATAAGGTTTGTGTGTCTCCCTTCCAGATTAAAAAAAAAAAGTAATCCACAATAATACATTGGAAATAGCTGGATGGATTGTTAGGCTGGGAACTGATGTTTTTCCTGGATTAAATAATGCCATTAGTATTAAACGTATATTAATTAAGAAACAAATGCAATATCATTAATAGGTTGGTTAGTTTTTCTATAGATAATTTTAAATGGTTTTAAATGCTTTAAAATATCTGAAAAATGTTTTAATGTATAATTAATGAATCATTGTGACTGGATGGCTGTGTCACATGTTTTAGTTTTGTTTGGAATAAAATGAATTGTAATTAAGTTGACTGTTAACACTGATGAAGGGTAAAACCCAAAAGCTTTGTTTGTGTTGATAAAAATCAGCTTTTCTATCTTCGGATTTGTTTTTTGGTTTAAGTTCAGTTGTACTCTGGTGTAGTTAGCTGCAGTATTATCATCATGTTCTTACAAAAGGTAACTTCTCAGCTGGCAACCATAGATTCTGTTGGCAAGTCATCCATGAGGCTGATTGCACATGCAGCAGAAGGGACGATGAGGGCAGCAGGTTCAGGCGTAGCTATTAGGAGACACGGCTGCATACACGTATGTGAATTTATGGAGCTGTTTAAGTCTTCTTTCGTCAGTGCTCCATTTGATGGAACATCCCTTTTTGGCCATGAAATTAAAGACACCCTGGCCAGATGTGAGAAAGATGGAAAGACCCTTTCTTCTGTGGGCATATGCTTTTCCACTCCTCAACAGTCTTACTCCAGAAATCAGAGAAGTGGAAAGTTATGGTTCAGAAGTCCCACGGGCCTTTCCAAGACTCATGTGACAATGACTTCTCCGGGGTAGAAGGGTGAATAACAATGGAAGACTCCATGCACGGGTTGGACGTGGCCCACATAATCAGGTTTCCAGGGACTCTTTCCCTGGTAACTCTTATCAGCGCTCCTGAAAGTAGGCCCTATTGCTGTCCTCTGGAGGTAGTCGGGGGATGATTATCCCTGCACCTACCTGCCTGGCTCAAGATAACAATGGACAATTGGATGCAGAGGATCATCACCTGAGGTTACAATATCCCTTTCTCGGACAAACCCAGAAAATTGAAGAGAATCCCAGATATACCACCCAGTCACAGGGATGCAGCAGACTTTGAAGTTCAAAAACTGCTTAACAAAAGAGTCATCCAAGTAGTCCCACCAGACCAGATAGCATCCAGAGTCTACTCAAGTCTTTTTAGTGCCAAAGAAAACAGGATACTGGAGACCAATTCTGGATCTCAGTCACTTAAACAAATCAGTTCAACAAACCAAACTCCGGATGGTCATGGTTCAGTCTATACTTCCGTTTTCAGAAAAAGATGATTCAATGTGCTCAGGATATCTTCAGGATGTGCATTACCATATAAAAATGGGCAAGCAATCTCGAAGATTCCTGCACTTCTGACTGGGAGCCAGTCGTTATGAGTTCAGGACCGTACCCTATGGTCTCACCACAACACCCCAGGGGCTTCACGAAATGCACAACAGTGGTAGCAGCTGACTTCAGACTGCAAGGATTCTGTGTGTTTCCATACCTAGATGACCTCCTCACCGCTCCCACCAGGCATCTACTTTTAGAGCCAAGAGGCTATGTTCTTCAACTTGTTCCTCATTGGGAATCACTGTAAACTGCAAAAAATCCCATGTAGAGCCAACTCGACGATTGCAATTCGTAGGAGTGATGCTAAACTCCAGCAGTGGCATTGCATCTCTTCCCCTGGAATCAGATTGTACCAACGTACTTAAAAAGTTGCAAGCTTAAAATCCACAACATACTTCGTGTCTATGTGACTACGTGTTTTCTGCACTTGCAACTTTTTAAGTACATTGTGGATTTTAAACATGCAACATTTTAAGTAAGTTGTATATTTTAAACTTGTGGAATAATCACTTCTAACTCTTGAAATAAACAACTACTACTTTTAAAAAAGCAACGCTTCAAGTAAGATGTGGACTTGGAATTTTTGAATTAACTACTGTTTATTCCTGCTCATGATTCCAGTTACTTTTTTGTTTTGCTAGTCTTCCCTTATTAGTCACAGACTTGTCACTGCACTAATACTGTTGTTTTACTTTTACATGTCCCATTTTCTAAAGAGAGCCAACAGGTTGAAGAACAAAATAATTCTCATTACCCCTTTCTCGCCTTGTCAGTTGTGGTTTCCCTTTCTTTGGCCTCATCTATTTTGGAAACCTTGGGCACTGGACCCAGATCCAGACCTTTTGTCCCATCTGGACAGACTAGTTCATCCGAATCTCCAGAATCTCAAGCTCACTGCATGGCTTCTCCAGTTCCAGTGATTGCCAGGCATTCTACTCTTTCTTCCCAGTTCAAAGAATCATTCTAGCCTCCCATAAACCTTCGGCTAGAAGGTTGTACTTCAGCAAGTGGTAAAAATGTTCAAAATGGGCTTCAAAGACTAATCTTGAACCTTTTTCAGCACCAGCTGATAAGGTCCTGGAGTTTTTAACATTGCTTTTTGAAGCATGAGCATATGCCTCAACCATGCAAGTGCATCTAGCTGCAATTTCAGATTTTCTTAATGGTTTGAATGATACAACATTAATGTCCCACAAACTTTGCAAAGCTTTTCTAATAGGAACTTTGATGCTCAGACCCCCATATAAAGATCCTTCTGGACCTTGTGACCTGAATCTTGTACTTCAGTCTGTAATTAGTTCCCCTTTTGAACCTTCTGCAACTTGCGATCAGAAGTTTTTATCTTGGAAAACTTTATTGCTGATAGCTATTAGTTCCGCAAAGAGGATATCTGAGCTACAGGCCTTACCTTGCAAGCCTCCATACCTTATTTTCCATAAAGACAGGGTTTCCTTGCAAACAAATCCTTCCTTTCTGTCTAAAATATTGTCCAAAGCCAATATCCACCAGACAGTTCAACTTCCAGTTTTCTACCTCAACTTCTCAAACAAGGGTGAATATTGTCTACATTTACTAGATGTACATAGACAATTGTGTTTTTCCCTTCACAGAACAAAGGAAGTCAGAAAATCGGACCAGTTGTTTGCTTCCTTCTTTTCTGCTACTATGGGAAAACCTGTTTCTAAAGTTACTCTATTTAAATTGCTTAAAGACAGTATAACTTTCATTTATAACAAAAAGAAAGTGCAACAACCGGGACCTGCTAAAGCACATTCAACAAGGGCAGTAGCCCCTTCTGCAGTCTGTCATTCCAGAGCTTCTATTGGTGATATTTGTGCAGAGGCTACCTGGGCTTCCCCTCATGTCTTTGTTACTCATTATAAGCTGGAACTGATCTCTAGGGGATGAGTCATTTGGCTCAGTGGTGCCCAGGAATATTCTAAAGTGATACCTCCCAGGATTTAGGTAGCTGGGGACTCTGTCCCACAGTCAAGGATTAAGTGAAGATTGACATCATCAGGTAAAGAAGTTATGTCTTACTAATAATGTCCCATCTGTGTTGTTGATCTTCACTTATCCTTGACATTCTACCTTCCTCCTCTGCTGTTCAGTTTCTTGGTGGAATAGATCTTTCCCAAAAGATTGTTTTTTTTTCCTTTTAGGAATACAGATATGGTCTCTGGTCTGTTAATTCCAGTCTGTCACTATTTTATACAAACTCGATCTGAGGTAGTCCTGTGAGGAGCATTATGGGTAAAGCTTAGCTTGACAGCTATTTTAACGGATGAGATGGTTCCGAGATATGGAACCAAACCCACAGTCAAGGATAAGTGAAGATCAACAACACAGATTGAACGTTATGGTACGACATAACTTCTTTTTTCATAGTTTTAAGCTATTGGCAACTCTACTTACAATTCGTGTTTTGTATAACATAGTTGTGTTGGTTTGCTAAGCATGCATAAGTCAATGTTTTAACTTACCAAAGAGTCAACAGTACCACCTCAGAAATGACTTGTAGTACTTTTTGGAAGTCCACTGCTCAGCCAGGCTGACATAGGTGAAGCCTGTTTGGTCCTCAGCTCTGAGGCAGTAATCTGTGACGTGGATTTGAAAATGTGATGATAATGAAATACCACTTTCATTATCTGGCATTAACATGTATAAGGCTGGCATTTTTATTGTTGTTTTAAGCTTAATTCCAGCATCAGTGCCAGAAATTGAAAAAAGATATTTAAATAAATCTCAGTGCTCCCAACTAGTGCCTGAAAAACTTGTAAAGCTAAACTTTTCATTCTGTTAAGATCATGTTTTGCAGTTATTAGTTTTGATCAGTAAGGCAGGTCACAAAAGTGCTCAAGCTTCATGTGGTATAATTTAATATGTGATTGCTGCATTATTTATGAGGTGTTTTTGTATGTTTGCAAATAAATTGCTTACTACATTTTATTTCAGTAAAAATATTAATATGTGAGATATTCGAGGTTTCCCTGGGTACTCTAATGTCATCCAAAAAGTATTCTGGTTGATTGGCTACAATAAACTGTCCATAGAGCTGTTAAATTTATCCTTATTGTTGCCTGGTTGTGACTGAAAAAATATATTCTTACCTGGTTAACAAAAATTAAGTCCATCAGAATTTATTAAGAAATGAATAAATGAATGCCTAATCTTTTTTTCTCAGCATTTACCATGTGTAATGTTTTGTTTTCCTGTTTTAACTCAACGGCACAATTCAGATGATTTGTATTCGTTTTCCCAGGAAATATCGTTTAAAAAAGCTTACATTTTCTGATATTTATTACATCCAGTATTTCTGCTTCCATTTAGGTTGACTGGTCCAGAGGGATGAACTAGTCGGAAAGCAGATGCATAAGAACGTGATTTGGTCTTTGCCATTTTCAACAGTGAAACTTTTAAATGGAAACTTCTAGAAGATAATTAGCTCAAGCAGACAAAATCCAAGGTAGTTTTCTTAACAAAGGTAATATAATTAACTGTACTTCCCCAAAGATACCGATAAAAATTACAATTTAATAAAATTTTAACTTAGAACCCAGACAGGTAAAAGACCAACTTGTGATAAAAACCTGTTTTAGTGCACACAGACCATTGACTCAGTAGCAGCAATTTTTATTTGTAAGTGTTGAGAGCTTTTGTTCCTCTTTTATATCAGAACTTCATCAGAACTTTAAAAAATTTAAACCACACTTCAATTCAAAACTTTAAAAATCATATGCTTCTTGCCAACCATTAGTCAGTGACAATTAATTAATCACTCAATAAACCTAAACAGCATTATAATATTTTAATTTTCGCAGTCTGGTCAGGTCGGAATCAAAATCATAATACTCCTATTACTTTTCTGTTCAGTGAATGGAAAATGAACTGGTTTACAATGGATACGGACATCCCCAGAAACATCAACTCAAGTGAGAATTTGGGATCTTTGAGTGAACAACTGTTGTTCGAGAAACAATTGTTAACTTTTAAAAAAGTACAGATGGAAAACAGCTGTCTTAATTAGAAATACCGAGTTTCAACAAAGGCAAAACGTGGAAGTAGTTTAAAAAAATAACTACATTTTTTTGAAGATCAGTATTTCAGACAAACTACTGGGGGTAGCTATGGGGGTGGCTTGTGCCCCAAATTTTCCAGTTATGTCATGGCTCAATGGGAAACTGAGTTTATTTTTAATAGTGAACATAATGGTTGTTGGACACTTTCCACTAGATTTCTGGATGATATAGTTATTTTAAGGGTCAATTCTCCAAGTAAATTAAAAGATTTTTTTATTATATATTAACAACACTGTGGAATTCTTAAAATTTTCATACACCTTTGATGAAAACAAAGTAACATTTTTGGAGACAGAGTTCAGAAAGGATCAAGTAAATATTCGGTATTATTCAGATATTTATAGAAAACCTACATTCTCAAACTCTTACCTGCATTTTACAACTTGGCATCCTAGACACCAGAAAAAAGGCAGTTGTCAGAGGACTAGTCCCGTTAGCCAAAATGGTGATGGAACTGGAGGAGTTTCACAAGGAATTTGATGTGCTAGTGAATGTGTTTTCTAGAACAGGCTACCCTGATAGTTTTTAAAACAAATAAGCGATGAGATAGTTTTTAAGAGAGAGAATGGCACATATACACCAATTTTAGGTACTAATAAAATTGAGAAGTGCCATTTCAGGGAACTAAAATAGGTCAACAACTTTTGATAGTAATAGAATAGCCATGTGCTTAAATAAAAATTTTAAACTTTTTTGTCAGATAAAGATGTAGTTGAAAAGATAGGGGAAAGACCAAAGGGGGATTTCAGTAAAGCTAACACAATTTTCTTTTACCATGTGTGCATCGTGCCACGATGCGTACATGGGCGTAAACAGTTTTAGATTCAGTAAACCCCATTTAACGGTGTGCAAGCACCTGCAAATGGGGAAACTTCTGTGCAGTGCATGTTTTGGCTTAAGTAGTTGAATTTCATACAAATTAGCCAGGTGGAATGATCTACATCTGTGTAGACTCTGTGCCCGTGTCAGTAGTGTATCTGGAAATTTTCTGTCTACAGGAAGTCTATACACTGAAAGAAGGGGATATAAAAGATAAGATCACATACATAAATGTCCAAACATACATTGTGGATGCCTGAAATGAAGTGAAATTAATATATTTTTTTAATAATTTCTGCATGTTTGTGCTATATGCCAGATTGCACAAACATGCTCAATATAAAAAAAAATTGTATAATAACACTTATTAATGTACAGCAGACAAATGTACTGTAAGACCTTGCATCGGGCCTGTGCAGTGGTGCATTTGTGCTGTTACCCAGCTTACACAGCTATGAGCCATGTAGTTTCCAGGCTGTCAGCACAAATATTGTGCAAATGAGAGGGGTAAATGGCCTGGATTTGCTGAATCGCTAAAAGGAGGAACCATGTACACATATCTACTTCTTGTAGGCTCCTACACAGTGTTTATATTCCCATTAGATGTGGAATGACATTGGGGTGTTATGTTACTTTTAGGATTTTTTTGTCCTCAGTGCATGCAATTGCACAGCGAGCCACTTGCTGCAAATGGTTTGGGTATAACAGCGTGTTCACGTGATCAGACCACTCACATCACAGTCATGACGTAGCAAGCTATGAATAGAAACTGGATATATTCAATTAATAATATATACTTTTTTATAAGCTATTTTGCGCAGTTTGCAATAAAGTAGGGCCTTTTAATCATGTTCATTATATCTTAAGCAGGTGAACTGCATCATAATTAGCCATCTCACATGGCAGACCTACACTGCAACTGTATAAAGTATGCATACACCCTACATTCTGATTTTCCCTTAATACTGTGAACCATTGGAGTAGAGACCTCGAAATTTTAAGTGAGATCATGTTAGGGGATGCTGCAGCTGTTCTACATCTGTATGTGCCAGATGCTGAAGTCAATGCTGCTGGTGCTGCTGACAATAGACCTAGGCTGAGAAGGAGAAGAGTGTTCAGGCCCAGGATAACCTACCAGCAGCTACATGAGCTGGAGATTGTAGAGTGATACAGGGTGAACAGGGACATATTACAAATACTCAATGAGTTCAGACGCCCTCAACTCACAGCCAGAGCTAACAGAGGGGAACCCATCCCAGTAGAGACTAAAGTATGTGTAGCCCTTAACTTAGTAGTTAGGATACTAACTACAGATACTTTTCAAAGACCAACTAGGGACATGATGGGGGTGTCACAGGCATCTGCATCCAAGATACTCCACCAGTTCCTGGATGCATTGCTCCCACATGCCAGTGAGCACATAGCTTTTCCCCTTTCCCCTGAGGTGAGGGCCAGCAATGTGCAACACTTTTACCATGTAGCACACTACCCTGAAGTAGTGGGTACCATAGATTGCACTCATTTACACATCAAGGCACCACCTGGTGAGAAGGGTAGAATCTATGGTAATTGCAATGGATACCACTCCAACTGCCAAGTCATGCGCAATGCCCAGGGGATTATCATAAATGTGTGTGCTGGCAACCCTGGCATTTAGCACCACTCCCATATCTGGCACACATCACAGCTATACCAGATGTTTGCTAGGGAGGGGACATCCCACAGGGCCATTTACTGGGGGATGCTGGCTACTTCCTGGAACCGTGGATGATGACACCTATGGAAGAATGCCATAATGAGGCACACACACAAACTAGAAACATCGTAGAGCATGTGTTTGGGCTTCTGAAGTCATGGTTTCAGTGTGTTGATATATCTGGCAGAGCCTTGCAGAATACTCCAGCCACATGTGCACAGATATTCACAGTAAGTACTGTGCTACACAATCTGATCCTGTGTAAACAGCTGCAGTTGGACAAGCAAAAGGAAGGGATACACAGCCCCCCACCAGTGCCTAGGACACCACAACCACAGTCATAGGAGGACTCGGAAGAGGAACCCCCTGCTGATGTCTCTGTAGGCAGACATAGACATGCTCAGTATGCCCTGGCTTTGTCTAAGAGACTATGCACAGCACATTCACTGACAACCTAGGGACTAACACCTTACTCCTACTCACATACATATTTTAAAATTTATGCCAGCTAGCTCACATCCTGTACCTATCTATGTACTGGCTGTGTAGTGCTTGCATCAGACTATTTTTTGCATTGATGTTAAGGCCCTGACTTTAGCATCACTTATTTCTGTGTGTGACATCCTCTTGCAAGATGTTGATATTGTTTGGAGATTCTATGACTGCTCCCAGTTTGCAGTCATCAGCAAACTTTGTCAGCCACAGACCTTTAGTTATGTTTATACTTTGGAGAACTAGGTTCCAAACAGTAGAGGGGTCAGGACAGATCCCTGTGGAACAGCACTGGTTACAGGTTTGCTGTTGGAGATCTATTCCCCTGTTTTGACTATATGGGTTCTGTCAGTGAGCTAGTAAGCAACCCATCTAACGATGTAAGGGTTGATAGTGAGCTGGGTGAGTTTGTCAATGATGCCTGAGAGGGGATAGTGTCAAATGCCTTGGCTAAGTCTAGGTAGGCTGTGTGCACAGATTTCCCTCTGTCCAGGGCCTTGGTCACTGTCTCAAAGACATTCACAATGCTTCACAGGCATTATCTCCCTTTGAAAAATCTAAACTGAGTAGGAACAAGTGTTTAGACATCACCTATATCTTTGTTGATAAGGTCCACGATGGTTCACTCCATGGCCCTGCAGATCAGGTTTGTCAGGCTAATAGGTCTATAGTTCCCAGGTTAAGTGGACACACCATCTTTAAGCAAGGAAATAACGGTGGCTGTTTTCTGTTCAACTGGTATGAAGTCAGTGCTAAGACTATGATTGAAAAGAGTACCCTGTGGCTGACAAAGTTTGCTGATGACTGCATCTGCGAGTGGTCATAGAATCTCCAAACAATGTCAACATCATACATGAGGGTCTTACATATACAAATGATTGATGCCAAAGTTATGGCCTTAACCTCAGTGCAAAAGAATATATTATCATCCCTCTCAGTACATGCGATGTTCCTGCTAACTACCACATCAATAACAAAACCCTAAGTGTGCACTCACTGGTGAGAGACCTGGGCACACAGGTTGACAATAACCTTATCTGTGATCACCATGTCTCCACAGTGGTAAGAAGGGCATTCTATATTGCTCATCTCATAAGTAAGGCCATTGTTTAGTGATCGAACAAGTACAAAATGACCCTCAAGGATGGGTAATAAATGAACATCTTGATAAATGCGAACTTAAATGGCAACTTAGGCTGGGTGCCAGTAACCACCCAGGGTTAAATGTGAGACTCTTTCCATCAGTTCACTCTTAAAATTAAAATATTATAATGCTGCTTAAGTTTACTGATTAATTAATTGTCATTGTTTAATGGGTGGCTGGAATTGTGTGATTTTTAAAATTTTGTATTTGTGTGTTAACTTGTATTTATAGTTTTGATGAAGTTCTGGTAAAGAGGAACAAAAGCGCTCGTCTCTTACAAATAAAATTTGCTGCTGTTTAATCATTGGTCTGTGTGCACAACAGGTTTTATCATCATTACCATAATTTTAAATTATAAGCTTCTACACAAAAGACATCTTTTTAATTAGTAATGAAGACAACTCTTGTTTACAAAATCCAGCAATCCTTTTCAGCTGACAGCAACAAGACTGAAGAAGCCTGACCAGCAGAAGTGATCTGAAGTAACACAAGCTTCTACAGAGACGTATTTTCGTTTAGTAATGAAGACAGTTCCACTTTCCAGTATCAACAACTCTTTTCAGCTGAACCAAAGACTGAAGTCTGACAAGCAGAGAGAAGTGCTCTGCTAATTTTAGAAGTTTGCACTCTTTTTCTTTCTCTCCTATTCATTCTTCCCCAATAAAAAATATATTTTACTGTTTTATCCCCAATAAAAAATACTGTGCTGAAAGAATGTACCTAACTCATCTCTTTTCTTTATTAATAAACTTGTTGACATATTCTAGTTTTACATTTTTTTGCCTGGTATAAAGCTTTTCCTTTTCTGACTTCTGAAAATGACTCCTAGTGCAAAATGTCCACAGCAGTGCTGCATTCCCCTTGAGTACTTAACTCACCTCTTTCCAATTATTATAAATGGGTTCACAGGATAAACTGCAGGCTAGGGTTGCCGACCCTTTCCTTAGTTACCAATGTGAGTTGTGTGAGTTGCGTGAGAGGTGAGGGGGGTCAGGGAGCAGACATAGCTGCTCAGAGAGGTGAAGAAGTCATTGTGCTATAACCTTATCTGCTTTCAGTGCTGGTACCACTGCCTGCCCTGAGTCATAGTACACCCAAGTTCTAGAATGGCTCCCAGATCTACTCACATGTCTGGCCAGTCTGGTCAACTTCAGTCTCTACTACTGGGGCTACAGAAAGCAACCAACCTCTACCACCACACCAACAGCACCCAGCTGTCAAATCTACATCACTCCCCTAGTCCCCACACCAGCTCCAATGGATACCTGAGCCACAAACTGAACTTGGCTAATCTGGGTCATACTCAGGGATTTATCCCGTTATCATAATGAAGCAAGCTAATTCCAGGATGAATGTAGAACACTGACAAATAGTGCACAGTTTGAATTCCAGTTATTAACAGTGTTAAAAGAAGCTTTTGAATTAAAAAAAAAAATAAGACTTCTGTCTGTATAATGTGAATGGTCCACTTAGCTGAAAGCTCAATGATTAAGGTGGAGTTTACTGCAGTGGTGGTGCTGTGGTAGCATTGTCGCCTCACAGTAAGACGTTGTCCGGTTCGATTCTCAGCTAGAGCGTCTTCTGTGTGGAGACATGCATGAATGGGTGTACTTTCGTTGTGCGTCAGGGCTGGCAACTCGGCACATAAAAATCTACTGCCAATCATTAGTGGACCAGAGTTCCGCTGTGGCGACCCATAACTGGGAAAAGCCAAAAGACACAACAACAACAAGAAAAGGTAATGACGAACGCTCTAGATTAAAAAAATCAGCAGCTCACTTTCAGTGGAAGCAGCGTCTCAGGAAATCTGCTACATAGATGAACGCATTCTGTGTACAGAGTTTTGACTTACACAGGAAATGACTCTAGTACAAATGTAGATGAGAGAAGTAAAGATTTGACAAGGAATCCTTTGATTTATTTCCTAAACTAATGCACAGAATATTCTACAAATAATAGTTGTGAGTATTTGTGGTACAATAAACTTCTATTAAAAAAGGGAGTCCCAATAGTAGACTGGCATACCTCTGAACAATGCAGCCTTGAAGCATATCTGTGATTTTAATATCTGTCACTGACTTGAATGATTAAAGAAGAGGAAATGCAGGAAGCTAATGACACTACACAGCAGTAAACACTGTAATTAGGCAGAACATCATCCAAAACAGACTGCAGTGATTTGCTGCTTCTCAGAGGACAGTAGAAATGTGTTATTGTAAAATAATCCCACTCTTTCCCCAAACTGTATAAGTGTTTTTTTGTCAAAATAAAATGTCTTCAGAATATCTGACTTGCCAGTGTTTTCTCAGGATTCAGATATGCACGGTATATTAATATGTATTAAGTCGCTGCTTCCCCTGACTTGTATATGAGGTGAATGAATGAAGCACAATGCTTAGCCATCACCACCAAGAACATTTGCATGGCTCCTTATTGCCGTCTGAGTCACTTTTGTTTTTAATGGCTGGAACTGAACTGTGAGAACAGTCTCTCTGCAAATCTGCAATTCTACCAACTGCTGAATCCTGTAGCTCCAGCAGAGGGCAGGCAGTATTACTGGAATCCATGACTTGCCACAACTGGCAGCTGCAGACAAGGACCAAATGCTGACATGTCCATGACTGAAAGTAATGCTTTCACAGCACACAGACATCCTTAATGAATCCTTCCCTCCCTGGAAAAAAAAAGAATGAGACCTCCTCTGAACAGAAACCTGCTGCAGCCAGCAAAACATAGGAAAGCATCAGTCAATGTTAGTGGCACAACAGGTAGCACAAGCACACTCATCTTTGGTGCATAAGGCTGTGGGTTCTGTTCTCACAGCAGGCAGATTGGTAGCTGGCACTGTAGTGCAGCATAAGGGTGGGGCTGCACTCCTAAGTATATTGTCCTTTGGAAGAGCCAATAAACTGAGGACCCATCTGCTTGAGTTGTTGGTAACTCAGGTGGATGTAAAAGATCCCACTGCACCTATCGAAAAGAGTATGAGAAGTTCCCTAATGCCCTGACTAAATTTCCCCTTGTAGTATAAATATCATCCGGATCTCTCCTAAAAAGAGGCCACTAGCCTAATGGGTCTAACCCAGTCAAGAAGAATAGATAGAGCATGACTGATCAGCCTAACAAGCAGAAACACAGTTGGAGACAAATGCACAGCACAGACATCTACTGTTATGGTAAGTTCCTACAGAACCTGTTCCAAAACAAAGAAAATGACAAACTTAATTCACAGGCAGGGTTCACAGTGAGAAGCCAAGCAATTGCCAAATGGCTACAAATAAAATACACAAAACACCTGTACCAAAATGAACCCCTTATACAAAATTCTGGAACTCGCTCAAGGCACCCAACATTGACGGTAGGAGTAACAGTAACCAGAAGTCTATCAGCAAACGGCAGCCCATGACCCAGAAAGATGCTGAAGAAGGATGTCCATGTCAGCCTGGGGACTAAAGTAGATCAAAAAAAGGAAGATGTGAAATGGTCATCAACCACTATTTATAATATGGGAAGAAGGCAGACAGGACAGTTATGTTGTAGATGGGTATTAACAATCAAGGCACATGACAGAGAAGAGCTACTGTATTCTATGACACACAACCATGCACAAGCATCAGTCAAACCAGCAGTGTTCAAAGATGAAGCAGAGTGGACTGGCCACTGATGATATACTGACCTAGGTGGTGCAGGACAATCTCCGTGATGTTCCAGAGTCTGTGATAGAGATGCTTCCTAACAGAAAAACAGTATGCTTAAACACTGACAAGAAGCTAGCACAATGAATTAGAGTAGACCTGAGTAGAATGTGCTTTTGGGTGTGAGGGCAATGTTTTTCATGGTGTGAATAGCAGGAGGAGATAGACTTTAAAATCCAGGATGCAGTAGTTTTAGAAACTTTTTGTCCCAACTTTGAGCCCATGAAGGAGACAAACAGCTGATCTGTTTTCCTGATATCCTTAGTTTTATACAGGTAAAACCTAAATTGCTTGTGAATGTCTAAAGAATGTAAGATGCAATCCCCTTCCTTGTTTTGGGGATTGGGGAAGAAAGTTGGCAGGCTGATGGTCTGGTTGAGGGTCTACTCATTAACTGCTTTAGGCATAAAGGAAGGAAGGAATGGCCCTCAGGCTTACCCTATGTTTATGGAAGATGAGAAAAGGGGGATGTCCATGAGAGCATGAAGTTCAGAAACTCTGCGAAATGAGGGCCAGAAAAATAACTGTTTTCCATGTGCAGAATTTTAGGGTGGCAGAAGCTGCTGGCTCAAAAGGGAGAAAAAGTATTTTTTTTCCCAACACAAAGTTTATGTTCTATGCTGGGGTGATAGGCTTCCTTGGAGGTTAAAGGTGCAAAACCCCTCTCAGGAAAAGTTTGACCTGTGTCCTCAACATGAAAGGGGCTCCAAAGGTAAGAATTAATTGATAACCGATAAGCGTGTTTTAATGGACGAATAGGCCAAACCAGAATTTAGTAGCTCACAGAGGTATTGAAGTATAGTGAGTGTGTCAAACAAAAGGACTGCAGTCTATATTTATGGCACCAAGCAGAGAATCTTTTCCATTTGGCCGTGTATGATTTCCTGGTATTGGGTTTCCTGGCTTCTTATAGAACCCAGATCACGTCTTCAGAGAAAAAAAGTCTTTTCAATAGATCAAAATTCTGTTATCCAGATAGTAAGACTTAGGAAGGTCAGACTGGAATGCAAAAACTGCCCTTTCTATTGAGTGATAATATCTGGCTGTAGAGAGATTCTCCGGAAATTTCCCTCTTAACAAGTTAAACAGGAAAGGAAACCAATGCTATATTTGCCAGAAGAGGGTCAGAAGCAGTAGTTTTCGAGAGTCCTTCTAGACCTTGAAGACCTTGAGCAGTAGTCTTGGAAGTAGGGCCAAATGAGGCTATGCATAGTGGAACTTCGCTGTCCACTGGAAGGTGAAATCTTCTGTCTTCCAGGCTGGTTGAGACAGGTTCCTGGTGCAGAAAAGAGGAAGTTGGTGATGCTCCAGGAAACAAAAAGGTCTATTTGTGTTATTCCCCACAGGAACGTGATAGCTTTGAAGACGTTAATGTTCCAAGTCCATTCATGAGGGTCCTCCATGTCCATGCTTATACAGCCTGCCACCACATTATCCTGAGAGGAATATATGTGTTGCAGTGAGTGTCAGATTCAGATGAGTACAAAGTGTTAGACCTCTTATGCCAGCCTGCACAGGGGATAACACAAATAGACCTTTTTGTTTCTGTGTGCACCAGCATAGTGTCTGGCTTCCAGAGGTGTGAGAGGGTCTGCAGAAGTGCTCTTACTTCTTTTAGGTTGATGTGGCCTTTTACCAGATGGGCAGGCCATTCCCCCCTGAACTTTGTAGACTCCTGTCCAAGCTCCCCATGCCCTGCCTGAGGTATTTGTGAACAGAAAGTACAGTTTTGTAAAATCTTACCATATCAGTAGATGCCTCTTTCTCCACTGCTGCAGTATACTTACATTAGAGATCCCCTGCTAAGGGTAGCCCAGTCTCTAGCCAATAATCCAAAGCCTTTATATTTTACTGCTGCTGTATCTCACACATATGCTTCCTGTGCAAGGTATAGATAGGGCATAAAGGGGACTTATGGATGCAAACTGATCTGAAAGGCCATGGGACGTATTATCATGGAACTTATGAACAAAGACATTGGCAACCTTAAAACACTGGACCTCACCCAGTTTGGGTTCATGAAGGGCCGATCTTGTCTCCTGAACCTGATTGACTTCTTTGAATCAGTCTCCCAGAGCTGTGGACAAGGGTAAGGCAGTCCACACAGCCTATCTGGACCTCGCCAAGGCCTTTGACACCATCTCCCACTCTGGAATCATAGATAAACTCACTAAGCTGGGCATTAATCCCTACGTCACTCGATGGGTTGCCAACTGGCTTATTGACAGAACCCACACTGTAGAAGTAACTGACTCCAAATCCAGCTCCAGACGAGTAATAAGTGGAGTACCTCAGGGTTCAGTCCTGTGACCTTTCTTGTTTGGCATCTACTTCTCTGAAGAACAGGCCAACACTAAGGGACTCTGGCTAACAAAGTTCGCAGATGACTGCAAGCTGGGAGCCATTATTGAATCCCCAAATGATGTGGATACTCTACAAAAGGGCCTTACAGAAACAGATGCTTGGTGCCAGAGCCAAGGGATCAAGCTCAGTGCCAAGAAATGTATAGTTATCCCCTTTGAGAAAAAACATGTACCCGTAAATTAACACATAGGTGGCAGTACACTAAACACCGAAAGTGTGATAAGAGACTTAGGGACACAGGTGGACAGTGGTCTCACCTTCAGTAATCACATTGCCACAACAGTCAGGAAATCCTTCTATGTGGCACACCTCATCACTAATGGCTTTTCATCCAGAAAAAAGGAGGTCATTGTCCCACTGTACTCATCCCTCATTAGATCCATTATAGAATACAACATCCCATTTGGTAGGTGCCTTTCAAGACATCTGCAACACCTGGAAAGGCTGCAGAAATACCTCACTAAAAGAATCACAGGCCTGAAGCAGATGCCCTATGCTGACCGCCGTAAAAGAATTCCAGCTATACTCTGTTGCATATCGTCTACTCTGAGGTGATCTCTGCTTAACATACAAGGCCATGTCAAACCCAGAGCTGTTGGACATGCTATACTTGAAATCCCAATCCCTCAGAGCCACACGCTCCAGGTATCTAAACCTGGTCATCATAATAAACAAAATATTCTGGAGGGATAGGTTCCTGACCCAGAGACTCCCCAGACTCTGGAATAGACTGCCCATACTTCTTTGGCCCTCTTCAAAAGGAATCTTGATGATTGGATGGGAGAAAGGAAATTCACCCCGGGGATCATGTCAGTCACCCTGCTAGACAGGGGTCCAGAGAAGTAAATAGTGTGGGAAGAAATAGCCAGGGAATTGTTATGACTAGGCTTGTATAGGCCCTAGGGCCGATAGCCTAGTACCAACCTATGAACACTCAGAAGTGAATTGCACCAGGAGAAAAGAATACCCTCGGGTACAAAGAAGAGCATGTTACACCCAGAAGGATAAAGGACAGAAGGAAAGAGGAAGCAAGAGCCCCTCAGCCAAGAGGGCAACAAAGGCACAGGAACACGAGTTAAGTAAAAGGGGAAGGAGGGAGGGACTGAATATTGCAACAGTGAACAGAAGGACATCTACAGATTTTACAGAACTGTATTATGTTCTTCCATATCACTGTTGCAGCATTCTTTACATTAGGGAGAGTGTAAGAGCTGAGAAGAAAGCTAGCTGGGAAGTCACAGAAGAGCCCTCAACACACCCACACAAAATACCCCTGACAAAACCAGCCCTGGTGCTGGAAGCAACATCCAATTTATATTTCGTGAAAGTATGAACAGAAGACCAAGTAGCATCCTCAAGGAAGGAATTGGTGTCTAAACCTTGAGAAAAGCAGCAGAAAAGGCAACCACCCAAGTAGAATGTTGCTTAATAGTGGATGAAAACACTTGTCATGAAATGAATAACAAAAAGAAATGGTCTTGGAAATCTAGGAAGACATAGTTTGCTTGGAAACAGTCAAACCCAAAGTCCTAGGATTAAAAGAAACAAAAAGTTGCCAAGACTTATGAATTGCCTTCATTTTATACGAATAGTACCTGAACTGTCTATGCAGATCCACGGTGTGAAGAACCGTCTCACTAACAGATTATGGAAAAGAAAAAAAGGAAGGAAGGTAGGTGAATAGCCTGATTCAGGGACAACTCATTAACCACCATTGGCATAAAAGGAGTATTAGTCCAAAGAGACAAACTGTGTCTGAGAAAAACAAAAGGAGAAACAGCCATGTGAGCCTGAAGTTCAGAAACTCTCTTTGCTGTAGTCAGAGCTAACATAGGAACAATTCTCCAAGTACAATGTTCCAAGGAAACTGAACTAGCAGGTTCAAAAGGAGCCTGACTCAACTTTTCAAATAGAAAATTGAGGTCCCAAGAAGTCAAAATAGGCTTCTTTGGAGGCCTGATATAAAGGATACCTTTAAGAAGTTGCTTGACCTCAAAACAATAGGCCAAAGGAAGATTTAAGGGCAGGCAAGCAGAAATTGCTGAAAGGTGAGTTTTAACTGAAGAATATGCTAACCAGCATAGAGCAGATCGCACAAATAAGAGAACCAGAGGAGCACTCACCAAACATGGGATGCTGATGGTGAGAGAGGAACCAGACAGAAAATCACTTCCATTTGGACATGAATGATTTTCCTGTAATGGGTCTTCTCACCTCTTGAAAACCCAAAGGATGTACTCAGAAAACTGGTGTAATGGAATCAAAATCCTATCGCCCACAATTTCATCTGAAGAGTGTACAAGTGAGGCTGAATAAGAGATCACTTGTTTTGTGTGACGAGTCATCCGATGAGGTAACTTGCGGTGATGGCACCAGCCAAGTGATAAAGAAGGGAGAATCGATGCTGTCTGAGCCAAAAGATCATTACCAACAAGATTTTGGTAGAGTCCTTCCTGATTCTGCCCAATATTCAAAGCAACAGAGGAAGGGGGGAAGGCGTACAGAAACATCCCCCCAAGGAAAGAACAGGGTGTTCACTTTTCATGCCAGATGGTTTAGTACTATGGAACAAAAAAGAAGCTGTTGTCTGTTAAGATGGGATGCAAAAAGATCTACCTGCAGAAACACATCTCTGTGAATTGTACATTTGTAAGTGTCTGTATGATGGAAGTTTTCAGTGTGCTACTAGAGTGTGCTCAGAAGGAATGTAGGCCATTTGAAGAGTCAATTGATTCTGAATAGTTAGATCCTATGTCTGAAGATCTAACTGCAAAGAAGCTAGGACCTCGTGCCACCCTGTATGTTGACGTACCACATCAAAGTGGTATTGTCCTGAAGACTTTGAGAGGGCCGGGGTGGAAAAGGGGATGAAAAGCTTAAAGAGTCAGACACAGAGCTCTCATCTCTTTTATGTTGATGTCATCAGACCTCTGATGAGGAGGCCCTTGACCTTTAAGGGTCACAAGAGGCTACCTACCCCAAGTCCGAGGCATGCATATACAGTTCTTGAGATGGAAATGGTTCCTGGAAGGGAAGCCCAAGACTCAGAGAGAGTTGTTGAATCCAGCACTGAAACTCAAGTTTGATGCAAGGAAGAGGAGGAATAGGGGACTCCAAAGGATGGTAATGTTGAAGCTACACTGATTTGAGGAACTGTTGTATCTTCCTCATATGTAGCCTTGGGGTCTGGATGGAGTGACGATTAAATCAACAAGCAAAGGAGAGTAGTATTAATGGAAATGAATTCATCCTCAACTCTTGGTGAGTACCTTCATGAGGTGGACCCTGTTTTTCCAAAATCTCACCAAGGTGACACTGATATTTAGACTGCATCTCATATAGCATATATCATGGACAAAACTAGGTTAAAAAATAAAAAGGCAGCTGGGTGCACAAGTCCTAGGATAAAAGTGTCCAATCCTGGTTAGGATAGGGTTGCCTTTTCTTACACAGAAAAACATCAAGACCCAACTAAAATTTGCAAAACAATACATCAAGTCTCCCAAAAGCATATGGGAAAATGTGTTATTGTCTGATGAGACAAAGGTTGAACTTTTTGGCCACAATTCCAACAGATACATTTGGTGCAAAAACAACACTTCTCATCGCCAGCATGGTAGTGGCAGTATCATACTTTGGGGTTGCTTTATTTCAGCTAGAACTGAAGCTTTAGTCAAGGTGGAGGGGAATTATAAACATTTCCAAATACCAGTCACTTTTGGCCCAAAATCTTCAGGCGTCTGCTGGAAAGCTAAAGATGAAGAGAAATTTCACCTTTCAACATGATAATGACCCCAAGCATGCATCCAAATCGAGAAAAGAATGGCTTCACCAGAAGAAAATTTAAGTTTTGGAATGACCCAGCCAGAGCCTAGGCCTAAATCCAACAGAAAATCTGTGGTGACCTAAAGAGGACTGGGGACAAAAGATGCCTTCGCAGTCTGACAGATTTGGAGTGCTTTTGCAAGTAAGAGTGGACAAATATTGCCAAGTCAAGATGTGCCATGCTGATATACTCCTACCCAAGGAGACTGAATGCTGTAATTAAATCCAAAGGTGCTTCAACAAAGTATTAATTTAAGGGTTTGCACACACAACAAAGTATTAGTTTAAGGGTGCACACTTTTATGCAATCAGCATATTGTACATTTTTTATTTTTTTATATCTTTTCCCCTAACATATGTGTTTGCTTTTCAATTGAATTGTACAGGTTATAGGTCACATTAAAGGTTGGAAAAGTTTTGAAATTATTTATTGTGGTCTCATTTTTTATATCGCAAAAACCTGGCATTTTAACAGGGGGTTTGTAAACGTTTTATATTTACTTTAAGAAAGTAAAAGAAACAGTAAGAAGTTCAAATGCACAGAATGTAAATTGGGATGAAGTAACAGCCAGAGAAATTGAAACAAAATTAAGAAAAGTTCCTAAATGGATAATCCCAGGCCCAGGTGCAGCATCTAACCTCTGGCTAAAAGTATTAACATCATTACATGAAGATTTAGCCCTGAGTAAGAATTACTTATATGGACACCTCAAACACACACCAATCTGATTAACAGGAAAAACTATACTCCTCCTCAAGAATGAACCTGTTAAGTTCTCCTAAAAACTATACACCAGTAACTTGCATTCCTGCAATGTATAAACTATATACTCAAACTGATGGCAACAGAGTTTATAGTCATTTAGAAGAAAACTCAATCATGGCAATAGAACAAAAGGATAAGCAAAAGATCATTTGTTAAATAAAGTCAGAAATGGAGAATTGTAAAAAGGGGAAGAATCTACGTACTGGCATCAATTGATTACAGAAATCATTTGTCAGCATCCAACACTCAGAAAAATGAGTGCTTACAGATATACAAGATGTACATCGTACATTGATCAATTACATTACAATGACCATGAAACAGTGGTAAACCACTTTTCAACTAAGCCATGATAAAGGACAAATTATTATCCCAGGGATAAAAATTCAAAGGGTGATATTCCGGCATGGGCACCGGAACCATAGAGTGAGGGGGGAGGGGAGCCCCCCCCTCCCACTTTTGCAGATCACCTCCCAACTGTCCCATTCTTTTTGTTTGAATCATTTTCATGCTTTATCTGATGTCATCGCGTGCGCGATGACGTCAGCTCATCAGGGCTATCAGCCTGTCAGTGTTGAGCTCACAGCACACACAGGGTTTCCAGCTGGTTTTGATTTTGCGAGCAGGAACAGATGGGTTATTTAGTTGCTGCTAATTTTGGTAGTTGCTACTGAAGGATTTAATCGTTTATTTAGCTTCTGCTGAGGAACAGACGATTTATTTAACTGTTTGGAAGCTGCCTGGGTGAAAATCGGAGGACGGAGTCTGGACTGGCTGTTTTTACTGGGAGATGCATTTGCAGAGTGAGTAAGGTAGGGGTGTGTGTGTGTGTGTGTGTGTGTGTGTGTGTGTGTGTGTGTGTGTGTGTGTGTGTGTGTGTGTGTGTGTGTGTGTGTGTATGTATGTATGTATGTCTGTGAAAATGCCCCCAACGGAATACATCTGGTGGCTAGAGGTACTCAGGCTCAAACCCTGTACCTTGGGTACAGGTAAAAAGAGCCTAAAGTCCCTAGCCACCATTACTTGTGAATTTATGTCTCAGTGGTAAAACAAAACCTTTTATTCCAGCAATTTTTAAGGTTATAAAATCAGTATTTGAAATGTGTCCCTATTTTGGGGCTGTATTCCCCCATTATTGGCTATGTTCTGTATTTTTGTGCTAAGAGGTTGAGAGCTATGGTGAGAAGTGAGAACTGAATTCATTAAATGATATGATAGCCATTTGTTTGTCTTCCTATCTTTCAAGAAACTGCTGGTTTAGCTTAGTGGTATGTTGCTCTGACTATAGTGCACAGGGTTCTGGGTTCAAGACTTGGCAGTGAAATGCATGGTGGTAACAAATTTTATGCAAGCAACTTTCCAAAATTATAAAAGCATTGTTTAAAATGTCTCTCTGGTTTTTGGCCTTTTGCCCCCTCCCATTGAAAATAAGTTCAAGAAGTTGTGCAACATGCCTATGGCATACACTACTGTGATTCTGTATTTATATATTGTGTGTAGAAGTAGACTGCTATGGAAATGTTCTGAATAGGCCAGTTATATCATTATTGGTACATGCATTTTGCTTCATTGCCTACTGGAAAAACGTTCAAACAATAAATTTAAAATGCAATTGTGTGTGGAAGTAGACTGTTATCATGGACATGTTCTGAATAGGGCAGTTTTGTGTGTGTGTGTGTGTGTGTGTGTGTGTATGTATGTATGTGTCTTGTGAAAATGCCCTACCGATACATCTGGTGTGGCTAGAGGTACTCAGGCTTCAAACCCTGTACCTTGGGTACAGGTAAAAAATTTATGTCTCAGTGGTAAAACAAAACCTTTTATTCCAGCAATTTTTAAGGTTATAAAATCAGTATCTTATTGGTGCATGCATTTTGCTTCATTGCCTACTGGAAAAATGTTCAAACAATAAATTTAAAATGCAGTTGTATGTGGAAGTAGACCTTTATGATTGAAATGTTCTGAATGGGGCAGTTTTGTCATTATTGGTTAATGCATTTTTTGTTTCATTGCCTACTGGAAAAATGTTTGAACAATAAATTTAAAATGCATTCTAACTTAAGTCTAACAAGTGTGCTGTATTATACAAGGAATATAATTTAATACCTTCAGGAAGGTGAATCAAGGAATACATACATGTATGCATGGCCCTAAGAATGTGTTTGAAAATAGCCCAGAGGAAAGTGTGAAAGGCTCAAAATCATGGGCAAAATTGTAAGCTTTACTCCTGCTACCAAAGCAATGGATGAAGGTAAAACAATTCACACCACATTACCTTGACGTGGCCAAGCCTTTTGACACAATCCCCTACTCAGGTGTAGTACAAAAGATGAATAATGTAGGAGCAAACACTTAACATCACTAGCTGGATTACCAACTTGCTCACAGGATGCAGGAGATCAGAATAGGGGAAGAGACCAGTCACCAATGGAGTCCCCCAGGGTTCGGTCCTGAGACTTTTTCTGTTTGGCATATACATCTCAAAAGTAAAAATACCAAAGAGCTTTGGCCAGCTAAGTTTGAGATGACTGCAAGCTAGGATAAGTTATTGTGGAAAAATACTGAAGTTCAACATATTTTGTATTCTGTATATAAAGGGTGAAGCAGAAAAATGTTCACTGTGTGCAAACTGAAATGTTCTGGAATATGTTGATCACTGAGGAATGCAGAAGTTAATCTTAAACTGCTGATAAGAAAGTTAATGTTGCAAGAATAACTGTGGTACTAGCTGGTAAAAACAAGTAATCAAACTATCACCTTCTGATGAATGTTCTGTGTGCTATGTGTGTGTACGTGCAGAAGGGTCTATAAAAGCAGAACTCAAAGTACAAGTAGCGAGACTGCTGGCATACTACTATCATGTAGCAGGTCTCCATGCATGTAAAATAAAGCTGTTTTACTTGGTGTGATTCTTCCAGAATATGTTAGAAGAGTAAAATCTTTCGACATAACTGGCGCCCAACGTGGGGCAGGCCCCTACACGGCGCAAATCGAACAAAGAGAGGCTGAAAACCTGCGCAGGTGGAGAGAGATCAGGCTCTCCTCGAACGAAAGACCTCCGACTGAAACAGGTCGAAATTAGAGGCCAGTCACTCTTTCCAGATTCAATCCGTGAGGTGGCAGCGAAACAGGGCGGAGGAATCACAAAGGTAAGCAAAACGTTATTTTTTGTTTCTGATTGGAATTTTTGTCTAAATTTTAAGGGACTAGTCAAGGGAGAAATTTAATTTTCTCAAGTATAAGGAGTATATGTGAATAGATTCCATATACAAGAGATCTCAGGAACAGAAATAGTTTCTCGTAAGAGAAATGGGAACAGGAACCAGTTGCGCCAAAGGCGACGACAAAACTGAAGATGAAAAGTTTGTTTGATTTACACCCAAAGAACGTAAAATATTTAGATAAATGGAAAAAAGATCATGGGTTTAGTGGATGTTTAAATAAGTCAGAATGTCAAAATCTAGTAAGATTACTGCGCAAACAGGCAGGAAATAAGACAAGGAATCAAAAGAAGGTGGGGTTCCCCAGGCACAGAAATGGCTGGAGGAAGCAAATAAGAGACATAGGGAACAAAATTTAAAAAAAGGGTGTGGTAATTCAAGTGAAAGAGATGTGTACTTTGTTCAAAAGGAAGATAATGAAACTTCCACAGTCAGTCGTAGTCACCAGAATCCCTCGGCCCCTCCCATCCAGTATCCAGACCCTGCACAGGTTATCGAGGTGCCCCCCGACCAGGACCCACCACAATACCAGGCTTGATTGGGTGGCCCCCACGCCAAGTATTATATTACAGAGAGAGCCCGCCAACACTCTTGACTTACGCAGCGGAAGTATTAGGAGAGAGAAGGGCACTGGAAAATTAAGGAAAAGGTAGATCAGGAAGGAGAGGAATACCCGCTGATAGAAGTGGCAAATCCTCAAGCAGGCGCAGAAGGCGAGGGTCCTACAATATTGGTCTACCGACCGTGGACCCGTGATGACATCCGAAAAGCGGTAGAGGTGATTCCCCATCCGAAAGTAGATATGCGTAAATTCCGTACAGACGTAGGGGGCATGAGAATGAGTTATAGATTAAACGCTGTAGAATTTGAACAAGTAATAAGGCAAATCCTAGGACCAGATTGGCACCTTATTTGCGGAAGTTGGGACCCCCTGCTACCAGGGGAAGGAGGAGCCTTGCCGTTTAACTCCGAAGTGTGTAGAACCAGAATAAAGACTCTCTTAGATAAAATAGAAGAACATTGGAAGCCCAAGGCAGATTGGACTTGCATTAATCAATGCATTCAATCAGATGACGAAACCATAGACAGTTACCTACATCGTCTCACACAATGTTTTGATGCTCATAGTGGGTTGATTAAGGTAGAAAATCAGGAAAATGACTCGCCCTATGAACAGCAATTGAAAAATGCATTCCTAAAGGGCTGCAAGACAGCCATTGGTAACTTTATACAAAAGCATATGATCACACACGGGACAGCGCGTCTACAGCCCCTTATGGAGTATGCTAGACATGCTGAGAAATACCTGAAGGAAAAAAAAGATAAACAAGCTCAGACTTTTACAGTTAGTGCAGGTGGAACTTTAATGTTAGTTCAAGGTTCTGCGAACCGCGGAAGAGGGCGTGGCAGGGGAAGAGGACAAGGAGGCGTAAGTCATTCCGAGGATTTCGAAGGTAGGCAAAAGAGGGGGGAATGTTTTAAGTGCGGTAAGAAGGGACATTTCGCCAGAGATTGCAGAGGACCGGAGAAACCGATGGCTGCTTCCGGTGGTACCGCATGACTATATGACGGTCAGAAAGACGTAGATGGAGGGTATGAGGAAGAAGAAGAAAGTGAGAATGGGGAAGTAGGTACAAGTGAAGACGATGGGTGGGGACAGGAAATGGCAGAAAATGAGGAATATCAAATGGTAAATCTAACAGCACTAGCATCAACTATGCAATTGGAATCCCAACCAGTGATCACATTGCAAGTTGAGGGCCGAGACACAGAATTCCTTTGTGACTCAGGGGCTTCACGAATGTTAGTCAGAAGTACTGCCATATCATCCGATGTTACTTCGGATGAATATGTGCTTGTAAAAGCAGCAAATGGTCGTATTTACAAAGAGCCATTGTCCAAACCTCTGTGGTTTACCGACCCAGAGACGAACCAAACCATACGGTTCCGAGTAATAATTTCAAAAATCTGCCCAGTAAATTTACTAGGAAGAGATTTAATGCAAGTATTCGGCATAGCAGCCGTCCCAACCTCCACTGGGATGGTGGCAAGGAGAATTGAACCAAATAGTGCAATACTATTAGAGGGGCAGGGAGATGTACATTACTGGTATAGTAATGAATTGATAGAGACAGGCCCCCAGAGTGTAGTGACGGATCTTACAAATTTGGCATTAAGCAAATACGGAATAAAAAATCCGAAGGTGTCAGATCCATTACATTGCACAATGTATTACAGAAGATGTGCCGGACCTGATTTAGAATACGAAAAGAAATTTCTTAGTTTTAAAGTCACCAAACTAGTATTGCATAGCCTTTTTTGGGACACACTAGGTAATTCTGCAGTCACATGTAGCCTTACAAGGGATATGCAGCTGCTGTATAAGAATGAATTAACCACACATATTTCAGTCACGGAGGGTGAAGGAATGTCATGGTACCTCGTGGGTAAGAAAATAACTGAATTGGTAGGATGGACACCAGAACAGTTGGCTGGTAACGGCATTCAGGTTCAAAAACTTAACTGGGTTACACAAGCCAGACCGACCGTGCACTTCTGGGAAGATGAACCGATACAATCCCATGGGACATTATGACTATGTCTCCTTACCCCCATGGAGGAATCTCAATTGCAGACGATTCCAAACTCATTATGGTCGCAGGGTCAGCACGATATCGGACTGATTAGAACGGCAGGACAGGTAAAGATTACACCCAAGTCAGAATTTAGACCTCATAAACGGCAGTATCCCTTGAGCAGAAAGGCAGAGGAAGGCATTTTACCGGTAATCACAGCACTTTTGAAAGCTGGAGTATTAATTCCGTGCACAGATTCACCGTGTAATACGCCCTTATTTCCAGTAAAAAAAAAACGGATGGGACATGGAGGATGGTACAAGACTTACAGGCAATAAATGCCGCGGTGGTACCTCGGGCCCCCATGGTCCCGGATCCGTCTATTCTGCTGAACGATATCCTTCCAATGGATAACTACTTTTCTGTAATTGATATTAGTAATGCCTTTTTCTCCATTCCCTTGCAGGAAGATAGTAGATTTTGGTTTGCATTTACGTTTATGGGCAAGTGTTATACCTATACCAGGTTACCGCAGGGATACTGCGAAAGTCAGACCATCTTCTCACAAGAGATGTCCACCAATTTGGCTCAGTTCCAACCCACCCAAGGGTGCCACCTACTGCTGTACATGGATGCTATCCTCCTGGCCGCGACTACGGAAGAACTCTGTAAGTCCGAGACTATTCGACTACTACACTTTCTGGCACACAAAGGACATAAGGTAAATAAGTCTAAGTTACAATTTTGTAAATTAGAAGTCCGTTACCTGGGTTATACTATTTCTGGGAAGGGCAGGCGATTAGATGACAGTAGAAAGAATGCTATTTTACAAGCCCCCATGCCAACTACAAAAAAGGAAATGATGTCCCTTTTAGGCATTACGAACTTCTGTCGTAGTTGGATTCCCAACTATGCCGAAGAAGTGCACCCGCTATCAGACTTAATTTTTGCAATACCGATGGCGGCAAAAGATTTGCTGCACTGGACAGACAAGGCAGTACAGGCATTCACTAGAATCAAGCAACTGATAGCTGGGTCAGTGACATTGGGGTTTCCAGATTACAGTAAGACCTTTATACAGACTGTAGCTTGCAAGCAGGGATTTATGACATCTGTTTTAATGCAAATGTATGGAGATAAGTTAAGACCATTGGCATTTTACTTTAGCAAATTAGACTCAGTAGCACGAGCATTACCACACTGTGTGCAAGCAGTAATTGCAGCTGCCCTGGCGGTACAAGCGTCTGCCACGTTGGTATTGTTCCATGATCTTACGTTAAAAGTCCCGCACTCCGTAGCAGTCATCCTTCTGCAGGACAAGTTAACATTTTTGTCACCTAGCAGACATTTATCTTGTATGACTATGCTGTTATCACAGCCGCACATGACAATTGAGAGATGCACTACCTTAAATCCAGCGACACTACTACCCGTTGCTGCAGACGGTACCCCGCATGTATGCTTAGATCTCATACATTCTAAAGTTCTACCAAGACCGGATCTTAAAGATCAACCCTTACTACATGCGGACTGGACACTGTTTGTAGATGGGTCGTCACGCAAAACCGAAACAGGCACCACGCAGGTAGGGTATGCAGTTACTACTGCAACTCAGATAATAGAGGCAAGACCACTCCCCGGGAACTTATCCGCTCAAGCAGCAGAACTGATTGCTGTAACACGGGCATGTCTCCTTTCGGAGGACAGGGATGTCACTATCTATACGGATAGTCAATATGCCTTCTCTACGGTACATGTGTTTGCTCAGCAATGGAAAAATAGGGGGATGGTTACAACCTCGGGAAAAGACATCATGCACAAAGAACTAATCCTTGAATTACTACAAGCCATCCAACGGCCACGGGGTTTGGCCATCTGTAAATGCGCTGCTCATACCCGTGCTAAGGACCTGGTATCACTTGGTAATGCCCTAGCAGACAAAGCAGCCAAAGAGGCAGCTATGTCCAGTACCTTTTCACTTGAAACCACACCTACAGAATTACAACCAACAGATAAGTTTGATTTACAAACCTTACAAGTCATGCAGGAACTTAGCACAGTACAGGAAAAACAACGCTGGACTAGGTATGGTGTTAGACAGAACAAAGGAATCTATGTGGGACCAGATAATAAATATGTTTTGCCTACTAATCTTTTTAGGTATGCAGCACTAGTCGTGCATGGCCCTTCCCATCTGGGCCCTGCAGCTATGGTTAGAATTATCCACCTTACCTTTTGGACCAAGGGTTTCATTGCATATGCAAAACGTTTTTGTCTATCCTGCATAGTATGTGCTAAATACCATGGAGTAGGGGTCAGAGTTGCCCCGGCTTCATTTCCAGCACCCCCCTATCCATTTCATATTATATGTCAGGAGATAATGATCCCTGTAAATGTGGGCACAGCCTGTCATATTACATGTGATACACTGGAAAAGGTTCTGTAACAAAGCTTTCATACTTGGCTCCAAGGAATATGAGTCCCACTGATGCAAATACAGCCTCTCATTGTACATATGTTACAATACAGACTAATATAAAGTCTGGTGATAATCTCGTAAAAGTAGGCATTTTCAATGATCAAAATGTAAACCAGTCTGTTAGATGGACCCGATGAAGCTCAGGCGAAAGTGTTTTCTTATTGTTCTATAGTTGTAGCTCATAGTTTGTTGTTATGTTTTGTTTGTTAGAAGTTAAAAATAAAAATAAAACCTTTTAACTAAGAATGAGGTTCCACAAACTTCTGGTGATCGTCCTATAATTTTGCACAGTATCTGTTCAGGGTTTTCTAGTCTCTTCAACTTTCTACACCAGTGTCTTCAGATCTATTTAATTATCTATTGTCACTAAGAAATACTGGGAAAGTCTGACTGAGCAGTGTCCTTTTTCACTGGAGGCCCTGGGAGAAAAGCTCCATTACACAGACATCATGGACATCATTTGCACTGTTTTGTCATTCACAGTCTGTTTCATTCATGAGCAAAAGTTCCTTTATTCAAACATCATTGACATCAGTTACATCTTTTAAAAAAGCTTTGATTCAAAAGAGTTATATGGGTTGGACATGAATATTTTTCCCTTTTGTTCTCTGATGAGGAAAAGCTATCTGATGCTGAGAAGGAGTGTCTAAATTACTCCTCACAACTCTCTTATCCTACTACGTGTGTGTGTGTGTGTGTGTCAGGGGATAATACATCTGTCTCGCCTAGTGACGAAATTTCATTTTCAGATTCATTTTCTAAAAGGAAGTAATTATTTCAATGGGAAGGAAGGGCAATTTCAGAGGCATGGAAAAGATTCTCTGACCTCTTCAATCTGGATTAATCCATCCCTCTGACTACACCCCTTTTACGTGGGGCACTGAAGAATGCTTTTAATTCAGCTTGTGCTTCTCCAGGTTATCAGTCTTCTGCACCTCAGAGGTCTGATAGGCTATATAACGCACCTGATTCCATGAATACCACTTTAGGAATTTCTTAGCTGATCCTGTTGTGATTTGTGAAGGCAAGGGCAGTGAGTCCAAGCCTTTGACCCCTTTTAACACTGTCCCCAATGAGGACAGCAGGACACTTGACAGTTATGGAAAGAAAGTATATGCTTCTTCGGCTCTTACTTGCAGGGCAATCAACTGCCACACCTACGTGATCATGTACCTGCTTTCTTGTTTTCTCTGACATGCAACAGTTCATCTCCAGTTTTCCTGCTTTACATACTAAAACTACTTCATCTAAACTGGTATCTCCTGCTTCACAAGAAATAAAATCAGTAAAATACCTCTGTGATGCAGTTAATGCTGTTTCAAGGTCAACTGCCACAGGCTCTGTGATGCAAAGACATGCCTGGGTCAAGCTCTAGAGTTTATCTGAGGATGTCAAGGCTTAGATTTCGAATACATCTTAGGAAAAGAAAATTTCCTTTTTGACAGTTTCTCAGTAGGTGTCCTTAACAGAAGAAAGAAGCAGATCAGTGCAGGAGCTGAAACAGCTTTTTCTTTCACCAGTCCCTGAATACCAGAGGAGGTATCCTTTAACACCTGGGGTTTTCTTCAGAAAGGTTTTCAGACCAAGTTATCAAACATCTAGTAAGCAGAAGTAGAAAAATAAGTGATAAGAAGACTTAAGAAAGAAAGGGTATGAACCTCAGGGATCTTCCCAACCCAAAAAGAATGCATGGCTATATATCTTTCCAAACTAACATGCAGTCTTTTTCCTTACAGTTGTAGAAACAAATAATACATTCTTGGGTACTAAAAATAATTCATTAGGTTTACAAATTGCAGTTGACTTCTTCTAATCATAAACCATGAATCAGTTTTCCTCCAGGAAAACGGACTTTTTGTTACATGAGATTCTAACAGACATGCTATCTCAACGTGTCACAGAACTCTCCTACACTCACAATATGAATAGAGCTTTTAATCATGGATTTTTCTCAGTTTTGAATTCCTTTCTCATTGTTCCAAAGTTGAAGGTATTAACCTGCCATTTCCTTTTTTAATTTCGTCCAACCCATTAGTCACCCTGGACCTCAAACATACATATTGCCATATATCACTTCATAAAGATCACAGATGTTAAAGATTCTTTGTGTCTAGGTAGAATTTCCTATGTACGTCCTTGAAATTCAATATAGCTACATCCCCCAAAATTTTTACAAAATACTGTAGTTGTTGCCTTTTACAAACGTTAGGGAATTCACATTTATCCTTGCCTGGATGATTGTCTCATCTTAGGGGATTCTACCCAAAATGCCCAGACATTCCTCTTCTTCTCCATGAACCATTTTCATAAACTAGGTTTCAAATTAAACCCAGAGAAATCTTTTCTAGATCCTTCTCACCTGTACCTCCATCCTGATGGCTTACGTCCCTCCCCTCCAGACAGTCTCTTTCTACCAAGTCAGGTCTTGGACCTCCCAGACCATTTCACTACAACAAGAATTCCTCAGAAAACTCAATTACACAGCAACAGCTCTTCTGTTCTCATCATTCCTATAGCCAGGCTTTCATGTAAGGAAGGTTTAGTGGTTTCTCAAATCTGTATGGACCCAACATCAACAACTCCAGTCCTTTCCTGTTTCAGTCTTTAACTTCACCTCGAGTCCGGGTCTAAACTGTCTGCAAACAGCTAAAGTTAACTTTGAATGTTATTCCAGTTGGCTCAGTATCTGCATATACTAAGTAGTTGGTTCAAGACATTGTCCTGCATGCAACCTAACACCACTCTTAAGTATTCAACTATGGTACCACCTTTATCATTCTTGTAAGAAAAGCGCAGTCCGGGTCTGAACTGTCTGCAAACAGCTAAAGTTAACTTTGAGTATGTCTACCTGTTTGAGCCAATATTCATTTTCCCCTGGAGAGCACTCTGCTTTGGCTTGTAAGCAGCCCCCCCCACACACACACACACACACACACACACATCTTCCACTTTCTTTCTCATTCACTTCTGTTAGCAAATAGTATCCATAACTGATCGATACTGTGTGTTTGTTAATTTAAACTGAGACCACAGTAGCCTACTGATACAAGGTTATCCTGTTTTTCCACCTGAGAAATGGTTAAGAAATGACTTACAGTTTCATAGCAGTCCTTGGTCAATTTTGATTGTTTCTTAAACACAAACTTGTCTTTGCTTTGGCTCATTAGCAGCAGTACAAAGAACTGCCTGCTCACACCCTTGTTCTCCCCTCCCCCTTCCCTGTTTATTACCTTAAGACAATCCCAAAGTTAATAAATATTACCTGTGGCAGGCACCATTTTTAAAACTACAATCCACTCTGCTACAGGCCCCATGAGGAGCTCAGTGTCTCTCCAGTAAGTGTTTTACAACTGTAAATGCCTATTTATGTTGAATTGTATTAGACATTTTATAACTGTATATGTTTATGTTGAATTGTGTTAGACATTTAATATGATTTATGCTTTATTATTGGAAGTTACTATGGCATGCTAGCATTTGCCTGCACCAAGTTGTTTTTAGTATAATAGTATGTATGGTCTGTTTGCATAGCTGCACCTTGTTCACTAATGTTATTCATGTAATTGTATTGTGTGTAGACAGCTCATACTGGTGTCTAATTATTTCTATATAACTGTGCTGTGACTGGTGGATAGAATCACATTAGAGAACCACGACAGATTGCTGTTCACTATCTGTGACTGCATAACTGTCTGAGTTTTTTTTCTAACAGATGTTCTTCCAATTGGCTCAGTATCTGCACATACTAAGTAGTTGGTTCAAGACATTGTCCTGCATGCGGTAGCTATTTGCTTAGTTTGTTTTTTGTAATCTTTATAATATATATTTACCATCTGAAAAGTGCTTACTCCTCTCTGTACTCTTCTTTTCTAGACCTAACACCACTCTTAAGTATTCAACTGCGGTACCACCTTTATCATTCTTGTAAGAAAAGCGCAGTCCGGGTCTGACCTGTCTGCAAACAGCTAAAGTTAACTTTGAGTATGTGTCTACCTGTTTGAGCCAATATTCATTTTTCCCTGGAGAGCACTCTGCTTTGGCTTGTAAACACACACACACACACACACCTTCCACTTTCTCCCTTATTCCCTTCTGTTAGCAAGTAGTATCCATAACTGATCAATACTGTGTGTTTGTTAATTTAAACTGAGACCACAGTAGCCTACTGATACAAGGTTATCCTGTTTTTCCACCTGAGAAATGGTTAAGAAATGACTTACCATCACAATTGACCAAGGACTGCTCTGAAACTGTTTCTTAAACACAAACTTGTCTTTGCTTTGGCTCATTAGCAGCAGTACAAAGATCTGCCTGCTCACACCCTTGTTCTCCCCTCCCCCTTCCCTGTTTATTACCTTAAGACAATCCCAAAGTTAATAAATATTACCTGTGGCAGACACCATTTTTAAAACTACAACCACCCTTGTCACTATCATATGTTCATTTATCAGTTAACTCTGTTAACTGATTGTTTCCAGCCCCCTCATATGAGCAACTAACAGGGTCTCTACCCGCTTAGCTCCCCACCCTGCCCCCTATTTCCTCCCACCCCTAGTGGTCCCACCTTTATTGTACTCACAAACCCCTCCCATCTTTCCAATAGCCAACCACAGCGGTAACCCAACACTACCTCCTCCATCTTCCCACTACTAACACACCTCCTCAACTAACATGTACAAGCATACCTTACCTATGCTCACTGTATGCACTATCCTTGCATATCTTACATCCTACCAAAGCTCCATCATTCCCCCACTCAAACACTACCACTGTGCTACTACTCACACCACCACCACTCATGTCTCACCCTCACTCTGCTCCCCTCCCACCAGCTCAAGAACCATCCCTATGCACCCCCCACATATTCTACCAACTATATTACTCAAATATAAAGCATCCCTACAACTTAACATAGTAACCCTCCCACCATACCCATTACCCACAGAGCACAATCATAAAGTTTCCCTTAAAAACAAACACATTCAAAAACTGAGAAAACTAATAACCGCATGCATATCAAAACTAGCCCTAAGTGGAGACATCCACCCCAACCCTGGCCCTACCATCTCCAACCCCAATCCTCATAATCAGACTAGAAACCACAACTTCTCCCATATTACAGCCAATAGAAAGCCAAGTAACTTCCTTCTACTAAACCTAAACATTAGAAGTATATCCAACAAAGTCCATGAACTCCATGCCACCATAGACTTGTACTCCCCAGATATAGTCATCCTGACAGAAACCTGGCTAAAACCTTACATTACCAGTGAGCAAATACTCCCTACAGGTTACAGCATACTAAGAGTAGACCGGCTAAACAAGAAAGGAGGTGGTGTAGCTATAATATTAAAACAGCATCTAAACATCCAGATCTTAAAATCATCAGCTCCACAAATAGGCAATGAAGAAATAATATATACCAACCTCAAAATAAACCAAAACAAAACCATCAACATAATTGGATGCTACTTCCCACCTGGCCAAAACATCCCTCCACTAGAAAACCCCCTCAGCTGGTCTACCCACCATCTCCCCCAAGAAACTATAAATTTAGGTGATTTCAAGATTGACTGGCAATCCTGTTCTGGCAACCATCCAACCCATCATGTAAACCTTCATGGCTTCACCCAGCTAGTCCAGTCGCCAACCAGGATAAATAAAAACTCCAGCAAGCACACTACCCTGGATTGGATACTAGTCAGTAAGAGCCCCCAGTCATATATAACAGGCTGCTTATCAGATAGCCTCAGTGATCACTCCCCAACATTCCTACTCAAAAAATACGTATACCAAGCTAAACCTGTCATCTACTGTCAAATACATAAAAAACTAAACTTTAATCCACTCACGTTCATCTCATCCCTCAAATAATGTAACTGGCATCCTCTAAAGTACCTCAGTCTAGATGACACAGTTGAATTTTTTAATACTACCTTCCTGAACATCCTTAATTACCATACCCCCATAAGATTTTCCAGAACCAAAGCACAACCTTCCCCATGGCTACAGAAAACCACTAAGTCAGAAATGAAAAACAGGGATAAAACCTGGGAGCCCTGACGCAAAACCAAACCCCCTCAAATAGACATATTCCTAGAACTATGCAATAGAGTCAAAAAGCTAATAAAACAGGACAAATACCAATACTACCAGTCTGCCCTAGACTCCTCACAACACAGCCCCAAACAGTTCTGGTCCTCCATAAACTCCATCCTCCACCCAGGTAAAGTCTGTACCCCTTCTTCTAACATCCCTCACTCCTCAGAAAATATTGCTACCTCATTCAACACACACTTCACCCAAACCATACTATCACTAGCTAAACACCACAACCACCCTCCCCTCCAACCCACACCTTCAACTAGTAATCTCCCCACTGCCTTCTCTTTTTCTCCTGTACCTACCTCCAACATAAAAAAACTCTTAACTAAACTTAAACCCACCAAATTAGCAGCAGACAACCTCCCAAGTGAATACCTACAAATCACAGCTGATGCTCTGGCCTACCCAGTACCCATCTTGATTAACTGATCTCTGTCAGAAAGTTACATTCCCACACTGTGGAAAGTATCACATATAATTCCCCTCCATAAAGGCGGACCCTCCACAGAACTAACCATTTACTGCCCCATAGCTATTCTCTCTCCACTCTCCAAAATACTAGAGAGATGCATACACTCTCAGGTCTCAGACTACCTCCTTACTAACAACATCCTTTCCAGTACTCAGCATGGTTTCTGACCAAACCATAGCACCACCACTGCCTTACTCTCCTTTACTAACACTATCCTTCAGCATAAAAACAATGGCTATCTCTCCTCTGCTACTTTCCTAGACCTATCTAAAGCATTTGACATGGTCCCACACAAACAACTTATCTCTGTCCTCAATAACCTAGCCTTCTCATAATCAGTCACCAACTGGTTTCAGAGTTACCTGTCTGACCGCCAACAATCCGTTGTATGGCAGAATGACATATCTCCCCAACTACCTGTCTCCATAGGGGTTCCCCAAGGATCCATCCTTGGACCCCTACTCTTCTCTGTTTACACCAATAATCTAGCCTTGGCCACTAAACATGGATCACTCATACAATACGCAGATGACTCAACCATCATCTGCTCAGCCCAGTCCCTACCAAAACTGCAAAATGTTACACAGGAAGCCTTTTCCTCTGTTGAAACTTGGTTATCCGATGCCCAATTAATACTCAACCCAAACAAAACTAAACTACTCATCTTCCAACCCACCAAACATACTCAAAACAACTCCCACTTTAACATCACAGCAAAAGACAACACCACTATATACCCAACTGAACACACCAAATTGCTAGGAGTGGAAATTGACAATAAACTAAAATTTAACATTCACATATCCATGACCATAAAAAAAGTCCACAAAAAACTAGGAGCGTTATACAGAAATGAGCAATTTCTCACCAAAGCAGCAAAGATTTCAATAGCAAATTCCCACCTTATCTCCACCTTACTTTATGCCTCTCCGATATATACCAACCTAAGGCAATGCGATCTAAACAAGCTAGAGACCTGCTACAACAAAATCGCCAAATTTGCCACAGGGGCATCCTTCCATAATCACCACTGTCTCTCACTTGCTGAACTGGGCTGGCTTGTACTCCCTCACCTCCTTCAGTGGTATCAACTCTCACTCGCCCACAAACTAGTAAACCATCCACTAAATGTCCCATCCCTCCAGAATCTACTCCAACCCTATCGCACCACCAGACCACTAAGATCCAGCAACAAAAATCACTTGCAGATCACTAAAGCCAATAACTCTGCTGGTGAAGCACTATTCTCTTGCACCATTGCCAAATTATTGAACTCCCTTCCACCCACAATTACCTCTGTACCATCATGCACCCACTTCAAAACTTTACTAAAAGTGCACCTAAAAACATGCTGGCTATGCCCTTGCAACTCCCACTCTAATATTACCCACCCCATCCAACCACTACCTTTCTTTCCACTCCACTAACTACCTTGATTATAGCAAGCTCAGATGCTCATAAGCCTAGTACTTATTATACAGCAGGAACTTCCCATTGTAACATTTGTTAATGTCTGATGTTAAGTTGTCTGTCTCGCCTTCATTCTTGTGGGATGGTTCGGAGCCGACCTCGGCTCCGACTCGGCCACTCTAAAAGCTTGAGAGTTGGTTCCACCGGCTCGAGGCTCCCCTTATATCCCACAATGCTAGGCGGTATTACCTCAGATCTCGTTTGCCGCTACAGCTATCGAGACGTGTTGCTTCACCGGCTTCAGGTTAGTGTAGGAAATAGTTTTAAAAAGTTCATTAAAACCCTTTAAAATTAGTTTTCCAATCAGTTTCCCCTTATTTTAAAGGTTTTGTATCCCTCCTCCTTGTTCTTCATCCTTTTTTTACCAGAAGAACTTATTGTTCTTCCCTTAGGCCTTCGGGCCCTCCCATTCCCTTGGAGTGTGTGTGTTTTTCTGTAGGGACTTTTATTAAATTAGAATAATTTTGTTTATTTTAACTTTTTGTTATTTAGTGTACAGTGTAATCGGTGTGTTTGTGTTGTGTTTGGTTGCACTTGTTCCTTGAAATGTCCAAGGATTCGAAGGTCTCAGGCTTCAAGAAGTGTGACTCGTGCTGTCAGAAAATGTCTCTGACAGACGGTCACACTTCTTGTGTGTACTGCCTGGGACCTTTACACCTGCAGGACTCTTGTGCTGTATGCCATGGCTTCAGCCCTAGAGTCCTGCAGGAAAGAAAGAACAAGCTCATTTTACGGGGCTTGCTAAAGCCTGAGGGTCCCCCGACAGTTTCTTCAGGCAAACCTTCTAAGGCTTCTAGGTCTTCGACTCCAGCTACTGAGTCGACGCCTAAGACTTCAAAGTCTACTACAACATCGGCTCCGGCTGGAGCCGATGAGACTCGAACTTCTATTTCAGTGGTTCCTTCGGCTCCGGCTGGAGCCGAGGTATTGGAAATTTCTGAGTCGGCTCCGATCAGACCATCGGAACCGACATCTAGGAAGAGGTCCAGGTCACCGTCCCTTGGCTCCGTTCATTCGGCTCCAGCATCTCCCTTGCTGTCTGAACGGAGCCATAGATCTCACTCCTCTAGATCATCGAGGCTATCCGACCATGACCTTCAGAGGGTAGTGAGTCGACTTCTTAAGTCCGAGGCACTGGCCCAAATGCTTCAGAGCCCGACTCAGCAGTCTATGCTTAACCCTATCTCTCAAAATGTTCCTCCTCCGACTCCCTTGAGCTCGGAGCCGGGACGTTTCGGAACCGAGACTGTGGTAGCGTCGGAGCCGATACATTTGTCTTCGGCCCCGTCGTCAGCTCCGATTTCTTCCTTAGAAGAATCTCGGCACCGGACTTCCCTTGTTGGCTCCAAGGGGGTGAGTGGCATCGGACCCTTGTCCGACCCCGCTATCCCTCTCGGCGCTTCGGCGCTGGTGAGTTCGGCTCCGACATCGGCATCGGAGCCATCGCTGTCGGTGCCGAGGGAGGTTTTCAGCTTTTCGGAGCGGGGACCTTTGGCTCTGCCTGACAGAGGTGCCTTCGAGGTCATGCGGAGTGTGTTGGAACCCGGTTCAACACCACAGTTGGCTCCGTCCGTCCCTCCCTCTTCGGTGCCTCAGGTTATGTCTGCTCACTCCCTCATCCCAGACCGCATAGAGCCAGCTCCTCAAGAATCCCCTGTGGGGATCTCATCCTCTTCCGAGGCCTCTCCTGAATTGGCAGGGGAGCCCCCTAGGAAGAGAAAGTGCAAGAGGAAGCACATAGACTCACCTGAGTCTGTCACGGATTTAGAGGATTCTGAGGGTTCCCCCCATTTCCCCTTCTGAAGATGTCTCCTTTGCAGACATTCTAGAGATCCTGAAACAGAGGGAAAATTGGCCAGCCCTTAGCCCTTTGGAGGATGAATCTGTGTATCTTGAGGCGTTTGGCTCTCGCCCTTCCACCTCCTGGGTGTCCCCCCCCCCTTTGACCCCCTCATGCTGGTGGTAGCTAAAAAGGCTTGGACGGCTCCTGACTCTGTGGAACCCACCCCCAGGAGACCTTCAAAGTTTATCACAGCACCAGCAGATAAGCAATTTCTGACTAAGGGAGTTTCTGTGGATGCTATGGTGGTAGCTGCCGCCACTAAGATGGAGCTAGCTGATCCTTCGGTGCCTGTCCATCCACCTAACAAGGAATCTAGGTCTATGGACAGGTACGGGAAGCGGATGTTTTCGTCAGCGACCTTTGCTATGCGTTCGCTGAACTACCTCTGCCATTTCACTCGTTTTCAAAGAGACTTGATCAAGGAAGCGAGTGAGATGTTGAAGGACCCTACAGCTGCGGGTTTTCAGGACAAGATGAACGCTCAGCTGGCTACCCTAAATTCTATAGCTAACTCCTCCATGCGCCTCCTTTCATATGCGGCTGATGGAGCGAGCAGAGCCGCAGGGACAGGTGTGGCCTTACGCCGGCATGCCTGGATGCGGCTATGCAATTTTGCGGACCCCTTTAAAACATCTTTCACTAATTCCCCGTTTGATGGATCATCCCTTTTTGGTCCTCAAGTGAAAGAAACCTTGACGAGGTGCGAGACAGATGGCAAAACTCTTTCTGCCATCGGAGTCCATTTTTCTACTCCTTATAGGCCTTACCCCAAAGGCCAGAAAAGTGGGAAAATGTGGTTCCGCAAACAATCTCAAGGGACTTTGCCTGACGCACAGAGTTGGTTCCCCTCCAGAGGCAGGGGGGGGGCAATAATGGTAGATGTCGCCCTAGAGGCAGGGGGGGTCCACAGAACCAGGGCAATTGAGAAACCTTTTCTGATAAGTCCTTCCAGCATCCCTGAGGTGTTGCCAGACTGTCCACCTTCGGAGGCAGTTGGGGGAAGATTATCACTGTACCCAGAAGCCTGGCGATCCCTAACTCAAGACAAGTGGGTACAGTCCATCATTTCCGAAGGCTATTCCATTCCATTCTTTCGCATTCCAAATCAATCAAAAAAATCCCTTCCAGATGTTCCACCCGCTCAAAGGGATCAAGCAGCGTTAGAAATATCAAAGTTGCTTGCAAAAAGAGCCATTCAGCCAGTGCCAGCAGGCCAGCAAGGATCCGGAATCTACTCCAGGTTCTTTTTGGTTCCAAAGAAAACAGGGGACTGGAGACCCATTTTGGATCTCAGCATCTTGAACAAGTCGGTCAAGAAAACAAGATTTCGGATGGCCACGCTACAGTCCATCCTACCCCTATTGGGAAAGGAAAACTGGATGTGCTCTATAGACCTCCAGGATGCGTACTATCATATAAAAATGAACAGACGCTCCAGGAGATTCCTCCGCTTCAGGCTGGGAACCAGTCACTTCCAATTCAGAGCCCTGCCCTTTGGACTCACCACAGCCCCCCGGGTGTTTACCAAATGCATGGCAGTGGTGGCCTCTCACCTGAGACGTCAAGGATTCCAGGTGTTTCCATACTTAGACGACTGGCTCCTCACAGCTCCTACCAAGCATCTTCTTCTACTTGCCAGGGACTACACCTTTCGCATTTTTCAAAAGTTAGGTATCTCAATAAATTGCGAAAAGTCTGTTTTGTCGCCTTGTCGTGCTATTACCTTCATAGGCGCAAATCTAGACACAGTCAACATGTCTGCGAGACTCACAGATCAAAGGATAGCAGACATACACAAACTGGTCTCCCTTCTCTTCTACAACAACAGAGTCAAAGTCAGATTAGTTCTAAAAGTACTGGGGATTATGGCGGCTGCTATCCCTCTACTTCTATTAGCCAGATTTCACATGAGAATCCTTCAATGGATGCTCTTCACACAATGGTCGTACCAACAACTTCCGATGTCCCACACCGTTGTGATTACGCAAACATGCAAGAATCATCTTCTTTGGTGGATTTCTTCCCCCCCAGCTCTTCCTAGGAAGACCCTTTGTCCCTCCCCCTCCGGTTGCTACTCTGACAACGGACGCCTCCCTGATCGGGTGGGGGGGGGGGATTATCAGGGCAGAACAGTCCAGGGCATATGGCAACCAGACGAACGCCACTTGCATATAAATGTTCTAGAGATGAGAGCAGTGCTTTTAGCATTGCAAGCCCTTCAAGACTCTCTTCCCTTGGGAACGATAGCAATTCAGACGGACAACATGTCTGTAGTGTGGTATATCAACAAACAAGGCGGAACCAGGTCCTACCCCCTATGTCGAGAAGCACTCAGACTATGGCAATGGGCGATTTCTTCTCAGCGTTTTCTGATAGCAATGCACATCCCTGGGAAGTCCAATCTTATCGCGGACAAGTTGAGCAGAGCTATCCTCATGCCTCACGAGTGGTCTCTGAAAGATTCTATCTTGAAAAAAATTTTTCTCAAGTGGGGTCAGCCTTGCTGCGACCTTTTTGCTACTCCCCAAAACAGCAAGTGCAAAGATTATTTCACCCTCTTCCCGTTACCAGGTCAGCCCAGCAGAGACACTCTAGTCCAAGTTTGGCCCCGGGGACTTCTGTATGCATTCCCTCCCTTCCCACTAATCTCTCAAGTGATACAGAAAGCTATCGCTCAGAAGGCCTCATTGATCCTCATTGCTCCTTACTGGCCTCGACAGGTTTGGTTCCCCTTTCTACATCAATTTCTGTTGGAGCAACCTTGGCATCTGGACCTAGTTCCAGATCTTTTGATCCATCAGTCGGGTCAGTTACATCGCTCCCTCCCCTCTCTGAACCTCACTGCTTGGTTCCTCCAGTTCCAACCTTAGCCAGGCTTCCTCAAATATCTCACTCTGTTCGAGATATTTTGATAGCTTCCCATAAATCTTCCACTCGGAAGATTTATCTGAGTAAGTGGAAACGTTTCGCCTATTGGGCTCAAGGAAGGGACTTAGATCCTTTCACTGCTCCCATCCAAACAGTCCTTCATTTTCTAGCTGAACTTTTCCATGCAGGTTCATCTCCTTCTACTCTTAAAGTTCAATTGGTAGCTATATCTAACTTTCATGTGGGTATCTCAGATTCTGCCATCATGTCTCACAAGCTTTGCAAAGCTTTCTTGAAGGGAGTTTTTCTTCTTAAGCCTCCTATAAGAACTCCTCCTCCTGCTTGGGACCTTAATTTAGTTCTCGCATCTTTGATTCTTCCCCCTTTTGAACCTGCAGCTTCCTGTTCAATGAAATTGCTATCCTGGAAGACTCTCTTTCTGATAGCCATTACTTCAGCTAGAAGGGTCTCAGAGCTTCATGCACTCAGCAGTCGACCACCGTATCTGTTGTTTCATAAGGATAGGGTATCCTTACGGACCAATCCATCCTTTTTACCTAAAGTAGCCTCTGCGGCAAATCTAAATCAAAACATAGACCTCCCTGTGTTTTTTCCTAACTTTTCTAACAGGTATGAACAAAAATTGCATTGGCTAGATGTTCATCGTCAATTAAGGTATTATTTGGACAGGACCAAACAGATCAGAAAAACTGACCAGTTGTTTGTCTCTTATGCAGAAAGCAGAAAGGGCCTTGCAGTTTCGAAGGTATCACTCTCCAGATGGCTAACATCCCTGATTTCCTTTGTGTATGAGATTAGACACCAAAAGTTGCCTGACAAACCTAAAGTTCATTCGACTAGAGCTTTGGCTACCTCTATAGCTTTCCAAGACAGGCTGCCTATTGATTCCATTTGTGCAGCAGCTACATGGGCTACTCCTCACACTTTCATTTCTCATTATAAGTTGGATTTAGCTTCTAGACATAGAGCTAATTTTGGTTCCACTGTACTCAGGAGTCTGTTCCGATAGGCCACCCGGGACAAGGTGCTAGGGACGCGGTCCCATCCAGCAAGAATGAAGGCGAGATAGACAACTTAACATATAGAAGTTATGTTCTTACCATAACGTTCCATGTTAGTTGTCGTCTTCTCGCCTTCTTTCTTGTGTCCCACCCTCCTTCCCCCTAGCCTGGACAGACCTAGAGGAGTTTGTTTGTGACCTCTCTTTCTACCACCTCTATTATATATATGTATATGCTATACTATGCATATATTCCCTCATCAGGTTTCAGGTCACCTTATTCCTTTCCTTTTATAGAGGTGTTTTTTCCCATTTCCAGTAGTTCTGGATTTATTATTGGCTGGGCCTAGCTTACAAACGAGATCTGAGGTAATACCGCCTAGCATTGTGGGATATAAGGGGAGCCTCGAGCCGGTGGAACCAACTCTCGAGCTTTTAGAGTAGCCGAGTCAGAGCCGAGGTCGGCTCCGAACCATCCCGCAAGAAAGAAGGCGAGAAGAAGACAACTAACATGGAACATTATGGTAAGAACATAACTTCTATTTATGTACTTCACAGGTAAAGATTATAGTTGTCTTCTGATGTACTATGTTCTTCATCTGTAAATACGTTGTAAGTAATTGCTATGTTAAATTGTTAATCGCTATGTAATCCAATGTAAGTACTGTCTGTTTATTTTAACTGTGGAGCTTTTCTCCTCGGGCCTCCGCTGAAAATGGACCTACGTCCAGTTAGACACTCCCAGTCAACAAATTTAAATAAATAAAAATAAATAAATAAAACACCTCTGGAGAACCAAATAGGTTCAACTAAATCCAGGTCTCTCCCTTTTTCTTCCTTTTCCAAGTTATCCTGTCACTACAGATGCACCGAACTTTGCTAGGGGAGCAGTTTCCAATAGAATTAGAGTTTAAGTTATTTGGGTTCCCTACTTCAGGAAAAAACACAAACCTCAAAGGAATGATGGCCCTGATAAATGCATTAAAAGCCTTAAAACAGCTGTGGACTCCAGAACCACTGCTAGTAATAACAAACCACACCATAGTGCATATTTCTTACCTTGACCTGGCCAAAGCATCTGGCACAATGCCCCGCCTGGGCATACTTGACAAATTCAGTAAATTAGGCATAACCCCATGCCACCCTTTGGATAGCCAGCAGACTCACATATAGGACCCAAGAAGTTAGGCTCAGAGAGTCTACCTCCACAAAGAGGCCATTGACTAGTGGAGCCCCTGGGGTCTTAGTGCTGGGGCTGCTCCTTTTTGGTACCTATTTCTCTGATGTCAAGGCCAATGTCAAGGACCACTAGCTGACCAGGTTTGCAGAGGTTCCCTATTAGAAGACCAAAGACGCATTCTTTCGAATGCGTCTTGGTCAAACTCAAAAGACTGAAACGACAAAATATTGAAGTGGCTTTTAAGCAAATTCTTTCCATGGGAAAGAATTTGCTTGGCCACTTCGTTACTTTGCCGTTTTCAGCACTGTAGTGCAGTCTCAGAGTTGGTATATTTAAGTAGAAGGGGTGTGGGGGTGAAGCACCCCACTTAATGTAATGTTTAAAGTGTTTTATTTATTTTTTTTTGTTGGAACAGCGATTTTTTTCCCTTGGAGGTATGTATCTCAGAGACTACCCCTTCTTTGGAACAGGCTTCCCATCCATGTCGAGTAGAGCTTTTTCCTAACTCAATTCACGTGTAACTTGAACTAGTGGATAGGAAACTGGAAATTTACCCCAGGTTCAACATCTAGTTCTAGAGGCAGCCTGTAAATGCTTGACCATCAATGCCCAGGTCTGCACATACCCATAAACAGCTCTAGGTATCAACCTGTTAGATATAGCTGGGAAGCAAGACTAGGCTTTAAAAGCAACCCCCGGGAGTTGTTAGCCTAGTAATCACCTATGAACCTATAAATAAATGGGAAGAACCAGGTCTTTCCTCCTGTGAAGACTGATCATGATTGCCTGGAAGCTGCAAATTCAGCACATTCTATTCCTTTAGGCAACCTGCATCCTATAAGAGCAAGACACAATTACAGGCTCCCTGAGTATATCTGTGATAGACCTTCACAAATGGATAATCACACCCAGAGGTCTTCCATGGAGATAGTACACTGGTGGGATACTTAGATTTGTTTGCCTCCATTCACAGTACAGAGTTCAAAAGTTCTTTGCCAGGATTTCTTGCAATCAAGCCTGAAAAAAATGACACTTTTTTTTCCCCATGAACAGGAATGTTACTTTATGCTTCCTTGCTTTCCTCTCATAACTAGATCTTTACTAAAAATAAAGAAGGATTCTCCAAAGTTACAACTGGTAACTTTTGGTCCAGACAAAATTGATTCTGCCTTCTCATGCACCTGGCCAGGGACAATTACCAAAACCTTTCTTGCAGAGAGGACCTACTCATAGAGGACAAGGGATGACTCATTCCCTGTAACATTCTGGTATAGGTTTTTGATCGCATTCAGTCACCCCTTTGTAGAGGATGTGTAGTGGCTATTCAAGGAGGCTATAAAACCCAGGATTCATGTTGACTCACCAAACTCAGTTTTGGCAAATGTAAAAACTTTGAAAATTGTTGCCAAAACTGCCTTCAGTGAACACATAGGCTGCTATCTGAATTCTGAAATGGGCTAGAGATTCAACATATCTTAAGTAATAGACGTATTATACTACATAGTTGTATCCATCCTTTTTTTTTTTAAATATGATTTTTATTACAAATTTTAGTATACAATACAAATACAGGTAAAAGAACAAACAATGGAAGAAAGAACTTTGTTTGTTGTCAGGTACATTCAATAATAGACTTCAGGAAATATAATTAACATTTACTAAGCAAGATGCTTACAGTTAAACATAAGATTATAAAAGGAAGTATTAGCAATTGCACAAACCGAGTTATCCTGTAAGATAATATGTACCTGTATATCTAAACCTATTCTAATTAACTATACACACACACATATATATATATATATATATATATATATATATATATATATATATATATATATATATACACACACACACACACACACACACACACAGAGTTGTCATTGATAAAAACTAACATAAAGAAATTGAATTACTACTACCATAAGGGGTACAGGGTATGATAATAAGTGTATATTATATCCCTTTATGGAATGACTGGAGGTTAACATCCTCTTCTGGTCAGGTTGAAAAGCAGAAAGTAGAGCGTTTTAAGAGGAAGACTATTTAACTGAAGAAAAGAGAGAGGGAAAAAGCAAAGGAAAAAGAAAAGGAATTTAAAATAAATGAGGGTCTAGTTAAGAACTTCTATAAGGTTACTCCAGTATTTCTGAAAGTACTTTATTTTCTTTTTGCTTATTGTACTTAGTTTGCCATAACATATTTGGTAGCCATTGTTTTCAACTCTTTCTAAGAGGTTTTAGATCTATCCAGCCAGTTGAGTGTAATATAGGATTTAAGTAACTCACAGTGTAACAATAATATGTTTAGACTCGTAGTTGTAGGATGTAGGAAATATGTTCAAAACTGCCATTTCCCATGAAAGGGTGGACTTCATGTATCCCATTTTCTCGAGTTGTGCTCTCAAAGAGCACCAGAGCTTGTAGACGTTTTTACAGGACCAAAATATATGTAAAGCTTCGGATACTGAGTTGGGACAGGTAGGGCATAGAGGTGAGATGTTTGAATTGATTTTACTCAGAAATAGAGGCATATGACAGCATTGTTGTACCATAAACTGAGTGTAGATTAATTTTTTGAAGGGAGTTAGTTTTAGTATTATATCAATCGCCTCAAGCTTTTGGTTCAGAGTTAATTCTTTGTTTTGGCTCTCCCAGTACTTGGAAAATAACATTTTGTCATGGTGTTTTATTTTTGTTATTGGACTGTAAGCATTTGAAAGCATTTTAGACCTTAACAGAAGCTGAGTTATTAATTGCTGATAGAGTTGAAATTCTAATGGCGTCACTTTGATCTTGTCTGTAACTAAATTTACTAGGTATATTATTTGTTTGACAATTATATAATATCTTTTATTGACTGCCAAGGATGCTATAATAGAGTCAAGTGGGTGGCTGATTTTATAAAAGTCCCAGACTATACAAATCTTAATGAGAGAAAATTTGTCTAGATTTAGCATGTTGTTGTTTAGTTTGAAGTTAGAATTGAAGTGTATTGGTTGGGCCATCATTAAGGAATTTTTTAGGTCTAGAGATGTTATAAGCTTTTGGAACCCTACAATATTTTTTATTAGTGTAGGGTGAATCTTAAAGTCTTTAAGAGTTTTGGTATTTAGGAAAATGGTTGCTTTAGGATTAAGCTTGGATGCCATTAGGTGTGAGTGGTAGATTTTTAACCATGGGGATACCAAGCTTTATTTAAAGGATCATAGTTAGCTATGTGTATAATACAGCTAACATTTATTATATAATAGTATGTTAGAAAATCCGGGAGGCACATGCCTCCTGATCCTAGAATTCTTGGGGTACCATATAAATTTCCCTAGTATAGTTTCCATTTTCAAGAAAAAAGCTATTAGGAATGTTCTGGTTGAGGGCATAGAAATGAAAAAGAATTTTGGGGAGGATATTCATTTTTACAATAGCTGTCTTGGAAAGAAGGGGGAGATTCAAATTTTTCCATCTTGATAGATCATCCATGATTTTAGACCACGTTTTATAGAGATTATTTTTAAACAATTCCTGTTGGGGGTGGGTGAAGGTTATGCCCAGATATTTGAGTGAATAATTAACTTTGATCTTTGTTTCTGGTATGAAGAATTCTTTGTGTCCAATGGGGTTTAGCGGGTAAATTATTGATTTATTTGGGTTGATGGCATAATTTGAAATTCTTGAAAACTTGTCGATGGCGCTGAAGATTTTTTCTAGATCAGTCGAGGGAAATTCAAAGTAGATATTTAAATCATCTGCAAAGGCAGTATACTTCACTGGAACTTTGGAGATGTAAACGGAGTGATGAAATGTTTTTTGACTTAATTTCAACAAAAAAACTTCAAGATAGAGGTTAAATAAGTAAGGTGAGAGTGGGCACCCCTGCTTTGTACCATTAATTATTTGAACTGGGTTTGAATTTTTTGTTTATATTTAGTGTGGTGGATGCTTTGTTATGGAGAGTTGTGACCATGTAGATATATTTGTCAGTAAAGGCAAAATGCTTCATAGTCTTGAAAAGAAAGTGTAAGTTTACCCTATCGAATACTTTTTGAGCATTCACTGAGAGTGCATACTTGGGTGATTTTTCATTCACTGTCATATTGGCTATGGCTTCTATGGTCAAAGTCTTGTCTCACACATGTCTATTATTCATGAATCCTAATTGGTCGTGGGATATGATGTGTGGTAGTACCTTTTTTATTCTAGATGCCAGAACTGATGACAGAATTTTCATGTCTAGATTGATTAAAGCAATTGGACGGTAGTCATTTGGGCTGAATTTAGTGTCATTAGATTTTTGTATAAAAATAGTCTTGGAATTATTTACGTATAAATCGGAGATGCCAAAGTGGGTTACATAATTGTAAACTTTAAGTAAAAGGGGAGCTAAGAGATGCTTGAAGACTTTATAAAATTCTGCAACATAACCATCCAGACCCGGGGCTTTTCCTGGTTTCAGTTTGTTTATGACTAGAAGGATTTCATCACCAGATATAGGAGCCTTGAGAGATTGCCTGAGGGTATCATTTATTATTGGAAATTGTAAGTCATCCAAGAAAAGGTCAGTGAAGACCTCCCCATCAAGTAATTGAGGTCCATAAACTTCTTTATATACCTCTTCAAAGACCTGAATGATTTCATTGTCTGTGAAAAAGGACTTGCCATTATGGTCAATTTGTTTTATTCTAGTAGGTGGGGGGTTAATATTTATTATCCTGGCCAGAAACCTTGAAGGGGTTTGGGCCCATTCAGCGTATCTATGTAGGAGTCTTAGTTCCGTGAGAGAGTATTGTTTTAGGTGTACTTCATGAAGTTGTTTTTGCAGGGATATCATATCTGCCTTTCAATATCAATAGAGAATGTAGTTTGCGGTTCTGACTTCTAATGACGATACATGCAATTTAACCTGTTTTTTGATTAAAGATGCTTTCTGAATAAAGATACCTCTGAGCGTAGCTTTAGCTGCAGCCCAATGGGTGTCAAGGGGAATATCCGAATTGTAAAAGGCTTTTGTTGTAAGGGATAAGAATTCCTGGATTTCTTGACAGAGAGTCTTATTATTTAAAGATTTGAGTTAAAGGACCAGTTAGATGGGATTTGTTTGTCTGAGTTTGGTCTGGAATTAATTATGTTATGATTAATTTTGGCATGATCAGAAAGAGTTCTAGGTTTACAACTGTAAGTTATTTTATAAATTGAGAAAAATGTTGAAATTAGAAAAAAGTCCATCCTAGACCAGGATTTATGATAAGTTGAGAAAAATATATATTTACTAACTGAGGGGTCCTTTCTGAAAGATTGAAATGGATCATACAGGTTAAAATCATCTATTATGTTACCTAGAAGGTTGGTAAGGGCTGCAGGTTGTTTATTAGCTTTATATGTCCTGTCAAGCTCAGGTCTGTTAGTCATGTTCCAATCCCCACCCAGGATCATTACATGGTTATTAAATTTTTCAAGGAGTAAGTACATTTCATATAAGAAAGAGGACTGGTATAAGCAGGGTCCATAAACATTTAATATAAGGATTTCTTTTTTGCAGAAGGGAATAGAGCATGTTATATAGCACCATCTTCCATTAGGATCCCACCCACTTGATATTAATGGAGCCTTTAAAAGAGATTTTAGCAAGTATGGCTATTCCTTTAGAATCCATACGGTTCCCAGCAGCTATTATTTGTTTAAACCATTTCTTTTTGGCATCTTTTTCCCATTGTTCTTTTGTCGTGTGGGTTTCTTGAATAAGAGTTATCTCAAAGGTAGATTTGTACATTATATGTAACACTAGGTTCTTTTTCTTATTATTTTGTAACCCCTTGACATTCCATGATTCCAACGGTATCACTGGGAGTACCTTTGGTGATCCGACAGTTTATACTAAAGTTAGACTTAGTGAAAGAAAAAGGGATGACTGAATTTTAAAGGAAATTGTAACCAAGGTAGTAGTAGTTAAAAGTGTTTTTAGATAGGTCAGATATAAAGTGATAGTAAGAGACAGTGACAACCCCCCCTTTCAGACCTCCCCCCGTGCTTATCCACATTCTACTATTTTCTGAAAGAGATCAATAAAAAATATTTACAAAACTAACTATTGTACAAAACATTTCAATCGTTCCAAGATCCATCTGACTACATAGACCTACTTCATAAGATCGATAGTCCATTTAATCGACATTCATTTGGTCGACAACCAGTATTCAAGGCACTTAACAGGGATTTGCCCCCCTTCCCAATGTTGTGCGACCCTGGAGTTGATATATATAGTTAGGGTGTGTGTGGGGGGCACAGCCCCCCATCTATTTCCATTTAAAACATGAAAATGCAACAAAAACTACACATTTTAAACAAAAATAGATGGGGGGCTTCGCACCCCTCACCCCCCAATGTGGGGGCTGTGCCCCCCACACCGAACTATATATAACTCCAGGGTCGCACAACATTGGTGAGGTGGACAAATCCCTGTTAAGTGCCTTGAATAATGGTTGTCAACCAAATTAATGTCGATCTTATGAAGTAGACCCGACTATACGTACTAAAACTTCCTGCTCTATGTTTACTTTAACTAATTAAAGCAGAATGTAAGCATTAACATGTAAAAGCTCAATAAATGGAGGTAACAATATCCTCTTAATAATGACAATTTCAAAATGTTAAAGAACATTTTAAAAGCAGTCGTATTTCGTAGTAGAATATTACTTCTTCCAGTACCCAGTGGATGACATCTTCATTTAGAGCATATGGTAAACAAGTGCAGTATTAAGGTTCCTGAATATATATATATGTAAATAGTTAACTTGTATTAGTTGTTAGATACCATTACAAATTGAATAGCGTTAAATATCAGTAGCTATACAGTGAAGGTCGAACTGTAAATTGAACACAGATTAAAAGAGTATTAAACAAGTTTTGGAACAGCTTATGGTTTGCAGCAGTCCTATGGCCTATCCATAGAGGAAAATTATTGTAAGATGACCTAGTTATGGGCTCTGGGGATGAGGAAGACAAGAGGGGGATCCTAGGATGGTTGTAGAACTTCCAGCCACACTTCTTACACAACACTTTGTGAGCTGTACAGTTTACAATATGGCATTACTTATGTACTGAGCAGCATTATAGGCATATTATCACATGAAGCAAAAGGATAGCCCATTTTTACTATAATTTCATGTAAATGCCCTTATAATTTAATTGGAAGTTTACTTAAACTGAGCTATATACAATAATCCCCTTATGAATGTGATTAAGCATGCATATGTATGAGCATTACCATTTGTGTGCGAGTATAACTATATGAGTGCATTTGTGCGTGTGTGTAAATAAGTGCCTGTATGTATGTGTATATGTAATTATGTATATATGTAAACGTCCAGTTATAAAACCGCACCTAAAACATACACAGCTATACCTACATAATTAAAACAACACAAATGTGTAGGTAAGATGAGATGAAGGGGACAGCAGACATGCCACTGCTACATGTGGTATTGGCACAGAATAGTCAAGGATATTACACGATCGGTCTTGGAACTATAACTGCGGCAAAACAAGCAGTATTGAATATATACGGCAGGTAACTTATTGCAGACAAAAACTTGAGCAGTTACAACTAATGAAAAGGCTAACATATCCTACTGTTTGTATATGTACACTACATGGTTCAAACAGTCTGTCTGATTTAGTGTTAATCTGGTCAATAGATAAACTTGTTCGGTCAAGTATGAGGGTTAACTAGTAAGGAATGTAAACAGTGAGCATAATTGTCTTATTTATATATAAATAAGATGGGCTGAGCGTGAAAATGGTTCAGGGCTGCAATGTGTTGCAACAATGAGAGAAATGTATTTCTTTAGGCGCCTTTGTACGCATATCAAGAAGAAGTCTGCTGTCATATGAAGAGTAACTTACATGGTAACTCCAGACCCTTACAGCAGATGCATGAAATGAGGTACCTTAAGCTTAATTATAAGGTGGGATTTTAGGTTAGTGCTACTAGTCATTAATTATTAAACTAAGTGCACCTCTCAGCAAAATCTGCCAACTCCAAAATAAATTACAAGCATAAACCATAGTATAAATACACTGCAACAGCTTAGATACAATAAGAAAAAATGCAAATACAAGATCTACAGACAAAATGTAAATATAAGAGTTAAAGGCTTTTTCTCTTTCAACATTCCTTTCTCCTTTCCCCATTTCCTTTTTTTTCTTAACTTCCACCTTCTTTTTTTCTAGTTTCAAATGCTCACATTACATATAAAAAGTATGCAAAACGCAAACAGAGATACAATTCTATATATTAGTAGCTTAAAGACCTGTGGAACAATGCAGAACTGGGGAAGGATACTGTGCATTACCAAAAATAAAATGCCAAGAACAAAAGAGTTTTATAAAGTCAGTTATTTGCAGTATGACTGAGATAGTCAATTTATAACCAGACAACCTTTTAAAGCTAACCATTAAAGAAATCTTCTGCAAGTTAGAACTCATGAGAATAGAGTACAGGGCAGCCGTTGATTTCTACATACAGTAGTTTTTTAGGCACTAAAGTTCAGATAAATGTCTGAAGCTGCAGATAACTTCCTCTGTCCGTGCTTGTGCTGAGTAAGAAGGTGATGCAATGTTGTCCGGGAATTAAGAAAAGATCCTTTAAGGCATCCATCGCTTTTCCTTTTCTTTTCTTCTTTTTCATTTAGTTGCTTGAAGCTCTCCACAGAGCTGCTCGAGAGGATCCGGAGATAAGGCGGAGTCAGCCTTGCATGACTTAATGCGCAGTGCACGTTTTTGCACTCTAACCTCTGTAAGCAGAGGTTCTTCCTGTAAGGAAGACTAGAAGATGATTTTTGCAGGTCAGGGGGCACTAAACGGCTGCATAGATCGGCTTTGCGGCCTGCATATAGAACGCCAAGATGAAGAAAAGACAGGAATGGGCCTTACTGAAGCAGAATTCAAGGCTGAAAAAGTTAGAGGTAAAAAAAAGATTCCACCTAAACCGCAAGGCTGCAGGACAGTTACCATCACTATTTTACATCCACATGGAATTATATCCATTTCTGGAGCTTAAAAAAAAAAACATACGAGTGCATCATTATGTTAAGACATTTCTTTTTGTTTACAATCAGGTCTGATTTTAATACTGTGTGTATCATTTTGTTGTTTGTTTACCCCGAGGTCGTCGGCACTTCATCAAATGCTTTGTAAAAGACAGATTTCGTTTCTTGAAGGTTGATTGAATATGTGGCACTTTTGTGTTGAAAAGATAGTGTCACTGGGTATTTCATCTGGAATTTAATGTTTTTGTTTATCAGGAATTTGAAGAAGGATGAGACAATTTGTCTGGACTACTTTATGGGAAACGGTAAATCTTGGGCAACTGTGATTTTATTTCCTTTCCAAGTTATACTCTTTTTTTTTTTTTTTTTTTTTTTTCTGCAGACAACAATATTGATTGAGCGTGGGAAGCATTTAATAATCTTCTGTAGACTTGTCTTGGTGCATCTGGAGACTGCAATTTTCTCAAAGCCCGATGTGTTCTCTCAATTGTAAATGACTGTGCTAGCTCTTTATTTTCTGTGAAAAGTTCAAACATTTCCTTTGCAATGCTGGGGAGTTGTGGCTGTTCAAACTTCTGTGGTATACCTCTGATTAGCACATTGTTGCATCTCGCCCTTGCTTCAAGATCTGTCATTTTTTGTTGCAAGTCTTTTATAGAAGTTTCATTTGTGGAAATAACTTTTTGTAGTTCCAGTATTTTTATCTCATTCCCACAATTTTTGCTTCATTTTGGTCCAATCTAGAAATAATTTGTTCCAAGTTGTTTCCAAAAGAGGTTAGTTTTGAAGAGAAGGCTTGAATTTCAGACTGAAGTGGAGTTAATGCTGCTTTGAGTTCCTCCATAAGAATGGTTTGTTCAGATTTATTTTTCAGGGATTGCTTAGGAGCTTCTGATTGTATTTTGGATGTTTTTTTGACTTTTCGTAGATAGTTCTTTCTCTGGAGATGATATTAATGACAACCTAGTCTACGAGAATTGTGACTCCATTTGTTCCATCTTGATAGGATTTTTTTGTTTATTTGCTTGTGTAGGATCCTTGCAATGATGTCAGGCCCAAGCACATGTGGCTGGATAACCCACTACACCTCTGATGGAAAAAGGGATCAGCTAACCTTTCGGTGCTTTAAATCCAAAAATTTTTTTGACAGGTAAGTGTGATTTAATTAGCTCTGTCTTGTAAGATCTTTTTTTTTGTAGGTTTGGATGCAGCAGTAGCAGGTGATTTAAACAGATTAATTGATGGCGATAAGAGCTTACAGGAGTTAGTGTTTCCTAGTTAGCGGCCATCTTGGAATGATCAGTTGTATCCATCCTTAGGTGATGACTTTTGGTGGTATCTTCCTGGATCAGGGGCATGATGCCATTTTGACTTTTCAGGACTCATATGTGAGTAAATGCTGTCATGTCAACTTTGCGATCTTGTAGCTAGATTGGAGTCTTTACAACTTACAAGCCAAAGACTTTCTGTGTACAGAAAAGACTGTTTCTCTCAAACGAGGAGTAGTACAGATGATTTCCAGGATTTCCCTGTTACCCTTTCAAGTGTATTAAGTGTTAGCAACTTTACACACAAAAATTGTTGAAGGTTTGGGTAGGTTTATGATCCTTAGAGTTATGACGACAACTGATTCAAACCTAGTGTCAAAATCTTGACGGGCAACATGGCAACCAACTAGCAGACAAATATACAAGAAGACATAAGATCTACATCGTTATGCATGGAGGCACTCATTTTTTGAGTAGGATCTTAAAACAGGGCTTCTGGATCTTAGCAGGTCAGTCCAGTTTCTGGGAGCATTCTCTAAACTGGCAAAATCACCAATGCTATTAGTTTTAGATAGACTTAGGCACAGTGCATTCAGTTTTCTAAACATAAAATATTTCACCAACTGCTCATATCTTTGACGTGTATTGTTTGTTAATGACAAAAATGGATGAGTTCCATCTAGAGGCTTTCTTGACTGCATTGGAAACTCTCCTACTTGCCTTTTTCCTGTACCCAGAGATCCAGAGTATATTGCTGAAAGCAGAGGGATAATTCCTTTATGAATCCAGTGGCCCACTTCTGACTATAACAACAATGCCGCCTTACAGAAATCTCTGTCAAGCACCAGACTGATAGTCTCCTTTCTGTCTCTCCCTCTCTTTTGGACTCACCAAAACGGATCTTAAACTGTCTGATGCAGGTTTGACTCGCACCTTATTAAGAGTTCACAATAATAGTAATACTTAATTCTCATTCTGGCTGGAGCAGTTTGCCTCTGGAAAGGGTAGAACTTATTCATTTCTTAAATTTTCATTGCTGAAATGACTTACACAACTTCGTTTCTCATGGTGATGCATTCTTTCCTTTCAGAGAATATTGGATTGGCACGCTGTCTTCAGAAAAGCTCTTCATTAGTTTTCATAACGATACAGCTACCTTTAGTATGCACTTGCTGTGAATACCATGGGATGCACTTGAACTGGAATTCATAATCAGTGAATTTCCCTTTTGTGGATGTGTACTGATTGACTTCAGTGTTGGTTATGTTAAGGAGTACTCGGGCGAAGTGCCCACATTTTGGATGTTGAAGGCTGCTCCACATAAACAGGATTCTGAATTCCACTTTGAACTAATTTCAGATCCAGGCAGAATTCAGAGTCACACATTTCACACTGATATTGTAGAAGCCAAAAGTTTTGTTTTTTTCTGGGACCTTTTCATCCCCTTCCTGCCAGCTATCAAGTCTCCTCTTACTGGGCTTGAGCCTAGTTGTTCTGTCTTACTGAGGGAGCTACTCATCAGATGTGGTGCAATGGTCAGAGCCATCTGGGGCATCATACATTCAACCATGATGGCATTTTCTGTTTTTGCTGGTATTCTAGTTGTTTGTCTTTTTGGCTTATCCCGGTTAGGGGTCGCCACAGTGGAACTCCGGTCCGCTAATGATTGGCAGTCGATTTTTTTTTTATGGTGCTGTGTTGCCAGCCCGACACCCAACCTTCAGAGAAGGCATGCCCATTCACGCATGTCTTTCGGAGGCCACTCTACCGCAGGGAGGACATGCAGACTCCACACAGAAGGCGCTCCAGCCGAGAATCAAATGGAAGAACCTCTTGCTGTGAGGCAACAACGCTACCGCTGTACATGATATTTATTGTAATGGTCCTTATCTCATATTCTGGATGGAGAGATTGGATAACAACATCACCACAGTGCCTACCCTTAGTGAGTGCATTTCCCTGTACATTTGATATGAAGGTTACCACTTGGCAGCGGCTTAGTAAAACTAATACCCACCCACAGGTTCCATGTTTGCATCTAATACCATGACAGGAAGGGACCCCATTTCTAAGTCAAAGTATGCTTAAATGCTTAAATGAGTATAATTTCCATCTTTGATGTTAGCGAAAAGTGCTCTTTGAGCACCTCTTTGCCCAGAACTGATGACTCCTGCAATTCATATGGAGTTACATGCATCAGCAAAGACTGCAAATTTGTTTTTATGAGACCCGTTGCTCCTACTACCAATGCAGCTGTCTGGGTATCCTCCTTCCACATTCCCCTAGTTTCTGCCTGCAAAACTGGCATTTTGTAACTTTGTCTCTCTCTGTACATAAGACACTATGATCACTGGGTGTAGCAATTTCAATGATCAATGCTACTTTTGTCTTCTTTTCATGAACTATTATATCTGGTTTTCTCACATCTATTTTTTGAACTGCTGGCAATGGATGATCCATGTTATATAATTGTGGCTCATGTTACCAATACTTCTCAGCTACTTTAATATTGTAATGTTTGCACAATCCCTGATGCCACAGCCTTGCCGTATTATTATGCCTTTCAGTATACATGCTCTCCCCTCTGGCATTACTGTATCACACCCAGTAACAAGATGTGTTTCCAGTTCTGTTTTACAGAACCTGTATTTATCCCACATGCTCAATGGACTTTTTAACCAACACATATGTAGTCCACTGTCCTGGGCAGCTAATATTAACCTTTTATCTTCTGGCTTAAATTCACCTCTCCTTAACCATTCCTGTGTCAGATCATGATCAACATGAGGTTGTTCCATGACTTTTTTTTATACTTGCAACTATATTTATTTATTTTCCACATTTCTTACCTTCTCTGTATTTTTTGGCATATTCAGTTGCTGCCTGATTTTTTAATTAATCCTGGTTTGGTTTACATTCCTGCTTGACACTGATAAACTAAGCAGTCATCTTAAATTTGTTCTTTTCATGTTTCAAAACTTTCAATAAGCTTGGATCTGAGGAGGTCAGCAGATATGTACGCATCTCTACAATTATGGATCTGTGTCTATAATCAGTTTCGAGGAGGCCCATACCTCCTTCAGAACGAGGGATACACAGTCTTGATATACATTAACTTTTATAATATTGTTTAATAAGCATGAAGTATTTTTCTTGTTTTCCTGTACAACTGATCCAATACCCTTTGGGACCAGTCAATCACCCCATAACTGCAAGTTAGAATAGGAAGAGCAAATTGGTTTACAGTTTGGACTTTGTTCTTAGATGTCAGGGCTGTTTTCAGTACTAATTTTAGTCTTATAAATTATTTACTGAGTTTTGTTTGCATTTGTTCATTTTTTTGTCAATCCCTCATTAATTCTCAATTATTTATCCACTCCCTCCTGCTTAAGTTCCTTGGTGTCACATTCCTGTCTCAGACTGATATTACCTTGGTGCTGCAACTCTCCTGCTTTAAATGTTGCTTTTGTACATTTATCAAGACCAAATGATGTTCTTTTATCATCTGACAAACTTTTGACCACATCAAGTTGTGCTTTCAGCTGTCATCTGAATAACTATACAGTTTTAAATCATCCACAAAAAGACAGTAAGTCTTTGCACTTTGTTGTTGTCTACCAACCAAATTGTAACAATGACCTAGTCTGTTAAGTAAATAGCTTAATGGGTTAAGAGCAAGAGAAAAGAGCAGCGATGACAAAGAGTCACCCCGGAACACATAGGTGCCGGAAGCTGTTAAAGACTGGGGGGCGGAGGGTGACAGGGGCACTTAGTGAACTAAAAAGGGTAATTTATTTATAACTATTTGCTACCACAACATAGCTTCACTTGGAGGACATTTTAAGCTTAGCCAATTCCCTTTTGGTGCTTGAATTAACATTTTCTGATTGGTCTTAGCTATCCCCATGGCTGATAATTGTATATTAGCCCTAGTAAGAACAACTGTGATCATACTACAGATAATTTGAGAGGGGCCATGTACGGGATGCAGCGTTTAGGAACTGCCTCTATCCATTAGTGGCATGAGGGGAAATCCTGGAGTACATTTTCTAGTACCCATCCTTAGATCCAAGTTGCATTTGAATATGGATGGATGAGCTTTGCTTTATTTTTTATGGATAGTCTGTTCCGGAACAGTGGTAGCCTCTGTGTGATATATATCTCTCTCGACAACATTCAGTTTAGATACCTGGACTGAGTATTTCTGATGCCATTTGACTTGCTGATGTTCAGTAGGTCTATCTGTATTATGTTGGAGGACGCTTTGTATGCCAGACATGTCAGCACTCTGTAGGATACAGAGTATAGTAATAAATCTTTGAGGTGGTCCATGCAAGACCTATTGTTTAGGACTTGTATCCTTTTAGTAAGGTATCTCTGAAGGTATTCCAATTGTTGCATGGGGCTGGACAGATACATGACAAAGTGGGCATTATGCAAAATGACTGACATAATGAGTGAGAGCTTTGTAAGGGGGGACAACAACATCTCTAGATCTAGTCGCAATCAATTTGTTTATAAGCTGTGCAATATAGAAAGGCTTTCTTATGACTCCGGGCACATGTTGGTCAAAAGTTAGGTCACTGTACACACACGTTCCCAAATGCCAAACAATTGGATCAGTTCTCAGAGGGCATTGTCATGATTTTGACACCAGTTATTATTTGGGACAAACCTTCCTGCATGATGGTTAAGTCATGGTTACTGCTGTCTGTTTGTTCCCCAGGGGGATTCAAGTTTTTATCTAACTTAAAATGTTTTACAATTTTACAATGCGTTAGGTGGATCCATGAGGACCTTTCTTTAATCCGAACTGCCGTTGGAGTTGCGATCAACACCTGGTAGGGGCCCTCCCATTTGGGAGATGCCCAGTTCTTGCGTTTAATGATCTTGACCCAGACCCAGTCGCCTGGTCTGATTTCCGTGATCTTGTCGTCTCTTGAACCTGAAAAATAATCATTTGTTAAACAGCTGTTAGTATTGGTCAGCATTTTTCTCATGTAATCTGCTATCTCCTCACCCCCCTCACGTTCCGCAGGCAACAAGTTTTGCCACTGCAGGACATAATAAGGTCTCCCGTACAATAACTCAAATGGGGTGACTCCTTTTGAGGTGGGAGTTGTCCGCATGGAAAGGAGGGCTAGAGGTAGACAGGTAATCCAAGACTGATGTGTCTCGGCCATGAGTTTTCTCAACTTGCCTTTTAGAATGCCGTTGTGGCGTTCCACCAACCCTGCTGACTGTGGGTGGTAGGCACAATGGTGTTTCAATTCAATTTGGAAAACTGTAGACAGTTTTTGAATGATGTGATTGACAAAATGCGTGCCGTTGTCAGAGTAGATGCGTGTAGGAAGTCCAAAGTGCAGGACGATGTGATTGACCAAAATTTTAGCCACTGTTTGAGCATCCGGATGTGTCACCGGAAAAGCCTCAACCCACTTAGTAAATGCATCTACTATCACTAAAACAAACTTCTTTAGTTGTTCCGGGGTCAATTCGATGAAGTCCATACATATTGTAAATGAGAATATTTCTCATTTAATAAAAAAATAACTCCAGGTTTGCACTTCACTATGCTAAGTGCAGTCTTGAGTTGATATATTTAAGTAGCAGGGAGTGTGGGGGGTGCAGGGGGACTTGCTCCCCTGCTTATATTTGAAGGAATGTAATTCGTTTTTTTGTTGTTTACAGTCAGTTTATATATCTTATCTGTTTTCAGTATTTTGACATTCAGGATTTTGAATTTTCAGGATTTTGGTTTTCAGTGTTTTGGTCTTCCATATAATGAAGTTTTCTCATTTTCAGTGTTTTGGTATTTCAGTGTTATGAAGTGAATATATATATATATATATATATATATATATATATATATATATATATATATATATATATATATATATATATATAAAACTGATGTGACCAGTCCCCGTTCTTCTTTCTCTTGATAAAGACAGCCCTTTTTATATGTAGAGAAGGTAGTGACTTAAAACTACAGTAGGTGATTCCAATTTATGAAAAGTACATGCATCTAGAGAAATAGCATACAGTGGAAAACAAGTCCCAGTGCTCATTTTTGAGAGCTTATTGATGTGTACAAGTAGGAAAAAAAAAGTAAAAAGTGAGTACAGTTTGAGACCTCAGAACCTTTTGTGGGGGCTTACTGTGCTCATGGTATAAAAGTCCAGCAAGTGGTGAAGTGAGCTTGTCCAGGATGTGGAAGTGGAAACCTCAATGGTCTGGAAAATCACGGCAGTGCTTTGCTAGTTGGTTTCTGAGGATCTGGAGTCTGATATCAGAGAGGTGGTGCCGCTACCCTGATTTTGAATTTGTTCACAGTTTTCCCTGTGTAAAAACAACTGCAGCCATTACACTGTGAAACAAGGATGAGGTCCTAGACGGTTTTCCAGATTCTTATTGTCTGTAATCATTACCCAGTTGTCAGCCATGATCTTTCTGATTGTTTTATAATCTACTGTAAAAGTGAGTGTTGTGCTTCTTTTTTCCTGCTGTAGATGGTGCTGGTTTCTGTTGAGCCCTAGAAGTCTCCCAGGGGGTTCCCTCAAAACGTTGTCATCTGCGTCCTTTAAAGTTCTGATGGGGTTGAGGATGGACTTTAGTAATCTACTGCTGTACAACCTAGCCAGAAAGTCTTGGTGTAGGCTGATTAGATTTGTGATGAAATCTCTCAGCTCTTTGGAGACGCATGAAATTCTCATTCCCTGAGATTTTATAACATTTCTCTGTTATCTGGGGGTGCACGCTTTTACTGGGCAGCAGCATATTAACTCTGGTTGGTTTTCTGAACAGGCATTTGTTTCCAGTGTCCTTGGATATGGTTATGTCTAAAAAGTTGACCGAGGTCTTGCTGTAACAGGTTGCAAATCTTAGAAAGCTAGTGGAATTACTGATATTGTTGTAAAAGTCATTCAGTGTGGCTTCATCCCCCTCCCAAATGATAAATATGTCATAAATAAAACAGAGAAAGCATTTCATCAATGCAAAACAGTGGCTTTGGTACACCATCCCTTCCTCCCATTTTCCCAGAGCCACATTGGACAGGTTGGGGGCCATGGCCACCCCCATAAGCTATTCCAGTAGACTGCTTATAAAACTTGTTGTTGAACATGAAGTATAGAACTTCCAACCCTCCTGGTAATACATTCCTGTTGTTTTCGTATGCCTTTGTTGCAGCTTGAATGCAGTAGCTGTGTGGAAGCACTATATAAAGTGATTCCACATCTATTGAAACTAGGACAGTGGAATTGTTAACTGGAATATCTCTAATTTTGTCAAAAAAATCCAGAAAGTCTAAAATAAAAGATTTGTTGGCCTCTCTGCCTTTGGTTTTATCATGGCATCAAGGTAGATGGATATTGTCTCAGTTATGGAACCACCACTTGCCACTACTTGTCTGCAGGGAGGAGGTTTTTTCGATACCAAAGAAGCTTGGTATTTTTGGGTGAGGGTCATACCTCTCAACCTCTTAGAGCAAGAAATTTGGACAAAGCCATGAATAAATGTGGGACAAAGGCCCCCCAAATAGGGACAATTTATAAATATTGCTCTAACAAACTTAGAAAGCTGATAGAATAACAGGTTTTGCATTTGCATGACATTTCTGAAGGGTATGAAGTCTGAAACTCAAATGTCTATCATTATTTTTTAACTTCAAGTCTTTAATCATTTGCCACTAATTTGCCATAAAACCACAATTTTATGAAAAACGGACCAAAAATCTGGACATTCTATGAAAATCTGTACAGTTGAGAGGTATGGTGGGGATAAACAATTCCAAAAGCTTGGCATCTAGTAAATCCACCTCATGTAGCATTCTTAGATGCTCTCTTAAATTATAAGCAACATTTACAGTGTTAAAATCACACCAATCAAAACCTGTTTTTATCAAGCATGGCCTCAATCTTGCAGTTATAAGCAGCTGTCTGTGACTAAGATGCCTTCCCCCTTATCTGTCATCATCATCCTGTGAGTCTTATTTCTGCTCAGATTTTTTTAGAGCAGCCAGTTCCGCTTTGCTAATGTTGTATAACTTCTTCCTAGGTGGTTTACCAAGGACCCTATGGATATCAGCCTCACATTTGCTCTCACACTCACTCAAGGTGGGGTGCACGGGGGGGGGGAGTCACTGGTCTTTTTCCATTGTATACTACTGTCATTTCTTTTTGTGTTGTTGGTCTTAGTGGGTCACTTCTGTTGTGTTGCTCAATTTCTAAATCACTGCATCTACATTAGCATGGTTTATCTGGTGAACTAGTGACATGGAAAACAAGCAACATTATACATTTTTTTTTCTCTCACTGTGTGTGAGATCTCTGAATGTGTACAAATCTAAAAAGTAACAAATTTAAGTTATTTGAAATGTGTTTTTTTTTCTACTACTGATTTGGGACTTTGGTGCTAATGGACATGGTGAAGGGAACAGAGGGGATGAGGAAGTGTTGGGTAGGTATGGTGTTAAACAGCGGAATGCAGAAGGTCAGATGGTAGTGGAGTTTGCGAAAAGGGTAGACATAGCTGTGGTGAATACGTATTTTAACAAGAGGAAGGAGCATAGGGTGACATACAAGAGTGGAGGAAGATGCACACAGGTGGATTATGTCTTATGTAGGGGGGCCAGTTTGAAGGAGATTGAAGACTGTAAAGTGGTGACCAGGGAAAGTGTAGTTAGGGAGTATAGGATGGTGGTTTGTAGGATGACGGTGATCAAGAAGAGGAGGAGGAGTGTGAGGGCAGCACCAATGATCAAATGGTGGAAATTGAAAAAGAGTAATTGTGAGGTGTAGTTCAGGGATGAGTTAAGACAGGCACTGGGTGGCAATGAAGAGTTACCAAATAGCTGGGTAACTACAGCTGCGCTAATACGGGAGATGGTTAGAAAGGTGCTTGGTATGACATCTGGACAGAGGAAGGACGACAAGGAGACGTGGTGGAATGAGGAAGTACAGGAGAGTATACAGAGAAAGAGGTTGGCAAAGAAGAAGTGGGATTGTCAGAGAGATGAAGAAAGTAGACAGGAGTATAAGGAGATGAGGTGCATGGCAAAGAGAGAGGTGGAGAAGGCTAAGGCATATGAAGAGTATGAAAGGTTGGACACTACGGAGGGAGAAAAAGACCTGTACCAATTGGCTAGACAGAGGGACCGAGCTAGGAAAGATGCGCAGCAGGTAAAGGTGATAAAGGATAATGAGGGAAACGTACAAGCGAGGAGAGTGTGTTGAGGAGATGGAAAGAGTACTTTGAGGGGTTGATGAATGAAGAGAATGAGAGGGAGAGAAGGTTGGATGATGTGCGGATACTGAATCAAGAAGTATGATGGATTAGCAAGGAGGAAGTAAGGATAGCTATGAAGAGGATGAAGAATGGAAAGGCTGTTGGTCCAGATGACATACCTATGGAAGCATGGAGGTGTTTAGGTGAAATGGCATTGGAGTTTTTAACCAGATTGTTTAATGAAATCTTGGAAAATGAGAGAATGCCTGAGGAATGGAGAAGTGTTTTGGTACCAATTTTTAAGAATAAGGGTGATGTGCAGAGCTGTAGTAACTACAGGGGGATTAAATTGATCAGTCACAGCATGAAGTTAAGGGAAAGAGCAGTGGAAGCTAGGTTAAGAAGGGACGTGATAATTAATGATCAGCAGTATGGTTTCATGCTGGGAAACAGCACTACAGATGCGATGTGTGCTCTGAGAGTGTTGTTGGAGAAGTACAGAGAAGGTCAGAAGGAGTTGCATTGTGTTTTTGTAGACTTAGAGAAAGCATATGACAGGGTGCCTAGAGAGGAGTTGTCGCATTGTGTGATTAAGTCGGGAGTGTCAGAGAAGTATGTAAGACTGGTACAGGATATGTACGAGGGTAGTGTGACAGCGGTGAGGTCTGCGGTGGGAGTGACGGATGCATTTAAGGTGGAGGTGGGATTACATCAAGGATCAGCTCTGAGCCCTTTTTTATTTGCAATGGTGATGGACATGTTGACAGACTAGATCAGACAGGAGTCCCCATGGACTATGATGTTTGCAGATGACATTGCGGTCTGTAATGAGAGTAGAGAACAGGTGGAGATGACCCTGGAGAGATGGAGATATGCTCTAGAGAGAAGAGGAATGAAGGTCAGCAGGACTAAGACAGAATATGTGTGTAAATGAGAGGGAGGATAGAGGAATGGTGGGGATACAAGGAGTAGAGGTGGTGAAGGTGAATGAGTTTAAATACTTGGGTTCAATAGTTCAGAGTAATGGTGAGTGTGGAAGAGAGGTGAAGAAGAGAGTATAGGCAGGGTGGAGTGGGTGGAGAAGAGTGTCAGGAGTGATTTGTGACAGACGAGTACCAGTAAGAATGAAAGGGAAGGTCTATAAGAGGGTAGTGAGACCAGCTATGTGACATGGGTTGGAGACAGTGGCATTGACAAAATGGCAGGAGTTTGAGCTAGATGTGGCAGAGTTAAAGATGTTAAGATTTGCACTGGGTGTGATGAGGGTGGACAGGATTAGGAATAAGTATATTAGAGGGTCAGCCCAGGTTGGAAGGTTTGGAGACAAAGCCAGAGAGGCAAGATTACGTTGGTTTGGACATATGCTGAGGAGGGATACTGAGTATACTGGGGAAAAGATGCTAAGGATGAAGCTACCAGGTAAGAGGAAAAGAGGAAGGCCTAAGATAAGGTTTATGGATGTGGTGAGAGAGGACATGCAGGTGGTTGGTGTGAAAGAGCAAGATGCAGAGGACAGGAAGAAATGGAAACAGATGATCATGCTTTGGCGACCCCTAATTGGAGCAGCTGAAAGAAAAAGAAGATGATGATGATATGATGTGCTAACAGTGAAAAAAGGTGGCCTCATTCTACCCTCCCAGTTTGATTGACAGCCCACTCTAATACTGATTACATCAGCCTCTTACATCATCTAACCCCCCCCCCCCCAGGAGATTGGTTAACTGCCCTTCCAGATGATCTCTTCCAGGTTCCAGCACTTTATCTATCCAGCCCTCTTTTGCCCTAACTTTACCACTGGGAACTTGAAGAGAGGAAGAATCCGAACAGAAAAGCCCTGACTTCACTACCTGGAACCTGGAGAGAAGAAGAATTTGTACAGAACAGATGAACCCTCAGTAGCTCCTAGACTCAGGAAGAAGCTTGTTTGTATACTCTGCACTTCACCACTTGCTGGACCTTTATACCATGGGCAAAGTAAGCCCACACAAAAGGTTCTGAGGTCTCCAACTTTACTCACTTTTTACTTATTTCTTCATATTTGTATACATCCATGAGCTCTGTAAAAATGAGCAACGTTACTTGTTTTCCACTGTATGCTATTTTTCTAGATGCATGTACTTTTCAAAAATGGGAATCACCTAGTGTAGCTTTGTGACTACCTTCCCTGCATATAAAAAGGACCGTCTGTATCAAGAGAAAGAAGAATGGGGACTGGTCACATCAGTCATATATATGAGCCTCTTATAAGCAAGCACAGTAAACCCTTTTTTTGTTATACAAGAGTATAGTAGCCTTTCATATTATATATCAGGAGGTAATGAGCCCCGTAAAAGTGGGCACAGCCAGTCATATTACATGTGATAGACTGGAAAAAGTTTTGTAATAAAGCTTTCATACTTGACTCCAAGGAATATGAGCCTCACTGATGCAAACACAGCCTCTCATTTTACATGTTACAATATAGACATATAAATGGATTTGACTGACTGGAATGGGGTGGAGCTAAATTACAGCAGGTCACAACCATTTATCTGTCATCAAACAGCAGCTAAGGTCAGTCACTTTTATCCACTGAACACCTTAGTACCACTCATTATAGCCACATTATTGACTAGAAGTACTTCAGATGACTGCGAGCAACAGGACTGGCCTTAGACGAAATGCAGCTCTAGGTAAAGGATGCCATGATGCTCCTAATTGCACACTGGCTCCCTCTGTGTCACCAAAATGGCTTTAATCTCTAACCTCCCAACCTAGACCCAGACTATCTAGACAGATTACTTATTTGTTTTTTTTCATACTTTGTCTTACTCCTCAGCTTTTTTCCCCAAGATCCTTCCAACACAAACTAGCATGCACTATAATAACTCTGAAGGAAGTAAATGAATTAAGCTACAGGTCTCAGAACATCTTGGACCAACAGAGTTCATGGAATGCTAGATGCCCTTGTATGCATTCTAGAGATTTCCAACTTTTGGATTCAATGATGGCTTGAAGAAATTATGAGTAAGAAAAGAAATTCAGTCTTATTTTTCCTTTCAATGAAGAAATACGTTATGTCCAAACCTTAATGTTCAAAGCAACATAATAGTTGTCAATAAACTGAGAAGACAAATACTTCCAAGAATACATAAATAATATTTGGGGAATGGGGGAGGCACCATTCCCCAAGGATACATAAATATTTGAGGAATGGTGCCTATGCCCCCCCCCCTAGAAAAGGCACCCACTTTCTATGTAGCATTCTGGTGTTAGATTGGGATGAATATGTAAAGCAAATGACCATAGGTCCACTGTTCAAGTTATTCCTGTAATGCATATACATAATATGCCTAATCACCCCTTCCCCAAAAAGACAGGTACCTTCTATGTACACCTCTGACATTAGATTGGGTGGAAGTGAATGAACAAATGACCACAGTAATACATTTCAACTTGTTGATGTCAGACCTATACATCACATATTTCCTTACCCCTGCTCACAAAAGGCAGACCATTGTATATATGTCTGATGCTTGATTATGTTGAAAGTAAAATAAATAATCATCACAGTAATGTTTTCCAGTTTCTTGCTCTAGACGTTACACTGCACCTAGACAGGGTAACCTTCTGTGAACACCTCTGAAGTATAATTGTGAAGGAAAATTAATAAAATAATGATCACACTGTCAACAGTCCCCACACAAGCTACAGTGCCCATTCATGCACACCTTTAATTAGGGTAGGTTTAGACTGTGTGAAACCCATTGCAGAGGCTGAGAATGACGACCACTACTAAGCCTGTGCTCAAATCCCCTTATACAGCTGAGGGTCTACGGAAGGAAACCAATACACCTGGATAAAATCCATGCAAACACAAGGAAGATGTATAAACTGCACACAGAAGGAATGACAGCCAAGAACCCAGTCAATGAACCAAGCTTTATGAGTTGGCAGTCTTACTTGCTGTACTACTGTGATAATGATCAGTTGCTGTTAAACTTATACTGCCCAGACCACCATAGACAACCACTTATGTACAATGCTGACGTTTGATTGTGATGGTAAATTAAACAGATCATTGCCAAGTTGCTACTTTAAAATATACTGCAACAATGCCCACACAGTCATTTTCATCCTCCGACAGCCCCTGCCCTAATTAATTATAGCCATTTCACTAGCTGTGCATACCTCAGATGTCTGATTTTGTCAAAAAATGTCCATTGTAATATATTACAGCTGGTCTCATAAATACATACTATTACTGTACATTCAGAATAATGTCTAAAGTAAGAAACAATGAATACAATGACCCCCCATTCCAAAATGTGCACGCTGATTGGTCAGCGTGCCCATTGTAAATCAGATTTATACTAATGGAAAAAGTTCCGGTCACCCGGACTTTTTCCATTAGTATAAGTCTTCATTTTTTTGTGTTTTTGGTAGCAATGGAGAACGGAAGAGCTCCGTTGCTGAAAAGCAAAGATCATCTTCCTTTCTCCGTTGCTTTTTTTTAAAGCTATCTCGCTATGTTAAACTCTTTTAACATAGGGAGACGCCTTTTAAAAAGCAACGGAGATCTTCCTTTCACCGTTGCTTCTACACACAGCTCTGATGTACTGTGTAAGCATACGCATGCGCAGCACATCAGAACTGTCGCAGAATACTGGACAGCTGCGGAAGGGCAGCACGGAGGCATTATACAATGCCATTATTTAAGAAAAGTATTTTTTTTCTTAAATAATGTCATTGTATAATAGCAATAACCCACTTCTGGGTGTGGGTAATGCTGGATTTATTTATTTATTTATTTTACATTTGTTGACTGGGCTAGTGGATTTACCCACGATTGTCTTTGTTTGGCCACTCTGGCTTCGCCCTTGTGACCAAATCACACCAACCATGGGTAAATCCAGCATTACCCACACCCAGGCGTGGATTATTGCTTAAATACTCAATGGTAGATAATATGTGCTTAGTCTAAATCTCTTGTAACTACTGATGTACTTCCTACTCTAAGATTAACACTTCATGACACAACCCCTCAGATGTCAGATTGTAAAAAAAAATAGCCAAAGTAATCACTTCAGATTTGCTTCATATAAAAAGTAGGCACAAGCATTCTAGCTTGCCTCATACAAATACACATTAGTCCCTTAGCATCAAAATAATGACTGTAGAACAAACTGATGAAGTGTCAGTCAGTTTCATTTTTATCCACAACTAGCTCCATGGTATCTGGCAATTACACTCACCTTTACTGACTGCTTACACCTGGGATATCAGAGTGTAATAACATAAAAGTGTAATAATAATAATAGTTGACCACTGCATTTTATTTCAACCTTCTACTATCTCGCTAAAACACACACAGAGATATGTCCACCAACTGTAGCCACTTTACTGACAGTCTACACCTGCTATGTCTGACTTTAATCAAATGAATAACCAAATAAATAATGGTCACAGTACTGTATTTTTTGCGACTGTCCTAAGCAGTAAGTCAAAGCACTGCACCCTCCACATACATACACTCTGACAAAATATTAAATATATAAAAAATGCATACCATCGTAAGGGTTGCCTGGCAGAAACACAACACAATAAAAGCATGGGAGGGATCATACAGCAAACATCATATAATAATAAGAAGTGATTAAAAACAGTTCTTCCCCAAAACATTCATTTTTGAGTCTGTATTCTTATTTCACTTTCATTCAGGCTGTTTCAGGCATCAGTCACATAAGGTAGTCTGAAGCAATAAAAAAAAAAACAGCACCTTGTTATTTTTTTCAGTAGCCTAGCCAGCCTGCTCTAAAAAAAACACTTCTGCCTCACTCAAAATGGCAGGAAGTTTTGTAGTAAGGTTCAGTGAACTTTTTCGATTTGGAATAGGTTTAAAAGGTTCATAGGTGTTTACTAGGCTAACGACCACAAGGACCTTTTTAAGCCTAGCCATGCATCCCAAGTCTCTGACAAGTTCTGGTACCCTTAATAAGTGTAAGCATGGGCCTGGGAGATGAACCATTTACAGGTCACCTGTTTGCATTAGAGACATAGGTGCCAAACCAGGGATGACTTTCCATTTTCCCATCCAGTTCAAGTTGCACTGGAACTGAGTTAGGGAGGAACTCTGCTTCACATGGATTGGGGAGCCTAAATGGGGTAGTCTCTGAGATGCATACCTATCTCTCCAGCAGGTCCTATTTATATCACAGGCAAGGATTAAGTCTTTAGAATGGGTAATTCTGGTACTGTTTGTTTTGTGGATATGCAGGAGGTCCATCAAAGTGGGGTCTGACAATGCTCTGTATGCCAGGCTAGATCTTCCCTCAAAAGCCTATAGGAGGCAGAATACAGGGATAGAGCCTTGAGGTGGTCTGCATAGGACATTTTACTTACGCTCTGTATTCTTTTAGTGAGGAACCTCTGTGGGACGTTCCAATTGTTGAATATGTTAGGTACATACCAAAGGGGGCATTGTACTCAGTGATAGGTCTGATGAATGCAGTGGAACAACGACTTCCTTAGACATAGATGCCATTACTTTTATTTATAAGTTGTACAACACCGAATGATTTCCTAACCACTGTCACACGTGATGGTCAAAGGCTAGATTACTGTGTGTGTCCTTAAGTCCCTGACTACTGGGTCATCTCTAAGGGGTGTGTTGTCAATATGATAGTTATCAGGGATGAATGACTTCCCAAAGGATACTGTTATGCATTTCTTGGCATTTAGTTTAGTCCATGGCCCTAACACCAGTTGTTTTTCTATGTCAGCCCCTCCTGGAGAACATTTGTGTCAGTGTGAGATTTAATGACAGCTCCTAATTTTCAGTCATCTGCAAATTAAGTCAGCCGGAGACCACTGACATTGGTATTGACTTCTGAAAAGTAAATACCAAAAAAAAGTGGTCCAAGGACTCCACTTTTGACTGGCCTGTTTGTAGAGGTGGACTCCCCAATTCTAACTTCCTGGGTTCTGTCTGTGAGGCAGTTGGCTATCCACTGGAAATCATACAGGGTTTGTACCTAACCTCTTGAGTTTGTCAACAATGCCCAAGTGGGGTATTGTGTCAAATGTTTTGGCCAGGTCAAGGTATGCAGTGTAAACAATTTTGCCCTCATCCATTGCTTTGGTGATCTTTTCAAAGACATCCACCAGGTTGAGTAGGCATGATCTGGCCTTGATGAAACCAAACTGGGTTGGGTCCAGTGTCTGGAGGTTACTATATCTCTGTTGATCATCTCCATGATGGTTCTTTTCATGGCTTTACATATAAGACTAGTTTCCAGGGTCTGTAGATGGCCTGCCTTTGTGCAGAGGGATGACTGTTACCTTTTTCCATTCATAAGGCATGAAGTCTGTTTGGAGGCTACAGTTAAATAGTAATTCCAGAGGCCCTGATAGGTCATGTTTCATGCAATTTAGAAAGCATCCTGGGATACTGTTTGGGCCCATTGATGCAATGTTCTTCGTCTTAGAAGACCTGTTCCCTAGTAATAGTCAGGGGAGTTATATTTGATGATATTTCCTGAGGGAAGGTTGAGGGGGAGAGGGGTAAAATTAAAGCTGAATTTATCAGCAAGGTGGTTTGCTATATCTTCTGGCTCAGTGTAGGTGTCTCCATTTACAATGAGCTCTACACACAATTATGTATTGCCTTTGAGGTTGTGGACATAGCTAAAGAATGCTTTATGGTTGTCCTTGGTCTGGCAGGCCAAACTTACGTCAAATTTGGGTTTGGTAGATTTTATTTATCATCTGAGTTGTTTGTTTAGTTTGAGAGTGCTTTTATCCTGCTGGGTGCTGCACCTCCTAATTTTTGTCATGATATTTTTCCTCCTGTTATACAGCCTATTGATTTTGTGATTCCACCAGGGTGACTTGACTATTTTAGAAAACAGCCCAGACGATTAAAAAAAGGAGAAGAAATCAGCATAATCAGAAATTAGAATCATACACAGACTTTCAAGCTCTTAACATGAGAAAGTCTGCTGTTTTTTTTTAAATAGAACAAATGAAATATGATTTTCCGACAATTTGGGGGACAGTCCAGCAGACAGTATCCTGATTCCTGACCTACCCCTAAAGATGAGGTGCTGTTACAGGTCTGAAGCAAAAGGGGGTAATGTAGCATAGTGAGACAAATCAGAATGTTAACAACAGTGAGCTAAGCTGCAGTATGTCTGCATGAGTGGTTTGTTCAGATGTAAAATGTGCATAAACTGTAGGGTGGGTTCCATGTGTCATGACAGTACAAAGTGCCACTTTCTGAAGAAAAGCAAGCTCTTGTGAGATTCCCTGCAATACAGCATCTTTGACGTTTATTTGAGATCTCTTGGATGTGAATTTAAACTGCATTTGCTTGAATGAAGACACATGACCATCTAGTCTAACATTTATGCACATTTACCATTCTGCCTCCCCCTTACCATTCTTACATCTGTCCTATGGTCCTCTTTAATATCTCTGTGGATTCTTTCTACTGTACCTATGTCTCTAGTCCATTCCATGGGACGACAGTCCTGTTTGGGAAGATTTACTTTCAGAGATTAAAGGAGCAGTCAGTCCCTACAATCTGATACGTATGCACTCTCCTTCTATACTGTGTTCTTGTTTAGTACGACTCCTAACATGACCCTGTTCATCAATATCATGATCCCAGTGAAAAGGGATCCAGCTCCATAAGACTGAGGTCATATCCCTTCTTTTCCATACAATCAGTCTTGTAGGTATTTCTCTTCTGTATTCTTTTAAGTAGCCCAAAGTCCCTTTCCTTGACTGGCTACAGAAAAGCAGACAGTTTTCAGGAAGTGGTCTGTCTAGGGCCCTGTACAGGGTAGTATTATCTCTCTGCTTTTGGGCATCCATCCCCTTAAGTATACACCCCTACATTCGGTTTGCTGTTGTCATACTGCTCCTTGTGGTCAGCTCCAGATGGAATTAACACACTTAGATCTTTCTTCTGTATTCTTGCCATCAACCCCATTCCTTGTAGCTGACACTTCATACCAAGGTTGTTATGGCTCAAGTGTCATACTTTGCATTCATCAGCACTTAATTTCAAATGCAAACTTTCTGATCACCTAGTCTTTCCAAATCTTTCCCTAGACTCTTTCCTAATCCTTCGTGCTCCATATGTCTTTTTTATCCGTAGATGTTAATCTGGCTCTCATTTACTTTAGATATCTAAGATATTGATGATTAATGCATCCACTGAAAAAACACCTGTGCTAACTTAACCCTTTTCCTAATTTCTGACATTGTTCCTTTCACAACAAATGTCTTTGTGTTACCATTCAACAACATAAGAAACCATTTTCTAAGTCATGGTCCTACCCACAAACTCTCTAGCATTCCTGTCGACCTTCTGTGCGGAACCAATCCAAAGGCTTTGCTGAAGTTCATTATACTGTGCCTAACCATGTTTCCCTGTCAAATTCACAAGCAACCCAGCAGTAAAACTGGATCAGGTTTGACTGACAGCTCTTTCTGCCCATGAACCAGTGATGGCTACTGTCTGTGATACTTTGTTATAAAAATGTTGACAGCCTTCCTCTGGATTTTCTCCATGATTTTCTCCACCCCTGCTGTTAAACTAATATGCCTAGCATTCCCACATTTTCTTTCTCCCACCTCTTTAAAAGTATGAATGTTACTTTCTCTTAGTCCTCAGGCAGTTATGCATTAGCCAGTGATTTGAAGAAGATATTTATCAAGCCCAGCTGGTCCTTTAATTCATATTCCCAAATGGCTGCCAGTCTTCAGCTCCTATCTTTATATCCTTGTGTCTGTTCACTGTTCTTTCTATTCTGTCCTGCCTCTTTCCTAGCACAGCCTCCTACCTTTGCTTTCCTTTGTGAAGAATTAAACAAAGTGTTAATTCAGTATCTCATAGTATTCCCCAGTGTTCTGTGATCTCTTAGTTTTTTCCCAGCCAGGCCAGAAAAGTCCCCCTTTCTGATATGTATATAAAATCATTCTTTTCTTTGTTTATAACATCCTTACTAAATCTCATTTTAGATAGTGATATAAGTACACATACAATAATAAATGAGAATACAAACCATAGTAACAAGTTTCCTGCAGTGTACATATAGGTTTTGTTTTTAACACTCATTCACTTCATTACATAAATTGCTCAGTTCCTGCTTCATTTAAACCTCACTCCTCCTTATGAACATTATTCTGCACACATTGTTCCCATAAAATTGAATTTATTGCTATATACTTTGCTCCCTCCCATTTCTAAAGATCCCACCTCCAGATCTTTCATCTCCTTTATGATATTCACTACTGCAGTAATACCTGTTTTAGATTTTCATTTCCATTTTCTATTAATTGCTGTTTTGGCAACTAATAGCATTAAATTTAGTAAAGCCTTACAATGTTTAGGCAGTTTAGAGCCTTTGTCCCAGTGCAAAATAATAATTTCCTTGGTTCAATGATTTGCTCCCCAATATTTCTGACAAAGTACTTCATAGGGAATTTTTAAGATCTGCCAGCTTGTTACATTTCCAAAAAGCATGTTCTGAATTACCTCTCTTTTTCTCATCATACCTCCAGCATCTGCAATCTACCTGTGGAAAAAATTCTCTCAAGTCTGCATGGAGTATAAAATACCTATGCAAACATGTCCATGCAAGTATCTTAAACTTTCTCGACTTTGTTGCATACTTGGGACCCATACAGATGCTTTCTCATTGCTTCTTTGGAAACTGCCTTTCTATTCTTTCTTCTATATCTTTTCTAACCCCCTCTGATTAATTGATGTTAAGTTGTCTATCTGGCCTTCATTCTTGCTGGTTGGGATCGGCTCTGACTCGGCCATCTTCAATAGCTCGAGAGCTGTTTACTGGCTCGAAGCTACCCCTTATCCCATGATGCCTAGCGATAGCTACCCAGATCTCGTCTGCTGCTTCAGCTGCGAGGTGTCGTTTTTCTGGCTCAGGCTTGTATAGAAATTTTTGTGTAAATTCTTACTAGAATTTAACTTTTCTAATATCTTTTTATTAGCGATAGTGTTTTTACTGTGGTAGATAATTGTTTATTCTATGCTATCCCTCCTTTTGTAGAACTTGTTTAACTTAGAGAGTTCTCTCCCACCCCCTACCCTCTTCCCCTGGTTAGCTGTTTAACTTAGAGGCTTTCCTATTACCTTCTTTAAAAAAAAAAACAACCTTTATCTATATCTTTTCTAGGTAGTACTGGTGTGCCTTTTCAGTAGGTGTGTTTTTTGTTCTTGTAGAACTGAAAATTGCTCTTTTTATTGTTGGTTAAATTGGTTGGTTTCCTTCTCCAGTACAGTATGTCCAAGGAAACTAAGGTTTCTGGGTTTAAGAAGTGTGACTCATGCTGTCAGAAGATGTCTCTGACAGATGGGCACACTTCTTGCATCTATTGTTTAGGTGCTGTGCACCTGCAGGACTCTTGTTCGGTTTGCCATGCCTGTAGTCCAAGAGTCCTACAGGAGCGTAAGAGTAAGTTGATTCTCAGGGGTCTGTTAAAACCCCAGGATTCACCGGCCAAGAGTTCACAGACAGTGAAATCCCCTAAATCCACTAAGCCATCGGATCCAATTTCGGAGCCGACTTCGGTACAGGATTTACCTTCTACGTCGGTTCCAGCTGGCACCGACAAGACAATCTCCCCGTCAGCTCCATCAGAGGCTTTGGAGCCATCGGAGAGCCACAAGAGGCTGAGGTCCCCTTCCTTAGAGTTGGTGCATTCGGCTCCTCGGTCTCCTTTACTTCAGAGTGAGCGTAGTCACCGATCCTCTCACTCCTCTCGATCCTCTAGGCTGTCGGATCATGATGTGGAGAGAGTGGTCAGTAGGTTGCTAAAGTCGCAGGCACTAGCTAAATTGTTGTCCGGCCCTCCTCAACAGGTATCGGCTCCGTCCATTTCTCTTGATGTTCCTCCTTCGACTCCATTGAGTTCAGAGCCAGAGTTCGTTGGGGTTCTTGTAGTGGAAGCGTCAGCTCCGAAAACTCTATCTTCTTCGGTTCCGACGTCTGCTCCGATTCCCTCGGTGGTACCTTCCATCAAGGGATCTGGGTGCTGTGGCTCCCTCATCGGTTCCAAGGGGGCAAGTGGCATCGGACCCTGGTCCAACCCCTTTCTCCCTCTCAGAGCTTCGGCGCAGGTGAGCTCGGCTCCAACATCGGCCTCGGAGCCATCCCCCTCGGTGCGGAGAAAGATTCCTATTTCTTCGGAACCGGAGCTTTCTCTGCATCATGGCAGGGATGCCTTTGATGTCATGCGGAGTATGCTGTCCTCTGAGTCAGCTCCACTTTCAGCCCCACCGGCTCCATCCCCTGTAGTGCCTCTGCCAACCTCTGCTCCTCCTCCAGACCCTAAGCATAGGGTACCAATGCTCCAGGACATCCCACTGGGTGTTTCCTCCTCTTCCGAGACCTCTCCTGATCACTCAGAGGAGCCCCCTTGGAAGAAAAAGTGCAAGAGGAAGCACATTGACTCCCCCGAGTCTGTCACTTCTGATACAGACTTAGATGATTCGGAAGGGTCCCCAGGATCCCCCTGTGAAGATGTTTCCTTCTCGGACATCCTAGCAATACTTAAGCAGAGGGGGAACTGGAATCCCCTAGCCCCCACCGAGGATGAGTCTGTATTTCTGGATGCTTTTGGTTCCCGACTTTCCACCTCCTGGGTTTCTCCGCCTTTCCATCCACTTATGACAGTGGTGGCTCGAAAGCCTTGGTCAGCTCCAGATACAGTGGAACCAACTCTGAGGAGACCTGGTAAATTCATTATAGCACCCCAGGATAAGCATTTCTTTTCGAAAGGTGTTCCTGTTAATGCCATGGTGGTAGCAGCAGCCACCAAAAAAGAGTTAGCAGAGACCTCTTCGTCTGTCCATCCCCCTAACAAGGAGTCTAGGACAATGGACAGATATGGGAAGCAAATGTTCGCTTCAGTGACCTTCTCTATGATGTCACTGAACTACCTATATCATTTTACCCGACTTCAAAGGGATCTTCTTAAAGAGCTCGGAGATACCCTTCAAGATCCAACAGCTGAGAGAGCACAAGCCAAAGTAGCTTCCCAGCTAGCGGTGCTTAATTCTGTTGTTAACTCCTCCATGAGGCTCATTTCCTATGCAGCCGATGGGGCGAGTAGAGCCGCAGGTACGGGTGTGGCTGTTAGGAGGCATGTGTGGATGCAGCTGTGTAACTTTCCGGAACCCTTTTGAGCGTCCTTCACCAACACTCCCTTTGATGGTTCCTTTATTTTTGGACCACAGGTGAAAGACACTTTGATTAGGTGTGAGCAAGAAGGCAAGACTCTCTCTGCCATGGGAGTCCATTTTTCCACTCCTCCTAGACCTTACCCCAAGGGTCAGAAGAGTGGGAAGATGTGGTTCCGTAAATCTCAGGGAGCCTTGCCTGACACACGTAGTGATTTTTCCTCCAGAGGCAGAGGGGGAAACAACAATAATAGATGCCACCCTCGTGGCAGAGGAGACCGCAGAGCCAGGGCAACAGAGAATCTTTCTGGCCTGGCTGCTCACCTCTGGAGGCAGTCGGGGGAAGACTTTCACTGTACCCAAAAGCCTGGCAAAGTTTAACACAAGACAAATGGGTATGGTCCATTATATCCGGAGGTTACAAAATTCCCTTCCATCAACCTCCCGTACAGTCAAGGAAGACCCTTCCAGATGTTCCACCCAATTGGAAGGAGCAAGCAGTAATAGAAGTTTCAAAACTGCTAGAAAAAAGAGCCATCCAGGAAGTCCCGGCAGACCAGCATGGATCCGGAACTTACTCAAGGTTTTTTTTAGTACCAAAAAAGATAGGGGACTGGAGACTGATTCTGGATCTCAACAGACTAAACAGGTCTGTACAAAGAACAAAGTTTTGGATGGTCACGCTACAGTCCATTCTACCCTTTCTGGGTCAGGACAATTGGATGTGCTCGACAGATCTTCAGGACGCGTACTACCATATCAAGATGGACAGGCGCTCCAGGAGATATCTTCGCTTCCGGCTGGGGGCCAGTCATTATCAGTTCAGAACTCTGCCCTTTGGTCTCATCACAGCCCCCCAGGGTGTTCACCAAATGTATGGCAGTGGTCACGGCTCACCTGAGACGTCAAGGATTCCAGGTGTTTCCATATCTAGACAGCTGGCTCCTCACTTCTACAACCAGACATCAACTCCTGCAAGCGCGGGACTACACAATCAGCTCCCAGCTAAATCAGCTCCCAGCTAGGCATTGCAATAAGTTACGAAAAATCTGGCATTGTTGCCCTGTCAATCTATCACTTACATAGGAGCAGACTTAGACACAAGGGATATGTTTACAAGGCTACCACTAGAAAGGCTGTCCGCAATTCGTCAGCAAGTACAGATTCTGATGCAGAGTAAAAGGATCCAAGTCAGGTACGTCCTTCAAACTCTGGGTTCTATGGCAGCAGACATTCTTCTAATCCCATTAGCGCGCTTTCATATGAGAATTCTTCAGTGGCTTCTGTTCACGCAGTGGTCTTTCCAAGAGCTACCCATGACTCACATGATCCTGATCATGGATGCATGCAAAAAAACATCTTTCTTGGTGGATGGTCTCCCCACTAATTACTCAGGGCAGACCTTTCATTCAACCCCCTCCGGTAGCCACAGTGATGACAAACGCTTCCCTGATAGGGGGGGGGGGGCATTATCTGGGCAGGACAGTCCAAGGCATTGGCAACCTCACGAGTACCATCTGCACATAAATGTCCTAGAAATGAGAGCCGTGCTCCTGGCGTTGCAAGCCCTTCAAAACTCTCTTCCTTCCGGGACCATTCCAATTCAAACAGACAACATGTCAGTGGTGTGGTACATCAACAAGCAGGGCGGAACCACATCCTACCCCCTGTGTCAAGAAGCACTCAGACTTTGGCATTGGGTGATTTCCTCCCAACGTTTTCTGATTGTGACGCACATCCCTGGGATATCCAACGTCATAGCGGACAGGCTCAGCAGAGCTATCCTCATGCCTCATGAGTGGTCTCTGAATCAGGAAGTTGTGGATCTTATTTTATGCAAATGGGGGCAGCCTTGCTATGATCTTTTTGCCACCCCCTTCAACAGCAAATGCAGCAACTACTTCTCCCGCTTCCAGGTCACATACCCAGAGATGCTCTAGTCCACGATTGGCCTTAGGGACTTCTTTATGCTTTTCCTCCATTTCCCCTGATACCGAAACTCATACAGAAATCAAAAATCGTTGGGTTGCAAAATGATCCTCATTGCCCCCCTACTGGCCTCGACAGCTATGGTTCCCGTTCCTGCACCCATTACCTTCTTGATCAACCCTGGACTCTGGAACCAATTCCAGATTTTCTGATTCATCAATCAGGCGGGTTGCATCAATCCCTCCAAACTCTCCAGCTCACAGCTTGGTTGTTCCACTTCCAACCTTAGCCAGGCCTCCCAGCATTTCCCCAGCAGTACGTGAGATTATCGTCTCCTCTCACAAGTCTACAACGAGAAAAATTTATGCTAGCAAATGGAAATGTTTTTCTTGTTGGGCAGAGGCTAGGAATGTGGATCCCTTTTCAGCCCCAGTCCACAAAATCCTGGAATTCCTAGCACAACTGTTTCACTCCGGGTCCGCTTCCACTACGATCAGGGTACAATTAGCGGCCATTTCTAACTTTCATGTTGGTTTGTCAAATTCTAACATTGTCTCATAAGCTCTGTAAAGCTTTTTTGAGAGGGACAACTCTTCTTAGGCCTCCAGTGAGAGATCCTCCTCCTCCTTGGGACCTTAATTTAGTCCTAACTTCCTTAATTCTGCACCCTTTTGAACCAGCAACATCCTGCTCCATCAAGTTTCTATCTTGGAAGACACTCTTTCTGGTATCTATTACTTCAGCCAGATGCATCTCCGAACTTCAGGCACTATGTGTTCATCCTCCCTACTTGGTTTTTCATAAGGGCAGGGTTGCTCTGAGGACTAATCTTTCGTTTCTTCCTAAAGTCTGCTCAGAAAATAATTTAAACCAATATATAGATCTTCCTGTGTTTTTCCCTAATCATACCAACAAGGCAGAATACAAACTACACCAGTTGGACGTTCATAGACAATTGCATTTTTACCTGCACAGAACTAAAGAAATAAGGAAGTTGGACCAATTATTCCTTTCTTATGCCTTGGGCAAACAAGGTCTCCCAGTTTCCAAGGTAACCTTGTCTAGATGGTTGTCACACTATTACTTTCATTTATCAGTTAAGGAACAAAGCGTTACCTATTAAACTGAAAGGTCATTCTACTAGGGCCTTGGCCACCTCTGTAGCCTTCGTGTCGAGGTTGCCCATGGATTCTATCTGTGCAGCTGCCATGTGGGCAAACCCTCATACCTTTATTTCTCGTTACAAGCTGGATATATGGTCTCCAGGAGCACAGCTGACTTTGGTTCCACTGTTCTGAAGAGTCTGTTCCACTGAGCAACCCAGGATATTAGGTGCTAGAGACGCTGTCCCAACCAGCAAGAATGAAGGTGAGATAGACAACTTAAATGTACCTACCATAACGTTCCATGTTAGTTGTCTTCATCTTGCCTTCTTTCTTGCATCTCACCCTCTGTCCCCCTGTCCTAGTGGACTGAGAGGAGTTCCTGTTTCACTGGATGTGTGTTCTCTTATTTTTCCTCTATTGAGTTAGAGAATATGGCAGGTAATGTCAACCTATTTTTTGGAGTGGTTTATTCTTTTGCTGTGTCTGGAGTTAGCTATTTCAAACGAGATCTGGGTAGCTATCGCTAGGCATCATGGGATAAGGGGTAGCCTCAAGCCAGTAATCAGCTCTCGAGCTATTGAAGATGGCTGAGTCGGAGCTGAGGATCGGCTCTGATCCCAACCAGCAAGAAAGAAGGCGAGATGAAGACAACTAACATGGAACGTTATGGTAGGTACATAACTTCTTTTTATAGTTATCTTTCAGTATTTTACATGATCTACTAATTAAACATTTTAAACAGCAGTTTTTGTTCTAGCCTCAACTAAAAGCTCTGCCAGCGCTGGTCTATCACTTATCATTTTCATATCCCTTTCTCCTTGACTATACTCTGTAACTGGCAATCCAGACATCTACTTGGACTCATCCCACTCTTTCATTTTCCATTTCTATTAATTTGCTTTCAGTACATTGAGTTCCTTTGCTAATTTTCTGCAGTAAATTCTACCCCCTTGCCTATTTTCTATGCCACTGATAATAGACTTCTTATAATAAAAACATAACTATACTCCAGAGTTTCTCTTGGTATAATAAATCGAAAAGAGCATGGAGAAAATTCTTCTGGGGGAGCTGACCTCAGATACCTTGGAATATCTTAACCTCTTTCTGAAGATAATATGTGCTGTAAGACCCTATAACGTCATTAGTAGTGGTATTTTTAATCAACCTATGCAAATGGCAGAATCTACAGAATGAACAACTATATAAGTTTTTCTCAAGTTTATGCCAGTTACAACCTGCCTCAATTTTTCAAATGCACAGGTTTTCAGCCCTAAAGAAACATTTATTGCAAATCTATGCAAAAGTTAATTAAAAACTCCACTTTCTGGCACATTAACTTTTTTGGTCAGTGATGCCTATGGAAGCCTGGTTAATTTTTAATATTACTACTAAGAGAACATCTTCTTATAAATTTCTAAAGCCTTTTAAGTTTAGAGTTAAAGACAAAACTTTCATGGCAGCATTTTTCATCAGCTTCTGTTATGTTCTTTCTTGCAGCTCAAAAGGGAGTCAACAAATGCAGAAATACATCTGGGTGTTCAAAAAACACAAAACTCAGTCTTTCTTAAAAATGGCTAAAAATAATTAAACAAGAGTAACATATTACAGATATATCTGCCAAGGTTTGGACAGATGAAATGTATAAATAAAGTCATCTTTGACAATTGTGGAGTTTTAATGTCTTTGGAAATTTTATACAGTCTACTTTAGATCATTAGTCATACAGCAAATAATAAAAACATTACACTTACTGAATCCCAATCAAAACTGAATGACAAAAATGACGTATTTGTTGTTACACCCAGGATATGTAGGGCAGTGCATGAACTTGCCACACTGTACATCAAATAGCTCCGTACCACAGAGCAAAGGGTGTGCAGGGAACACTCCTCATTACTTGCACCGGTGACCACTAGACCCATCTCACAGCAGTATGATGATTCTTCCTTTGCTGGAGATGACCTGGAGGGGTTACTTGTGCCATCCATGACTACTACTTAGAAAAGAAGGTAAAGGCTTCTCACCTGATAGTGCTCTTAAGGGATCTGCTCTGGTATCCTGGTGTTGGTTGCAGAGGCTGGTAGGTAGAGACTAGGTGCCTGCCTTAGCATTGTGGAGCACCTCCTGGCATAGTTTGTGGAGTTGCAGACCAGCAGCCTCCCCCAGTTAGGTCACAGAAAGTAGCCTTGTATAACATCAGCCACCCATGTTTGTAATGGTTACGTTTGATGGTCTCTGGGCCACCCTAGTATCCAGCTAGCCCCATTCTGTTCTGCTATTTAGCAAGCATAAGTATTGGTATGCTGCATTAAGTAGATTGTTTCCTAATTAATAGATTTTTGGCTGTCCCTTTATTTTACTGTCAATGTCCCTTTCTATATTGACCATTCATTTCTCCCAGTGGTTGCTCATATCCTCACGGCTGCCTGAATGACTGTGATCAGTAACTTGCTGCAAAATGATTCCCCAGCATAATAATATGAAATGAGCTTTTTTTCAGCATTGCATCACTGGCAAATGTCTTCTAGTTCACAGATAGTTCTTATTCAGCTCCAACACAGTTCACACTGTTGCTGTCATTGCATCTAGGCATTCTACAGTAGCGTTGGGGTGATGATATTCTTCATAACAAATGCCTACATCTGGAATGTAGGACGTTATTTACAGTTCAGTGAAAGCATCAGGTTGCTGGTATTTAATATTAGCAGGAAGTTGTGTACAAATAGCACACTATTAGTTAATGAAATATTTTTATCTGTATTCTTCACTTGGATGTTAAGGATAAAAGTTTCAAAATGAAAAGAGGTACATTGCCTTTATAGAGTAGCAATGCTAAAAGATAATCCAATTAAATTGGATTGTAGTTGGAAAGAAAAGTAAACTAAAATACCATGTCAGTGATAAAGGTGCAGGTCTAGTTTTCAGTGGTATTAGTAGAACAGAATGCTATGCATAGTGTGTACAATGTACCACTGGTTGGTACTGAAAAACATTTTGCATTCTGTCGTACTTTTGTACACATCTGTATCAGTGAAAAGGATTCCTCATCTCCAGATAAAGCTGACTACCTGGTACATTTTCTCTGTTCAGAGTTTTGCAGAGACTGCCACCTTTACAGAACACCAAAAATGAGGTGCTATTGGGTAATGAATAAAATGTGAGTATGTCACATGGAACAAAAACACAGTCCTTAACACATATCTCTGTATAGAAGGTATTCTGGTTCACTTTGGTGATACTTCACGTGTTACTGATGACTGGGCTTAAGATCCAACAGAAGAGAATTCTCAGGCAATATGACAAATGTGATTGTTATAAGGCTAAAACATGGGAGTGGTTCTAGGAATTAGACAAATCAGCTACCTAGCTGGTACTACAACTCACAAGAATTAGACACTGACCCAGGAAAAACCTAGAAAAATAGAATAGGATAAAGAGGTACAATGTTTTGGCAATCAAAGATGGAGGGTCTCATTAGGAATTGTACTGTCATGATAAGTTCGGTAACTATGGCAATATTTTTTCCAGTTTTTAAATTAGTTGTTTGTAAGATACATTCCCTCCAAACTGGAGCAGAACCAATCTATATTGAGGTTTAATATATAATTAAAGTAATGTTAGTGCCTCTTTCAGAAGGGAAAGAGAAGTAGCTGGTGTTGTAACAGTATTTATAAAACTCCCTGCAAGAGAAATCCATTTCTGCAGATCAGGAGCATCAGCTCTTGCTAAAATCCCAGGTTTGCATTGAGACTTCACTCTGGGCTGCTGATCTCTAGCGCTTACCATGCTCGTATTAATTTAGTCTTTACCATACCAGGGTCATATCACAAACCTGTTTAGATAAAGCACATAATCAGAAAATGAATAACCTTTTATTTCTCCTCATGTTTCCCTAACAAGCAGCAGCTTTAGTGGGGCCCTCACACAGTCGAGCTAAAACCAGCTATGATGTTAGTTTTAGTGGAGAGAATGCCCCCCCAGCAGGATTTAACTAAGTCAAGGGCACTGTATCAGTGGTAAAATGTTAAATGAAATTGTGAAGCCTGTGATTTGACAAAACAATGTTACTATAACCAGAAATTTCTTTGAGTTTTAAAGGAGATATAAATGAGTTATTCTTATCCACATGGTTTATTAAGTACAAAAGACTGCTGCACTGACTTTTGTTGGACTGGCAAATATGTAACAAAATAGCAGAGTAAAATAACTTACTGTATTTGGGGGCCTCCCAGGACAAAGGGGCCCCATTGACTGCAGGGTTCACTGGTGCCTAATGCCGGCCATGCCATACCTTGCACCCACTACTAGGCTTGTATCCTGTGCAGGACTTTTTCTTTCCCTTGCAACCAATGGTGGATTGGCATCCTGCCCAGGACTCATTTTGTGTCTTGCACCCACTGCTGGAGAGGCACCCTACCCAGGACTCCTCCTCTGCCTTGCACCCACTACTGGACTGGCTCCCTGCCCAGGACTGGTTCTTGGTCCAGCAGTGGGTGCATGACAGAGAACAAATCCTGGGCAGGATGCCAGCCCAGCAGTGTGTGCAAGGCAAAGAGCCACACCTGGATAGGATACCACTCCTTCAGTGGCTGCTAGACACAGAACTTTTCCTGGACAGGATGCCTCACCACCAGTGGATGCAAGGCATGGAACAAGTCCTGGACAGGATGCAAGTCTAGCAGTGGGTGCAAAGTATGGGGCCAGTCATAGACAGAATGTTAGTTCAGAAGTCATGTAATACACAGAACCAGTCCTGACAGGATGTCACTCCAGCAATGGATACAAGACAGACAAACTAGGCCTGGGCAGGGTGCCAGTCTACTGTAGAGCACACACACTGCAGCACAGTGGTGAAGCATCTAGCATTGTCATCTCCCTGTAAGAGGTTCTCCATTTTGATTCTTGGCAGATTCCACTCAAGTCTCCAAAATTGGCATTGGTATTTGCAAGTGATGATAGGGATGAGGACCTGGCTTATTCTGACCTATGCTGACTATGTAAGGGGTCTGTATACATCTTTTGGCCAGTGTGTGTCCACCATAATGTCCAGTATCAATGAAACAATAAGCTACTGATCAGCTGGTGTCCAGTATACCAGTCTGGGTAAGCTGGGATAGCGGTGTTGAAGGTTAAGTACATCAGCAAGTTTCTTCTCTATCAAAAGTCCATACTACTAATTGACCTGCCAAACATGAGTTAATGATTATTAAGTTGAATAGAAATTCACTGACATGAAGCAGCTTAGAAGTGATGACTTGATGGTAAGGAAGAGACTGGACATCCACATCCAGTATATCCAACAGCCAAGTTGAAAGTACAGTGCAGCAAAGCCACTTGGCTTGGGATGGAAAGTATGCTACTCTGAGGAAGGCAGACTAGAAGTGATGCTGGAAATGTGATGGAGGATCTTCTGAAAACAGTGAGGGATGCCATCAAAATTAATGATAGACTCATGGCAGTAAGACTTCAGTGTAAAGATAGAACAGTGTTCATGATCTCAGCCTGTGCTCCACAGCAAGGTTGTGATGGTGAGGAAAAGAGAGCATTAAGACAGAAAACGTAGGGCCTATTAGATAAAGCAGAACAACATGAGTTGGTGTTGATAATGGGGGATTTGAATGTTCGTATTGGGAGAGGCAAAACAGGATATGAGGACTTCAGGAGGGCAATAGGAATAAATAAGTAGAGGCCATCCTAGACTTCTGTCTGGCAGTTGGCTTGATGATGATCAACACATAGTTCAGCAAGAGAGGTAGTCACAAGATCACGTCCAGGAGTGGATAACATACAACTGAGTTAGACCTCTGCCTTGTAAGGAAATAACATTGGGGGTAGAATCAGAGATTGCAAAGTCATCCCCAGTGAAATAGTTGACCCACATCATAAATCACTGGTTGCCACAATCAGCTGCAAGCAGTGGTTAGAGAAGGACCTGTAAGTTGACTGGAGAGAAAGCACAAAATTTCAAGGAAATACTCAGAGCTCTAGCACCTCAGAAAATAGAGGAAAAAGGAGTAGTTGAAGAAGATTGGCAGCGTCTCAAAACAACATGTGTGAAGGCAACACAACAAATATGTAGCCGAACCAGGTATAGAAATAACGTAGATAAGGAAAGCTGGTGGTGGAAGGAAGTCCAAGAAGTTATCAAAAGAAAAGAAAAAGTGGGAGAAAGAAAAGACAGGACAGAGTAAGAAGGAATATTGGTTAGCAAACAAAACTGGCTAAGAGAACAGTCACTATAGCAAAGAAAATGCCATCGGAGGCATGATGAAAGAATAAAAATAACCTGGCCTAAAAAGAACAGTACTAAGGAAGATGAAGTCAGGGGAAGCAACAGGCTCAGAGGAGGTCACGGCTGCTAGATCAAGTTGTTGGATGAATTACAGAAGAAATGGCTTCTGAGGATAATCAGCGGTATAGAGGGAAAAACATACCCAGATGATTAGAGAATAATCAATCTGGTTCCAGGATATAAAAACAAAGAGGACAGTTACAATCGTGGGTAGTACAGAAGTATCAAAATCCTGTCAGATTGCAGGAAAGTACTGAAGAGGGTGCTTAAAGTAATATGTGAGATGAGCAATTTGGATTCAGACCAGGATGCATGGCAACCCACTCAATGTTTGTAGTGAGACAGATAGTGGAGCAGAAGCTAGAGATAAGGAAATAGTCCAAAAGGGGATTCCTAGACTTGAAGAAAGCATACAAAAGGGTGCCACGAAAGATGATTTGGGCAGTCCTACAATGGTTTGAAATCTCTGAAACATTGGCAGAATTAGTGCAGGCTGTATATAAGGACACAGTTATACAAGTATGAACAGAGGGGTTCCCAGTGGCAGTGGGGATGCATCAGGGTTCAACTCTGAACCCAGTGCTGTTTATACTGGTGATGGACTAAATTAGCACACAGATTTGGAGGGTACAGATAAAAACAATCTGCTTGATGCAGACAATGTTGCATTACAAGCATACTCTGAACAAGAACTTCAGGAAACAATAGGAGAATTGAATGTAAAACTGAAGGCATGTGGTATAAAACTGAGTATAGGCAATAAATAATACCAAGCAGGCTCACAGTCCCTATCCAGGGAAAAGCCAGGAGAAATGTCTGGTCAAGTGGCTTGCTCAAGGTCACAGAGGAAGCAAATGAGGCTGATGGAATGAATGAAAGCCTGTACCATAGGAAGTACAGCTCACAGCCTTAGCCCTCTGTGCCAGCTGTCAGACTACAAGCCAGTAGTCACAACAGCCAATGGCAGAAATCAGAAGAAACTGAAACTTGAGATAGAAGGTAAAATAGTGGAACAGTTTAACAGTTTCAAATACATGGGAGGAGTCATCGAGGTGATGGGAATTCTGAATGAGAAAGTCAAAGCTAGAATCAGACCGTCTGCAGCCAAATGGCACAGAATGTCATGCGGACAGTGTGTGAAAGAAGAATGTCAAAGAGGCAGAAAGGTAAAGTGTACAAAACAGTGGTGCGGCCCTTACTACTATATGGTACAGAAACCTGGGCAGTGAAGACTGAGCAGTTGAGGAAACTAGAGATGATGTAGATGAAGTGCCTGAGACATATTGTAGAATGAACACTGTGACAGATGAAGTGATGTTAGATTGAAGCCATGGTAGCCCCAGTTACAGAAAATGTTATAAAGAACAGAAAATGATATGTTGATGGAGGTTTGGGAGAGACAGGGAGAAGACAAAAGGAAACGAGGATATCCAGCAAAAAAATGGGCAGACTGTTTGAAAGAAAACCTGTGACAGTCAGGCATGACTGTTGAAGGTAGGAAAGTGGTAATGAATTGCGAGAGATAGTAACTGTCAATGCAACATCCCAACCAGAAAATGAAAAGAAAGAGGATGAAGATAATGATAAATTCAGTTGATGGCATTTTGCAGCCGTAGCAAATTATCTTGCAGGGTGGAGATGAATTCTTTCTGCCTTAGAATTGTGGATTAGTTATCTTTTACTTCCCTTCTCCATTTATATGTGCCTGGCAGGTTAAGCTTGGGTAATAGCAATGATTTGACAGCATGTCCATCTAGTGTGCTTAAGAAGTTGACTGCAAATGTTGTGCCATTATAAAATATCCAGAAGCCAGAAAGACACTTCATTAAACTGGTAGGCAAGCTGACCTATTATACCTTGATTTCAGTCACGAGTCAGTTTATGAAGAAAATGATAAATTCAGTAATTATATGGACACTTCAATCAGTCCTTCCACATGACATGTTTCTTTGAGGAAAAAGTGTTACCCAGAGAAAATCTAAGCAGCACAAGAACATTCAAACTCCATGGAGTCAACAAAGGACTGAAACCCAGGCCATCGAGTTGTGGGGCACAACTCAACCACTGAGACTGAAAATCAAGCCAGTGGGTAGTGATACGGAACTTTTAACCACTGAGACTGAAAACCAGACCACGGGAATGCAAGGCAGAACTCTTAATCACCAAGACTAAAACCCAAGCCATAGGGATGTGAGGCAGAACTCACTCATTCAGGGGGCGGCATTCCTGAGTGTGTTGCCCTTTGGATGGGTCATTAAACTGCTGTCCCATTTGCTAGAATTGGTAGCAGCTTAAGTGAAAGTAAAAGATCCCATGGCACCTGTTGAAAAGAGTAGGTGAAGTACCTTGATGCCATGATAAAATTCCCCCTAGTAGTATAAATACCACCACAGGTCCCCCTGAAAAGAGGCTACTAGCCTAGTGGGACTAACCTGGTCAACAAAACATAAATAAATATTACTGATACTAAAACCCAGGCTATGGGAATATGAGGCAGAACTCTTAACCACTGAGCTTGAACTCCAGGCTGTGGGACAGTGAGGCAGACATCTGATGCACTGAAGTGAGTCAAGTTAAGATGAGAAATAACAGAACTATTGAGCAAAAGTGTTAAACATTCTGTTTCTGATCCCTGAATAACCAAGGTTGTCACTGAAGGTGAGGTGAGTCATCAGTGTTACATATATTACCTTCCAAGCCATCCCTGACACTTGTGCTGCAGGACCAGCTCAGGTAACACTTTGCTGTATATTTTCAGCTTTTACTCATGTCAGTAGAATTTTAATCATTTTATATAAGATATTCCACACAACATTTTGATTACCACAAACGAAGAAATATCAGACTTTTCATATCTCATTTAAATTATGTTCCACCACACATTTATTTATTCACAGCTGAGACTGTGAGTGTACTTAACCTTATTAGGACAAAATTACATGGCATTTTAGCACTTCTAAGACTTCCACCTTTGAAAGTAGGTGGGGGACTGTTTAGCAGACATACTTGTATATCTGGGACTGGCCTTCTGACCACTAAGCAGTTACTGATTTAATGTGTGAAGTGTAGGTACAACTGTGCTTCATTTATGCAGATTTATGCCTGTGCTACATGATGTAACACATCTAGGAAGAGTTTATGGCTTTTCTGATGGTCAGGATATAACAGCTTAGAAACACAATGCACGCTTTCAATACCTGCAGCAGAAAATAGATGTAAAAGCTTTTCCTTCTGAGGTGTGACAAGGGCTTATCAGTGTTTCTTACAAGCACTAGAAGATCCTGCCTGGCACTTTCCTATCAGCTTCACAGGCAGTGCACTTTTGATAGAGATGAAACGTGCTGATGTACTTAAAGTCTGGCCTATAATATTTAAACAGAATTATTAACTGTTTGGTAAATATGATAACAGTGGGCACAGCTGAAAGGTTCTTCTCATCAAATGCAACAGTTGAGGAAAAAGAAGCTGAAGTTAATATCAATGAAATTATGACACAAGAATTCAAGAGTCAAGTCTAGAAAGTAATTTATTGCAATAAACAGTTCTTACATGTTATAAAGTGAATAATAAACATTACAAAATAAACATTAAAAATATAATTTATGTAGCTGACAGACTACTTGTTATAAATATATATATATGTTTATACAGCCAAAAGCCAAATGTCCAAGAAACAATAAAAAGACACAAATTCATATAAAAAAAAAATCACATATCCCCAAATGAAATGCTTCAAACCTTAGAATAACCATTCTATAACAAGATTTGATAAATACGTATTGAAAGGTCACAGAAGCCAACAGAAATATGTGTAACTGTTTTTTTTTTTTTTAGAATATTTCACTTACTGATGGAAGCATCCGTTCAATCAAAAGAAAATTATGCATTCAGTAAATGGCAAGTATGTTAACCGGGATACTAGCTATCTTGTATTTCCCATCAGCTCTAAAATTCTTATATTTCTGTATTAATACTGATATATTATGTATATGAAAAAGTCGATTGTTGTTCTATGAATAATTATTGCATTTTTGTGGTACATTTTCCTGGCCAAAGCCATGATATTCTTCTTATCTCATAAGTGTTACCATGGCAGTACTCCATATCACAACACATCACTACAATTTTAAGCACTGAAGACACTATGGAGACTGATGAATGTAAAACAATAAAGATCTTGTTCTTATGGGAATATCTGCAGCACTAAACAGGAAGAAATTTAGCACAGTTTTTGTACTAATCACATTTTCTCTTCTTCCAAATGCATCAGATGTTTCTTAAGATAAAGCAATATCTGATAAGGTGCATACTTTTTAAGTAAATAATACACACATTTCAGAACGATTCTTCAAGATACATACTTTGTAATGCCCATAAAGCTGTTCCCATTAAGCCGGAGGATCAGTTTTTGAGATTAATTCAGTTATAACAGTGTGTGTGTGTGTGTATATATATATATATATATATATATATATATGTGTGTGTGTGAGAACATGCTAAAAGTAAAAATGACATTCCAATGACTGTGGCTTTAACTTACTCAAGGTCATACTGCCGTGGGGAGATTCTACATAGTTTAGGGGTATGGGGACACATTCCCCCTAAGAATAAAAAAAAAAATGAAGATTATTTTTTTTACTTTATTCATTTAATTGGATAAGCCCACTGGACACAAATGTCCCTTTTCTTAGGTGACCTGAGAGTATTATCTGGTTAAGTGACTTGCTGCAGGTAAATGGAGGAGAAATAAGTCAGTCCCAATACCCTGAACTACAGGAAACAGCTTAGCAGTTCAGAACCTTAGATAATGTTGCTTTTTTGGTGTTACCAGTGCTATGAAATGGGCTCAGGAAAACAAACCTAGCAATCCTAAAAAAAGATTGCACAACAAAAGATAATTATCCCATTTCATTAAACATGTGATGGGTGGTGCTCTGGGCATATATTAATAACACCTGGAGATGTAAGCCACATGTCTGTTAGGATCATGCCACATAGCATCCTGGTGTGCAGTAATCCCATCAACACACACACCACAATATGCTATACATACATATATTGGTGAAGAGAAATAACCCGTGATCCTTTGTAGAATTTTCAGAATCTATCAACAATCAAGGTTATAGAATTTTAGTAGAATTTTATTTTTAAATATATATATTTTTTAATTCTGACAGAGTATTTTTCACATATTCCTGATCAGCAGTTTGTATAATACATTATTTTTTTCTGGTACTTGCAGGAAAATGATCCTGGTAATCACATTATTTGAAGAAAAAAAAAACTGTCCTGATGCTTTTCTAAATTTCCCAAAACTAAAATGAAATATTGAAAATGAATGAAGTACCTTACCGCATGAATTCTGCCAGCAGAATTCAATATTCTGCAATATTTAATGTCAATTACACTGCACTTTCAGTCAGGAGACAGAAATATTATTAATATAGCATTGAGGCTGTAAGACAGGATGTATAAGAAATTAAAGGACTAAGTTGCTTCTTTGAAAACATCTGTGGTTTAGAGGTATTTTTGTTTGTAACCACGCATTTGTTTAAACACCAAACCCATGCAGTGATGCAGTGATCCATGTGACTCAACTCTCAGATATGTAATCATCCCATTAAAATATAGATCTTTATGTTTTTTTTTAATAAACATGCTGAGATGGCCATCTTTATATGTTGCAGTTTTTCCAATTGCCATTACCTGGCACACTACTGTACCTGTTTTGCCTTCATTTATTTATTTTAGATTTGTTGACCAATATAGTCCGACTGGATACATGTCATTTTCGGTGGAGGCCCAGAGAGAAAAGTTCCAATACTACAGATAAACCTTTACACGATCATCACCTGGCATCTTTGCTGGAAATTAATACAGAGGCACTACAGCATACTTTGAAAAGCCATGCTTCTGTTATCAGGCTACCCTCCTATTAAGGGGGTAGATGACATGCCTAGTAGCAAGGTGGAAGGTTCCAAAATGGAAATGCCTGACAAAAAGAGAGAGAAAAACAAACACAGCTCTGTTGCACCCTGATTCATCAACTCCCATGCTTTATTACTGCGTTGTATAACCTTTGGTTGGGGGTTTCCTAACTGCTGTGTCCTAGACAGTAGTTGCTAGCATACTGTCATCCCTGCATTAATTACAAAGGGTCGCTTCCCCTGAATGTGTAAACTGCATGAAGTTCTGTTAGGGCACTACATGGCATGATGTGTGTTTTGGTAGAGGAAGAAGGGCACAGGCAGGAAGAAAAAAATGTGTTAGCTAAGGTCCTGGAATCAGTACTGTTTGTTCCCATCATGGCTGCAGTCTTATAGGTATGACACAAGATAAGAGGCCACAGCTATAGGTCAAATAATCATCTGATGTCAAATACCAACTCCTACAGATATTGAAGGTCATCTCGGGGAAAAAAACATTAACGGGGGTTAAATATCAGTATAAATCTCAAAGAATGCTTGCTGGATACTGACTGGTTTTACTGTTTATTTGCTAGTGGTATTATAACAATGAAAAAGACAAAATGAAACCATTTAAACACACATGGGTTGATAGATAAAAGGCCCGTTTTCCAATCAAAGCAGGCCAGTCAAGGGATGAAGTATTACATTATCATATATAGCAAAGACAATAGTAATCCATTACCCCGAGACAGTGTTCATCCTGCCAGGCTGTGCTCCATGATTAGAACTTACAGAGGTGGGGCCCTATTGCTTGCCTGGGCATTGTCCTTATCCTTTCAAATTAGTATGATTACAGCATAGTTCTTACACAGTCATAACATATTTGTTTTAATTCACAGACAGCAGGAATGTTTTCAGAAGAAAAATCCAGTGGAGCAATGAAACATTTTCTTAAAGAGGTTTGATTGTCAAACCACTTCATGGGGTTAGACACAGCTATTACCAAATTAGTTATTCAGCAGTAAGGCAGCAGGCAATATGTTAGACATTGCACTGAAAAGGAACACTTCCTTGCTAGGAAAGCCAAAATGCAAAAGATATGTTTTCAAAGCCTCAAATGCAAGTTAGATGGAAAGCCGCAAGCTTTGCTTTTTCACTACTGAAGCTACTTAGTATAACCTACATCAATACAATCTGTAAAAATTGGTGGCTTTAGGGTCCATCACATAGATAATTTACAAACGAAATGTCTCATGTCTGAAATGACAGATTACCGGTATGTTGTTTTCTCTACTACTGGAGGTCTTTTAACGTTCATGCAGGATTCTGCCATGAAACTGTCCCCATATCAAGCAGAACATCGTGCCCCCTCCCAGACAGTGTTCCTTCCACAGAGACCATGCACAAGTGTAGACATGTCATCAGCGATGGAGGAGAAATACATGGTTTTCATTTACTGCTGCTTCATTTAATACATTACCATTGACGGTTGATCAAACCTTGTTCAAACACTCAGATGCTTTTGCAATTTAAGATTGAACTTAGGATTTGGACATGTGTTTTATTTTACACGTAATGTACAAAATGTGTCAATCAGTTATTAATATACTTTTGCATAGCACTGGCCCTGCCAGTATTTTATCTCTTCTATATTAATTATATTAACTGGGTGTATATGATATTATATATATGTGAGCGTGTGTGTATATATATATATTTAATATATATATAGGACTGATGCTCGATGGTGCTTTTCACTGAAGGCTTAATGGCTTAGCATATTTACACAAAAGTGCTTTTAACCAAAAAAGCACTTTTGCCATATGTATGCCTGCAGCCAGAGGGAGTCGTGGGGCAATGACTGTTGTGGATATCGTACTACTGGGTAAGGGAATTTTTTCCTTTTCCCCAATGTAGTGTGATCTCAGGGTGAGAATATTAAAGTAGGGGGGGGTGTGGGAGGGCACAGCCCCCCACATGGGGGGTGCAGGGGGGGCTATGCCCCCCTGCATAAACACCTTTTCGTTGTTTTTCCTTTTTTTTTTTTTTTTTTTTTTTTTTTACGGACTTTAACAAAGTGCTTTTTCAGTAAAAGTGCTTTCGTTAAAGTGCGTTCGGTAATTTTGGATTCGGACTGTTGAACGAAAACTTTCGTTCAACAGCCCTAGATTTTTTATATATATATATATATATATATATATATATATCAAGTAGTAATATTCTGCAGATGTTGAGTTAGACTCTCACCCCTCAATTCCTTTAAAAAAGGGTGGTACATATTGAGGATAACGATATCAGATTCACAAACACAAAGTGATTCGTTTTGAAAATGACTTTAGACTCTGTTGTGCATGTTTATGGCAATTTGTAGTAAACAAGTGACATCAAACATGTTACACTTTATCACAAAACCTGTGAGATGGACCCAAGAAGTCTCCTTTTCAAGGCTGTTGTGTAGGCAACATTCACTCCAGCAGCACTCACATTTGTTACTATGAAGACCCCTTTACTACAGTATGCAATATATCAGTAAGGTGTGCCTTCATGCTCATTATCTGTTTACTGACATACATCATTTACTTTTGTATTTCATGTTCTTCCGTGCACAAGTGGTGAGGTGCATAACTTTATTCTCATATCCTGGACATAATTCAATACTTCTGAACATATTACAGTAACTTCAGGATTTATTTTTATAGTGCAGTACAGCTGGTAATTTGTAAGTCACATTTTTTTTTTCTTCAGCTGTCAAAGCAGTAAACGTACAGTAGGGTATTCAGTCCATAGAAGAAGATATATTTCTAGTCCCGCATTCAAAGCTCTCAGCTCTCGGAAGGGAGGTTTAGACCCACTTTATGACGTGTGCATTGTCTGATACTGGCATCCAAACACAAGTAAGGCATTTTTCTGCACTGCAGTACACAACACTACTAAGGCAAATATCTGATTATACTGTTGATGGCTGGGTAAGCATCAGTATATCACTAGATGAGGAAGAGAGTCACAAAGAAGAATTTTCCAAGATCTAATTCTACTGCAGCTGTTAGCTTACTGTGTTGTACTGAAAATGCCACCTCATACTGCTTTGATGTTGTTTTTCTTCTTAAAAGTAAAGTTGCAGCATGTTTTCTGGGCCTGCAATAGCTCAGTTACAGGAAGTCACTCAGGTCCACTGATAAACAACTTTTGTTAGATGCTAGGTTCTCAGAATCCTTTATCTTCTTTTACGTAGCAACAGCAAAGCACTGAGAGATGCGACTCGTTCCTGACTTGCATTTGCAGTATTTTTATGGATTTCAAGTTTTGGGTGCTAATATTTCCATTTTAATGCCTCAAAAAATTGAAGAACAGTGATGAAACTTCATCGGGTGAGATAAGATGATCTTGTGGAAAAAAAATCCAAAATTTCGTCAAAGAAAGCAGCCAGAATAGAATGTGCTAGGTTGCCAGTCTGTTGAAGATTGCTGGCCAGTTAGGTATTTTAAAGTTCCAAGTGTTCCACTTATCTCAGGACAGCACCAACAGGAATGCATACCTAGAGACAGTGTTACTTTGTTTAATGAGCGAATGCTAGACTTGATAGCATCAGTAGTACAATTCACTCTGCAGTTACAAAGTCGGGTATAGTTCCTCTGAAGTCTTTGTTCACTGCTCTTAATTTGAGTTCATGATGTTGTACATCCAGTCATGGTATTCTGCCACCTTTGTGTAAACACCTGGCTTGTCCTTTTCTCCACAGCCTTCACCCCAGCTGACAACTCCTATCAGGTGCATCCGGCCATCATGAGAACAAACCAGAGGGCCTCCAGAATCACCCTGTGAAAAATAAGTTATATAAATTATTTTATGTTCTTTATTATGCATATCTACATAATTAAACTCATTGATAAAAGTACAATACAAACTATGATGCCCAAAGTTCAAATCCCTTCATGTTTTTTTTTATGAATGACTCCCCTCAGTCATTTAAATTTAAATGAGTTATGTGAGGAGAACAGCTGTTCACCCAATGGCAGCTGGAGGAACCACAAACTATTAAAGGGTCTGAGAACATGTCTACTGTACGATATGGATGATAGGCTCAAACCCCACTGATGGCAGTCATTCAGATGTACAGCAGTCACTTTGTGTTCTTCCACCTTCCATGCTCTTCTGCTTAGCAAACTACCTGCCTTGGCAGTAATGTCTGTAGACAACAACACAAAAACTTTCCAGCAAGTATACTCTCTGACACCGTTAATGCCAGCAGAGGTCATGAGAAAGTGATCTGATAGCCTACTCACACAAAAATATTACTTAAGGAAAGAACAGCACTACAGAATAATCAGCTGTTTTGAAAAGAAAAGGAATGTGGTTTATTAGGATCAGGAAAACCAGTGTGTAAAAAACATACTGTATCAAAACTGATGCCATGTTAAACACTTCATGCAGGACTTATCTCTGTCAGGGAGTACAATAATAATAAGAAAATGGACTAGAAATGCCTCATTTTTGCCTTCATTTGCTATTCTGATAAAAATGTTGCCAACTAAAGAATGCAATTGCGTTTGTTCATACATGCATGTGTGTGTGCGAGTGCGCAGATTTATGTGTAAGCAACAAGGCACTAGATTATGCAAGTTAATGGCTTTTAAACATGGTAAAACTGATTTTTTTAGAACAGTTAATTGAATATGTCAAACAATGCTTGTACTTCAGTTGCTTAATAAGTAATCAAATTAGTACAGCATATTCACGTTTTAGCAGATATATAGGCACCTGACAAATGTATATATAAATATATAGGTACAGAAACTGAAACGTTAGAGACCTTCTACACAAATTACATGTTTTTGTGATTTGCTAAAAGTGAAACATAAAGGCAAACGTTCACTATAGAAAGATTAGAAAGGGGGGAGAGCTTTGAAGGGTGAATGTACTGATTTTGTTTAGGATACAGCAATGTTATATCATCATAAGGAATGCAAAGCACCTGTGGCGGCATGGAGTACATAGCAGAGTTCTCAAGTACTTGGCAGGGACATTGGTGACACAAATGTCTTGGATCACTGAACAGTAGGGAGATGTCAGAGGACAATAGGAATGTTACAGTGCCTTATTTACTTATGGGTTAGAAATGGTATCAGGTATTACAGGCTTGTAAGTCTGGTGCTGGTAACTAGGAAACTAGTGGAAGAGTTTCTGAGGGATATACTGGTGTTTTTTAAGCCAGACCGTTATATTACTGTTGGTTAATTTTAAGAGTTGACAGGTTATTGTGTACTTGTTTTCCTACAATGGTCTAGCTGGTGACACAATACAGTTAAAGGCAGTAAGTCAGTACTGACACTAGAAAAGCATCATTAGCCTATCTTTAGAAACACTATGAGAAAAGTACTAAAATACAGCTGTTAGAACAACTGTCAAAATGTACTTCAGACCAGAAACATGTTTGTATTCTTAAAGGCATGGGTATAGTAGCTGTATGTTGCCACTTTAAATAAAGCTCATAGTAATGCTTTGTTTTGAAACAAATGAATATTATGGAACATTTCTTGTCTAAGGTGAGGAGTTAAGGTAGTCTGTTCTCATTTTTTACAGGTTTGGTTGTTTGTGCACTACATGGATGAAATTATGGGATTATAGTTGTAACAAGTATCAGCAGCCTCTGAATAATGATGACATATTTATACTGCCATTTAAAGATGTGAATTATGATTGGAATGAATTTTCCAGAACTATTGTATACTTTGTTTTATGCAATAAAAATCTCTAGGTGTCTGCCATGTTAGATTACGTTAGACTTCACTTTATGGTGCCAGTCTATTCTTAACAATGTCTTGCCTTATACTGCTTTTGTGTGGGAGTGGATATTTACTAATGATCAACAGCAGTAAGGACCCTCTTAAAAGTGTGTGTGTGTCTGTGTGTGTGTGTGTATATATATATATATATATATATATATATATATATATATATATATATATATATGAGTTTATCTTTAAAATGTCGCAACATACTTGTGCGACTGTTTATGTATTCGACCCACAATGTCAGAAATGACAACTGCAAACACTAGGAAGTGCGACCCTGGTACTCAGAAAAGTTCAACTCTCAGAGAATGTCAAATTTGCGCAAAACCACGTCATGTCCAGATGTCTGCTATGAATGTTTTGCAGGGGGCAAGCCCTTCTGCACCCCCATGTTGGAGGCCGTGCCCCCCACACAAACCACCCTGCTAATTTTATCTACTAACTCCATGATCGCACTACAGTGAGGGAAGGGGTACATGTCCCAATCCCCACTGTACTGCGATCTCCACAAACAATGTCACATTCACATGAGCAAATGCACACTGGCATTCGCTCTTTTGTGACTTCAGCAATTTATAGTTCGTTAATATAACTTTCGCAAACATCCTTTTGCACATCGGATCGTTGCAGATGTGCACTTCAACATTTTAAAGGTAAAACGTATATGTATATATATATATATATATATATATATATATACACACACACACACACACACACACACACACACACACACACACAGTTTGCCATCAAAATGTTATATCAGTTACGCGACCTTGGAAGGGCAAAAGGCACTATCCCAAAGTGTCATAACACTGATTTTTAAAATGACGAATCCACAACAGCGAATGCTAGTGTGCATTCGCTCTTGTGGATTCGTTATTTTGAATGGAGATCACGTTATAGTTGGGACTGGGAAATTTACCCTTTCCTTCACTGCAGTGTGATTTCAGTTTGTATATACATATATATATATATATATATAAGTAGCAGGAGGTATGGGGGGGCACATAACCGGAAGTGTAGGTATTTTTGGTAAAGTTGCCATTCCTGAGTTGTCAGCTTTCCTTAATTCCCTCTTTCGGTTATGTGAACAATTGTTTATTACATTTTAAGACATTTTGGGTCGCATACATGAACAAAGGAATCTTATGGAACATTTCTTGTCTAAGACGAGCAGTTTAGGTAGTCTGTTCTCATTTTTTACATGTTTGGTTGTTTGTCAGTTGCATACCTCTCAACCTGGAAACATCAAAAATCTGGACAAGGCCCATGAAAAATAGGTACAAATCTGTACACTGATTAACATAAAATTTGCATACATAATTATGTAACCCCCCCACTTTAATGGAATTGTGGGATACCAGCTTTCAAACGCAAACTGAGGAACAGACAACCAAAATATGGCACCGGAGTCCCCCTGTAGCCATTCCAATGTCCCATTACCTGGCTATTTCACCCCATTTACCATAAACACTAATGTGCATACTACTGAAATTACTTACAATGATTATTTGGATTTTACTTTTACATTTTATAGCACAATGCACAAACACCAATAGACATCTGCTAAAACAATACAGTCTCACAATGAAAACAGAGTAGAACCCACAGCCTTCTGCACCAAAAGCAAATATTTAACCTGTTATGCTATTAACAATGCAAGCAGCCTCTGCATAAGCAAAACTAAACTTCTCTTCCCCCAAAGCTCTCCGCTCCTTGTAAAATCCACTCGACACTCAACTGTATCTCTCAACTTTGCAGCACAAGAAATATGGATAAAGCCAAAATTTATTGGGAGGGGACAAAAGCCCAAAAAACAGGGACACATTTTAAACATTGCTTGTATAATTTTAGAAAGTTGCTAAAATAAAATGTTGTTACCACCATCTGTTTCACTGCCAAGTCTTGAACCCAGGAGGACCATGTGCACTAACCATGAGCAACATACCACTGTGCCAAATCAGCAGTTTCCTAAACAACAGGAAGACTGAAGCTTAAATGGCTATCATTTAGTGAATTCACTTCTCACCATAGCTTTCAGCTTCTTAGCACAAACAAACTTGGACAAAGTCAGTAATGGGGGAATACAGAATTCAGTTTCTACTTCTCACCATAGCTCTCAACCTCTTAGCACAAAAAACCTGGACAAAGCCAATAATGGAGGAATACAGCCCCAAAAATACTGATATTATAAACTTAGAAAATTGCTAGAATAAAAGTTTTTGTGTTTCATGTATTTTCTGAAGAATATGAAGTCTGACACACACACACCAGCTCTGCATTTGAATGAATGACAGTACATACCTCATACAGAGAACAGCTCTGCATTTGAATGAATAACAACAGCTCTGTATTCGAAATAATTAATGATTGATGGCACACACCTCTGCAGGCAGCTTCGGTCCCGTAGACACACCCTTCCTTATCATAATTTATTTATTGGTTAAAAATGACAGATTTTTTTTCTGCTGCAACATTAACACTGTTTTAAGGTGTTTTTAAATGGATTAAAAACTGAGACTATACTTGTTTGCTTAATTAACTGAAACTTTTTTTAATGTTTATTGTCCACTTACTATGAATAAAATGGGGCTTGATCACTTGTTCATAGGTAGGTACTAGGCTATCAGCCCTGGGGCCCATATAAGCCTAGCCAAAAAGGTTCCCTGGCTTTCGCTACCCAAGAAAATTATTTTCCTGTGCCCCTGTTGAGTAATGCCACAGAAGTGATCCCGGGGTGAATTTTCTATTTCCCATCCAGTCATCAAGATTTTTCTTAAAGAGAGCCAATGAGGAGCTTTGCTTGACATGAATGGGTAGTTTGTTCCAGGGTATGAGAAGTCTCTGGGACAGGAATCTATCCCACCAGCATGTTCTGTTTATCGTGGTGACAAGGTTTAGGTCCCAGGAGCGTGTGGTACGGAGAGTTTGGGATTTCTTTAAGTGTGGCATGTCCAACAGCTCTGGGTTTGACATAGCTTTTTATGTTAGGCAGGGATCGCCTCTGAGTAGGCGATATGCGATGGAGTAGAGCTGGAGTTTTTAGACGGTCTGCATATGGCATCCATTTGAGGCCAGTAATCCTCTTAGTGAGGTATTTCTGTGGCCTTTCCAGTTGTTGTAGGTGTCTTGTGAGATACATGCCAAATAGGGCATTGTACTCTATAAAGAGTCTGATGAGGGATGAGTAGAGAGGAACAATGACTGCCTTTTTTCTAGAGGAGAACCCTTTTGTGATGAGGTGTGCCACGTAGAAGGATTTCCTGACTACTGTTGTGATATGGTTATCAAAGGAGAGACTACTGTCCACCTGTGTCCCAAGGTCTCTTTATCACACTTTCAGTGTTTAGTGAGCTACCGCCTATGTGGTAGCTCATGGATACCGAGTTTTTCCAAAAGAGGATGACAATGCACTTCTTGGCATTGAGCTTGAGGCCATGACTTTGACACCAAGCATCTGTCTCTGTGAGGCCCTTTTGTAGAATGTCAGCATCATTAGGTGGTTCTATTATGGCTCCCAGTTTGCAGTCATCTGCGAACGTTGTTAGCCAAAGACCTTCTCTCTTGGCCTGCACTTCAAAGAAGTAGATGCCGAACAGGAGAGGACCCAGAATGGAACCCTGTGGTACTCACTGGTCTGAAGTCAGACTTGGAGTCGGCTACTTTTACTGTGTGGGTTGTGTCAGTGAGCCAGTTGGCCACCCATCTTATGACATAGGGATTTATGCCCAGTTTACTGAGTTTATCTATAATTCCAGAGTAGGGGATGATATCGAAAGCCTTGGTGGGGTCAAGATAGGCTGTGTACACTACCCTGCCCTCGTCTACAGCTCTAGTGACTGCTTCAAAGAAGTCAATCAGGTTTAGTAGACATGAGCTACCTTTTACAAATCCAAACTGAGTGGGGTCCAGGGTTTGGAGGTTACCTATGTCTTTGTTTATAAGCTCCAAAATGATACATTCCATGGCCTTGCAGTCCAGGCTCGTCATGCTAATGGGGTGGTAGTTTCTGGGGTCTGTGGTGGCACCCCCTTTGTGGAGTGGGATAACCGTCACTGTGCGCCATTCTGTAGGCACATAGCCTGAGGTAAGGCAATGATTGAACATGGTACTTAGGTGGGGTGCCAATTTGTTCTGCACTTCGTGCAGTACGCAGCCTGGGATGTTGTCTGGTTCCATGGATGCTGTGTTCCTGGCTTTGGAGAGTGTGGTCTTGTTCATCCATGATTACAGGGGCTTTACATTCTTCCGGTATTAAGATAGGCCCTATGGAGGGTGAGAGTGGGCAAAGTTAGCACTGAACCTATCTGCCAGGATGTTGGCAATATCGGATGGTTCTGTATATTTAGTGCCATTGTGCTGTAGCTCAGAGCAGATCTGTGTGTTGCCATTAAGATTATTGAGATAGCTGTAGAATGCTTTGTGATTGTCTTTGGAATCAGTGGCGATTTTATTCTCATAACTGGCTTTGGAGGATTTTATGAGGGATCTCAGCTTCTTGCTGAGGCTGACCAGGGAGTTCCTCTAATCTTGAGATTTTACTATTTTTTGCAACAGCTTCTTCCTTCTATTGTAGAGTTTGTTTATGGCAGGGGACCACCAGATTGGCTTCCTTTTTTTGGAGGATAGCATCTTGGTTCTGCTGGAGATGGCACGATCCATGCACTCATGTTTGTGCTTATACAGTGCATTGGTGTAAGATTCAGCAGTCATATCTCTATTTTCTGTCTGCATGGGTGTCGTGAAGTTTGCCACTTCTGTCTTAAGAAGCATGAAGTTGGCTTTGGAGTAGTTTTTGATGGTGGTTTCCTTAATGGGTGGTGGGAGTGAGATATGGATGTCTAGGGTGATTAGCTGGTGGTCAGATCTGACCAGCGAGGAGTTGACCTCTGGTGTTACCCATATTGGTAATGACCAGGTCCAGGATATTGCTGCCCCTGGTGGGGGTGTGGACAAGCTGATCCAAAGCGTTGGAATTTATAAATTCCAGAAAACATTGAGCAAATGAGTTGGTACAGGAGTAGTTTTCCCAGGTGATGGTGGGGTAGTTGAAATCGCCCATAATTAAGGTATTGGGTTGTACCTTAATATTTTCCAGTATCTTAAGAAATGAAGAGTGGGAATCCTGGGGCATGGTGGGGGATCTGTAACAAGCTACAATCTGGATTGCAGTCTTGCCCAGTGTTAGTTGCGCTTGGATAATTTCGGATGCATTATATTGAGCAACTAGCCTGGAGGTGTGGATATTCTTAATGAATATGGACACGCCTCTGCCTTTAGTGTTTCGGTCCAGGTTAGGTGGCCAAAATGTGTGGTATGGTAATGCAGGGGTGCTCTCTGGAGCTTTGAACCAGGTCTCTGTCACTGCACAGATGTCGATGTTGTCCATTTTAAGGAGTGCCTCAAGTAAGTGCATTTTGAGGTTTAGACTTCTAGCATTGAGTAACATTACCTTCAGAGTTTGCTTGCTTGTACCTGTTATGGTGGTGAATTTGGCATTTAAACCTTGCCTAAAAAAGGCACTATAGGTGTGGCAAGAGCATTTACCAGTGTCCGGAATCCCAGGGGTGACAGGTGCAGGCCATCTTTGGAAAAGCATCGTGGTCTGTCGACCATGTCATCCCAGGCAGACAGATACTGGATCCTCTTAGAATGACACCAGAAACTTAGCCAATTGCTGAAGTCAATCATTTTGGCCTTGTACTTGTACTTGTTGGTATCATTCTGGGTGATGACAGGATGCTACTCGGGGCTAGGGTCATACCTGCCTGGGCTACAAGATCCGAGAGCTCCTCCATGTCTCTTTTCATGCAGTCCAGGGAGGTATGTCTCAGGTCATTCACACCAACATGGACAATGACAGAGTCGTATTTGTACTTGTTGTGGAGTGACCTGAGTGCGTCCATTATGTGTCGGATCCTGGCACCCAACAGGCAACTGACAGTAACTTTCTCCTTGTTTAACCTGGTGAGTGGGACATCATTGTGCCTGACTATAGAATCACCTATGGCTAGTGTGTTGGGTACATGGTTTGCCTTATAGGCTGAGTGGCACACTGATTTTGTGGGCTATGTGTCATTTGGGTAGTGTTGGGGGGTGGTGGTTGTCTGCGTTTCAGCTTGGGAGGTCTCTTTTGCTTGAGCAGACTTTTATTAAGAGCCTCCGTGAATGTGGGTGTGTGTTTTATGTTTCTATGTATGGGTTTTGGTAGTGTGGGTTTTGAAGGACTATGTGTTGAGTGTGGTTTGGTGCAGCTGTTAACCTTCTCCTCTTGACTGTCTAGTCCAGTCTTGACTGGAGAGAGCTTGGCTTCCAGTTTGGCTATATAAGTGCAACTCTCACAGGTTGTAGTGTTTGGTGGTAGGAGGAGAGGGTTATCAGTGTACGAGGCAATTGCTAATGCCCAGATTCATCAGGTGGACAGGAAAAAACACCAGGAGCTGACCCATGGGTATGCCTGGATAAGTGCTTTTATTTAAGTACTAAGAACTGTTTTCCTCTTGACAAGTGAGGAAAGTCAAGTGCTGTAGTAATTTGTAGTTTATTTAGTCCTTACGAGTTTTGACGAAGTGTTGAGCACAAGGAAACAGTTTTGAGTGCTGAAACTAAAAAACTGGCTAGTTCTAGCTAAAGCTAGCTAGTTAACAGCAGTAAATTCATTGGGTGCTGTTTCTGCAATCAGTTGCACGAAAATGCAGTGCTTGATGATTGGTACCATGTTCATTTTAAACACAATCTGTGAATGGAATGTTCTATAGACTTAAGGTGATCACACAAACATAGTTATAAATATCATTTTCATAGTTGTTGGGATTTCCACCTGTAAATAACAAACATTCCTTTTGACGCACCTTGCATTATTATCACTGATGACTGGTACTTACCTTACAGGCATCCTCCTGTCCCTCAATATCTGCTGCACAGATCATGTTTTTTGTCACTGCAGGACCATACTGGTCTCCCCCAACTTTACAATGGGTGTAGGGGACCAGTTTTACTCTAGCTTCTTTCAATTTTTCAGAATAGTAAATTGAAGCTGTAAAATACAAAGATTAAAAATTTGTGATTCATACATTAAACTTTCTGTAACATTTCTTAAAATGTAAGCACAAGATAGGTGTTTCAAGTAATAAATGTAGAACGTTTACTGAACTCATTATATTACATTATATGATATTATTATAATATATTATCATCAGCCAGTAATCAAACTTTAAAGAAAACTACAAAGGCGCGGTGGTACAGCGGTTGCGTTGTTGCCTCACAGCAAGAGGTTCTCCCGTTTGATTCTCAGCTAGTGTGCGGGGAGTGCCTTCTGTGTGGAGTCTGCATGTCCTCCCTGCGGTCGAGCGGCCTCCGAAAGACATGCGTGAATGGGTGTGCCTTCCCTGAAGGTTGGGCATCGAGCTGGCAACTTGACACCATAAAAAACAACTGCCAATCATTAGCGGACTGGAGTTCTGCTGTGGCGACCCCTTACCAGGAAAAGCCGAAAAGACAAAACAACATATGCACAAAATGCCTGAAGGCAGAGCTGTAAAAACTAATCAACCCCCCTTTCTAGCCCTATTTTTCTACAAGGTGTTGTCAGTTGTAGCCAATGTTCTTGATTCAGTGCCACTCGTCTACTTTTTTTGACAAACATATCTGAATGTTGCAAATCTGTCATGCTCTTGCCCTCTTCCTGTCTCTCCCAAATCTTCTTTACCAAATTATCTTCTGCTTTCCTGTGCATGTGCCTGAAATAGTGTAATCGGTTCTTTTTGACCTTTTCTGCAATTGGAGCTACTTTTTCTTCTGCTTTGAAGTCCTCATTTTTTTGTCTGTCCTACAATGTGCTTCCTACCTTATGTCTTAGGCACTTCATTTCCATCACCTCTAGCTTCCTCAACTGTTCTGCTTTTACTGCCCAGGTTTCTATACCATACTGGTCACACCGTTATGTACACCTTACTTTTCAGCTTCTTTGGCATTTTCTATCACACACTACCCCTGAAGCCTCTCTAATTCAGCTTTGAAATAAAGATGCAGATTTCCCTTCACCTCAAACACCCCTCCCAGATACCTGAAGTTGTTATCCTGTTCCGCTTGTTTTCCTTCTTTCTCAGTGCTGTAACAAAGTTGATGAAAAATACTGCAATTGCAATATTGGTGGTAAGACAATCTGTACCCTGAAGAGAGTAATCATTTTTAAAGTGGTGCTGAGAAGTGAATAATGTACTTATCTATCTGCTAATATGTAATGGAGGAGAAAGGAGTAAGCAGGAACATAAGGTCAGCCACCTCATCTCTGTAGCAGGGAAGCCAGTGAAAATTACTGTAGGGGGAGTCAAGTGATGAATGGGACAAGCAAACTAGCATAAACTCACACCAAATGAACCTTATATTTTATGACTGGGTGATCAGAGAAACTGGTGGGTGTGCTATTTTTGGATTTCTGCCATAACTTGATTTGATACTTCACATATAGTTGGGGTGTGGTGGTAGTGGGACTAGAATGACAAGGCACATGGAAAACTAAATGGCTAGGAGAACACAGATAGCAGTTCTAAGTGAGGTACTGTCAGTAGAAGAACTGACAAGGGAAGTGCAATTTTTAGATTTGAGGTCAGCTTTACCTGAGATATTAGTGTCAGATAATGCACAAGGCAGGAAATGTGTCTTTACAGATAGCAGGAGATAAGAGTAGTTGTAAAAATGGGGGTTAGTCTTTGAAAGGCAAGACGAATGGGCAGAAAATAGCATGTATTAACATTTATACCATAAATTGTAAGGTGCTGCTGTTGGGAAAAGTAACCCTGAGGGTTTAAGAACTAGGAAGAGCACTACAGACAGAAATGATCCACATACATTAATCATAACTGGAATGAACTATTTGAAACAGATTGAGAGGACTGTGTCTAGGACCAATAGGTACTGGGCTACAAGACTCAATTGAGGAAAATGTAATTCTGTACTGTCCAAGACCTCAATACAGTCATAAAACAACACTGTGTAAAGTTCTCAAGGGCTTTCCAGAAAAGGTGCAAGGGGGAGTAGCTAGCATAATTAAAGTAGGAGACCTGTTATGCTATAAAAATAGGAATGCGTATGGGAGTGGAAAGAAGGAAGAGTGGGGTGTGTTATGTGTACACACTGAAAAGGGGGTACAGTGAGGGTCAAAAATGCAGGTAGGCAAAAGAAAATGGCAGAAATAAATCAATGGGACTACATAATTCAGATATTTGAAGGTTTTACTTCACAGAGAAGGTGGTTGATCACTGAATGATTTATTAGAACGAGATGAAACACACCATAAAAGATATGTTTAAGATGGTTTTAGATAGGTAAGATGTGGAAGAAAATGGGATGGGTAGGCCAGCTACTAAAAATGGGCAGACAACATAGAATCTAGTCCTTTTTTTGCTGGCACACTGATATGTCTATGTTTGTATGCTAAGTAAACTTAATTCTCAGTCATGTTATCAATATTGCTAAAAAGATTATCCTGTTTAATTTAAGTGCATTTGCCATATGACTTCATTTGACAAGTAAAGATGCAGAAATCAACCTCTGATCCTCTATTTAAAGTCGAGGGATAAAAAAACAATATTAAAAGCTATTACTCCATCTCCCTTATACTGACTTATATACCTTATACTCCCAATACTGACTGACCATAGCCTTGTTGAATAAATAATCAAGTTTACACTTTTTTCTTTCTTGGAATTTCCATGTGTGGTATTGATATCTATAATAAAACCAGTCATCAAAGCACACATTGCATGAGAGATCGTGCATTGCCTTTACCTGGCCACCACTTTTGCTAGTGCACACTGCTTAATCCTCCTTCTGTCAGAGTATTTCAGGAATTAGGTCACTTACTGACTGACTGATTGACTTATTGACTCGCACACTCACTCACTACTTCAGATAACTTCCTTGTCTTTTCTCTGTTGCCCAAATGGGACACCCTGAAATCTGATTTTACTAGATCTTTGAAGGATGACTCTGATTCTCCCTTCAGGGCAAGCAAACCAGTATCGTCGGGGTCCTCTAGGCTGGCATCATGACTACAGCACAAACTATTTTAAAACAATACCAGGCAAAACTGTCAGCAGGCTTACTTTCTTTTTCCTTCCCGTATCCTGACACTTCACAATCTGTCCAATCTGGAAGCTGTAATCCCTTCTCAGGAAGGCAGACCGTTCGAATAGATGATGCTTCCTGTGCACATTTCCCAGTGCTTGACTTAATCTTCAGTAAAACTGTAAGAGAGAAACAAAACAAATTCATCACTTCCTACATAGTGTGTGCCACAGCAGTTTACCTGTTGTAAAACGGTTTTCTAGTTCCTGTTTCCAAGCTGTATCCTCTGTTGTCATTTGGATGAAATTACACAAAATTAAGAACCTCATCCTGCTGTAGTCAACAGCATTTTTTGAGTGTCCAGCAAACAAGTTCTTAATGGGTTTTTCTGCTTGTCAATCAGATTGCCTAATTTTCATCCCATAATTCTGAGAAATAGCCCAGTCTGTGTTAGAACCCACTTACAGGTAAATATAAATTGTGAATGTAACAAAATGGAACCCATTCTTCCATGTTTCAGATGATGGCATTGCACTATGCTATGATTAAAAAGCAATGTGCCTAGCCTAGAAACTAACATACTCTACTGTTAACTGTCTGGCTTCAATGTTCACAGGCCTTAAGGACCTTTGAGGCCACAGACCTGAAAGTGTTATTTTGAATAAAAAAGTACCCAGACCGGGTTCCATTAAGAAACAAGACACCAATGCATGAGCACAAGGAGAATATGTAGCGTTTGGCATGTGCTGACCAATGACCAAACGGGGTGGTTACAGGACAGAATCACTTTATATGCTAATGGATTAAAGCCAGAATGCTGCAAAGGAAAGCAGTCGTGTGAATAAACCATCAAAAGAAGGAGATACAGTATCATGTAGTTCTTTGACAATCAGAAAAATTTACCAGAGCTTAATGTTTTTCCATAACGTCTAAGTAATCAAAAGTTATCAAATCATATCTTGCTAAGATAAGCTGTTACTACTCATAAAAGAGTGACATAAGGAAACAAAATGAGAGAAATCATTAAGTACGGCAACAAAAAATAAAATTTACAAAATTCAAATACATTACATTCCTAAAGTAAGTATAATTACCATGTCTATACTCCACACACTCCACCTATGAATGCCATCCAACTCCACACCTGATGCACCTTCTTATGATAGCATACATTCAGAAATGCTCATCATGCGGTGGTCTGAACTCCTAATTATAATTTAACTGGCTGTGCCAAGCTACATTCCTAGTACCATTTTTTTTTTTTTTTTTTTTTTTTACATACCCTAGATGTAAATTTCTTGCTGAGTTAGAGAGAGTGATTAGTTCAGACTTCTCAACATATGGGCATCCAGCAACTAAACTCTAATGGATGAGTGACAGTCAGGTTCAAACAGTATTTGGCTGGTAGCTCATCATGGAAGTCAGAAGGCGGTGGTATCAGTTACTGGTTCATTCAGCAAATAATCATTTATTTAGTACACATGTGAGTCTGGAGAGATGGACATTGGGTCATAGATTCATATCAAGCTTATGACCTAGTGGCTTTCAAGAAGCTTGACCACTCTTGGCCTATACTGAACCTTAAGAATTGACATGTTTTCTTCTAGTTCTGAGTTAAAGGTGAAAAATGTTGACACTTTTCATGAGGGGAGGGAGCATATTACAAAATGGAGGGAGGCAATGGACAAGTAATCAGTCTGGTATGCTACTGTCTATAACGGAGGTTTTAATGTTGATTGCACATGCATGTGTTTGCATGTATGCTGGCCTCCTGTACAGTGCATTCTAACTACTGTTTTAAAGAATAGGGGGTCCATCATGGTTCTGAAAGCAATGTGATTCAGTAACATTGACCACTCAAAATCCTCACTCTAAAACCACAGCATAATGATGGGTACTCAAAGACTCTGTAAACGATGCTGTAGATAACTAATCAGAAATCTGCAAAACTGAGAGACAACCATCCTGTACTATCCCACTGCCATACAGCACACAACCCCTGAAAGTATGATGCATCCTGAGCAAGTAGGTAGGATGTCATGTATACACTTGCTTCCACAACATCAACAAGGCTTCTCTGTTTCAGTGATAAGGAACGTACTGCTTAAAGGTCTGGCGAGTCTCAGCACATCTGAACCAGAGTCAGCATGTAACAGACAATGGATGCTATCTGGTGAGATTAACTCAAGCACACTTCAGCAGGCAAGAAGGCATGGGATAAAATCTCATTAAATTAAAAAAAAATGTCAAAGTAATTTCTTTAAAATACCAAAAGCAAAAAAATCTCGTGTTAAAAATACTCCTCAACACTAAACATTTGGTGGATAAATGTTATATGTACAAGTAGAATGAGTTCCACATGAAGATCATTTGTGTGTGTTTTTCTTTACAGTGTTCTATTTTCAGACATTATACTACCCACAGTTGCAGACCTCAAAACATTACGGAATTATTTTGGTTTTCTCCCTTCCCTCCCACAAAAAAAGAAAAAGAAAAAATGTGCATTTAGAGATGGTACAAGCTAACAAAGCTCTTGCACTTAATTGTGTTTGTTGTGACTAAAGAGGGAGAGAAGTGTTTCATACCGATATCATTGTCAAAGGTTATTGAGTTAAAAGCTTCATGTGAGAAGTATTCTTCCACCTCAAACTTCTGCTCCTCATCAGATGGCTGGACTCGATAAGTCCGTCCTAGCACCACTTTTAACTGGTCTGGTCGAAGTCTAAGAAAAGTGAGAGAAGAGCATTAATTAAATAATTTTTAGGGTATGCAGTATTTTTTTAAAGGAGTGAAAAATTCTAACTAATGATGTAAACTAAACATGCAAAACCTGTTCAAACATTATCACTACTTATTTACCAGACCTGAAATCCCACAGTGGTTAAGGCATCTAGATTTTAGACCTTTATGTGGAATTTGTATACAATTTTGTGCACTCATATAATGTAACTATTTCATTTATTGTGGCTGAGATGGCTGTGCAAGGTCAGACTACCTACTCTTTTTCTTCTTTGGCTTTTGTGTTAGCACAGAAGGTTATGAGATATCACAAGCTTCATTCTGTGGTCATGGGTTTGATTCCCACAGTCTCCAAGTGCACTGTGAGAGTTTGAATAAGCCATTTAACTAGACAGTATTCCAGGGTTGCTCCTGAAAGGAAAGACTTGTACCTAGTGGACATTCTTGTGCAACTAACAATGGGCAAAACTGCAATTCAAACTGTAGCCTGTTACAGATCATCCATCATGTCCTAGGACCCCCATTCCACATTTCTGGAAACACTGGGAAACATAAAGGTCCTACCAAACACCCTGATATTGGGTGATTTCAATTACCCAAATATTAACTGAGAGAACTACTCAAGTACTAACTCCCTTGCCCAACATTTCCTAGAATTTATAAACTCAAACACCTTGGATCAACTGGTCAACACCCCCACCAGAGGTGACAACATATTGGACCTGGTCATCACCAACATGGACGACTGGTGTGGTCAACCCCTCGCTGGTTAGATCTGACCATAAGCTTATCACTCTGGATAGCCACATTCTGCCCCCACCCCTGGTCAAAGAAACCACCGTGAAAAACTTTTCAAAAGCAAACTTCACATTACTTAAGACCGAGGTGGAAAGTTTCAAAGCCCCCATGCTAAAGGATAATGCTGCCCAAACTGCAAAATCCTTCACTAATGCAGTCTATGGGCACCTACAAGAATTCATGGATCGTGCTATCCCAAGCAAAACCAAGACTCGCTCCTCCAAGAAAAGGAAACCAGTCTGCTGGATCCCTGCCATAAACAAGCTATACAATAGGAGGAGGAAACTAGTACAGAAAAGAGTAAAATCCCAAGAAGGGAAGACATCCCTGCTCAGTATCAGCAAGAAACTATGATCCCTCATAAAATCATCCAAGGCTAGCTTCAAAAGAAAAATTGCCAAGGACTCCAAAGATAACCACAAGGCATTCTTTAGCTATGTCAAGAATCTAAGTGGCATTTCTCAGATCTGCTCGAAGTTAGTGCAGAATGGCACAAAATACACTGAACCGATCAATATCGCCAACATCCTGGCAGACAGGTTCAGTGCAAACTTCACCCCCTCTCACCCCCAAAAGGGCCCATAACCATACCAGAAGAATGTAGGGCCCCTGAAATCACAGACAGGTTAAAACAGCCCTCTCCAAAGCCAAAAACACAGCATCAGTGGGACTGGACAGTGTCCCAGGATGCGTCCTACAAGAGCTCAAAGATGAACTAACCCCTTACCTAAACTCACTGTTCAAACTCAGTCTCTCCACAGGCTACGTGCCTATAGAGTGGCACACAGCAACGGTTATTCCGCTCCACAAAGGTGGAGCCACAACAGACCCTGGGAACTATTGCCCTATAAGCTTGACTAGCTTGGTCTGCAAGGCTATGGAGTGCATCATCATGGATCTCAATAACAAAGACATTGGGAACCTCCAAACACTGGACCCTACCCAGTTCGGCTTTGTTAAGGGCAGATCATGCCTCCTAAACCTGGTGGATGTCTTTGAGACAGTTACCAAGGCTATAGACGAGGGAAAGGTGGTCCACCCAGCCTACTTAGACCTTGCAAAGGCCTTCAACACCATTCCCCAGTTCACCAGCCTGAACATAAACCCCTACGTCACGAGATGGGTTGCCAACTGGCTCACAGATAGAACCCACATGGTAAGAGTTGCGGAAGCTAGGTCTAACTCTAAACCGGTTACAAGTGGCATTCCCCAAGGCTCAGTCCTAGACTCCTCCTTTTCGGCATATACTTCTCAGAGGTACAGACAAGCACAGGAGTACTATGGCTGAGCAAGTTCGCAGACGATTGCAAACTAGGGGCTATAATTGACTCTCTGGCTGAGACAGACATCCTCCAAAAGGGTCTCACTGAGACAGATACCTGGTGTCAAAACCAGGCCTCAAGCTTAATGCCAAAAACTGCATAGTCATCCCCTTTGGAAAAAACAAAGTACCCACAAACTATCACATAGGTGGTAGCCCCCTAAATATGGAAGATGTATTAAGGGATCTAGGGACCCAAGTAGATAGTAATCTCTCCTTTGATAATCACATTGCCAAAGTGGTTAGAAAATCCTTCTATGTGGCCCACCTAATCACAAAAGGGTTTGCATCCAGATCAAAAGAGGTCATTGTACCCCTCTATGCATCACTCATCAGACCCATCATAGAGTACAACGCCCCATTTGAGATGTACCTTACAAGACACCTACAACAGCTGGAAAGGCCACAGAAGTACCTCACCAAGAGGATCACTGGCCTAAAACAGATGCCCCATGCAGCTCAACTGAAGAAACTCCAGCTGTACTCGGTTGCATGCCGCTACTCAGAGGTGATCTCTGCCTGACATACAAGGCCATGTCCAACCCAGAATTGACGGATCCACCTAAAGAAAACCATATCCCCTCGAACCACACGCTCTAGGGATCTAAACTTCACCACAACAATAAAGAGGATGTGCTGGAGGGATAGATTCCTGTCCCAGAGACTTCTCATACTCTGGAACAAGATTCCAATCTACATTAGGCAGAGCTCCTCACTAGCACTCTCAAAGAGAAACTTTGACGAGTGGATGGGAAGCAGAAAGTTTACTCCAGGGATCACTTCAGTGGCTCTGCTGGAGAGAGGCACAGGGAACTAATCTAAGGAGGGGGCGAAAGCCAGTATATTCCGGCTAGACTTATAAATGCCTTCGGGCAGATAGCCTAGTACCTACCTATGAACCTATAAATGAAATAAGTCCTTCTTCATGTCTTCAGCCTTTGTATATATTATTGCTTCTCTTCTGCAGCCTTTACTCATTTTTTTCTTTACATAGTGAGTGGCTTCTGTTTTGCAATTCTTATTGGGATAATTTATCTGATTTTATTTATATTCATACCATTTGTTTTCTTCATTTGTAATTTTAATAGCAGTATAGCAGACAGTCTGTGAAAATAGCTTAAATATATAGACCAAAGACAAATTTACTATCTTCCTATGATGAGGTTATCAACTAGCTTTGTCCCTGAGGTTTGGTAGACATCAGTTGTGATACTACTACACAAACAAATTACAAATCCATCAGCCTGATGAGCTTCATTTACAATTCCACGGAAGGGGTCAAAACAGGTCCGACAAATTATAGCATAAAAAATGTTACAAGACTAGACCTCCAGTGTTTTGGCTTTGTTAATGGTTGATCCCATTTAATGAATTTGATGAATTTCTTTTTTGAGAGGATAGCTCAAGTCGTGGACAGTAATCACACTGTACAGCATACATTGACCTTGCCAAGGCACTTGCCATATACCAACATTTTCCAAAAGCTAAATGAGGTCCAAATTGATCCCTCTGTAGTTAGATGTTGGAGGGACAGAATCCACACTGTGAGGTTAGCAGAACAGACAGTGTGGAAGTAACTAATGGAGTACTACTGGGATATGTGCTGGAACCTCTGCTGTTGGGCATATACTTTTCTGATCTCCAAATCAAAAATGGGGAACTCTGGTTAACAGAGTCTGCAGGTAATACAATCAAATGATAATAGCTAGTACTCTAAAAATGGACTTTGAATGCTAAAAACTGCAATATTGTTGCATTTGACAAAAGAACAAACCATCCACCCAGCTTATAGTATAGAAAGTGCCCCACTCCAAAACAAAGATGTTATAAGAGACTTTGAAATATAATTCCCTCTCCTTTGATCTTCATGTTACAGTAGTGGTCAGGAAATCCTTCTATTTATCACAGCTGATTGCAAAAGGTATTTCCTCCAGTCCCAAAGAAGTCCTTACTCACCTATATTTTGCATTAATAGACCCATCATCAAATACACTTCCCACTATGGGGTGTATCTTACTTCAAAAGACTTTCGGCTTTTCTCGTTTAGGGGTCGCCACAGCGGAACTCTTGTCCGCTCATAATTGGCAGTAGATTTTTACACTGCCGAGTTGCCAGCCCGATGCCCAACCTTCAATGAAGGCATGCCCATTCACGCTCGCACCTACCTGCATGTCTTTAGCGTCACTCGACCACGGGGAAGACATGCAGACTCCACACAGAAGGCGCTCCAGCTGAGAATCAAACGGGAGAACCTCTTGCTGTCAGGTGACAATGTTAACCGCTGCACCACCACAGCTTATGGGGTGTGGAGAGACCCTAAAGTTTTCTGACAAAAAAGATCATAGGCCTAAAGGACGTGAACTACCAAAAAAGGTTGGAGGCCTTGTCCCTTTATTCACTGTAATATAGACTCCTTAGGGGAGATCTGTTTTTGGACTTCTGCACCATTAAGGATCTGGCAGTCTAAGACCTCTTATTTCTCCACAAATCAAGCAGTCTACTGAACATCAGAATGAGAAATCTGAATCCACTTTAGCAAATAAACAATTCAAAATGGAGAGACAGCTGTCATGGAATGACAACCTCTTCTCTGGAACAAAGTTTGTCTCCAGATCAAGTAATGTGACACACTATCTTCCTTTAAGAAGGAATTAGACAATTGGATGGGAATTCATAAATTCACCCCCCCCATAATAAGCAAATTATCTCTCTTTGAAAAAGGAGGTAAGCTCTAAGGGTGAGTACTGGTCAGGTGTAAATGGTCACGTGGCCCAGTTGCCTTTTACATTCTAAAATTCTATGATTTTCCTGGAAAATGCACATGTGCACACATACAGACACAATCTCAAACACACACACCACTCTAGTGATACTTAGCAAATGATTATTTGTTACCTGTTGAACTCAAGATGTTCTTTGTGTTTCACTGTTCCAGTCATTACATTTGGGTAATCTGCTGGCAGGTTGCCCTCAGTCAGCCTGAATATCAAAGTCTTGGGTCCTGCGTCGGTTGCTGTCTCTTCTTCCATAACGTTAGGTCGTCGGGGTATAAAAAATGCAGCTGATGCCATTTTCTTTAGTCTTTCTTGCCACGCGGTGCCCAAAGCAGAAGCAGTTCGCAAGTGCCGGTCGGCCGACTCCTGAAATTTTCACATTTGAGTTTCAGAACCAAAGTCTTCAATTAAAGCTAAGTACCCCGTTGGGGAAACTTTTTCTTGCTCCTTTCCGATGTCAGTAAAAGTTAATAATTGCATTACTTGTAGGAAGCAAATACCTCATAAGGATTTACATTTGTACTGTATTCCTTGCCTAGGCCCAGATCATAATGTGCTTTGCTGTCAGTTTTGTGCTAGATTCAACCAATGCACTATTAAGCGTCGGTATGTCTTTGCTTTTAAATATTTTGGAAACAGATTTAACTACCCTGAAATGTCATCAAATAGTAATCCGACTACTGGAGTTCACAAAAAACGCAAAGAAAAGGACAGAGACAGACTGTCGAGGTCCAAAACCGACGACGAAGCTTCTCCTAAGCCAGTCGCCGGTTTGCCGGTACTCAGTGAGGCGCCTTCACAGCCCCTGATACCCGCTACATTCGAGTCGCAGGCCTCTACCGAGACCCATGTGGAGTTAGGCATGCTGCAAGATTCTCAATGTATTGTACTCGCGGATGTCTTTCCCTCGGATGGGTCCGGAGCCGCTGAGCAGGCACTAGTTTCTGAGGGTGTTTTCAGGCCTCAGCATTTCTATATAAAACTGACGCCAGATTCAAAAACAAAGATAAAAGCAACTCCTAAGGCCAAATAAAAACGACGCATGAGCCACGTGCTCAGGCCTCTATGCCCAAGAAATAGATGATCAAAATGGCTGAAGACTTAATTACCTTGATCAGGGGCTCCCACCCCCCACACACTGATAAGAGGCCTAGGCAAGACACTGATTATGAATCTTCAGATCAGGTTTCTATTTCTTCTGATCAGGAATTTTCTATACCACCCTATGAGGATTCGGATGCAGAGGAATCCATTCCATCTGCTTCCCCTCCTGAAGATGATTCTTTTGGTGAAACCTTGCATACTTTGAGGGAACATTTTCATTGGGAGAGTCAAGATTTCTCAGAATCAAAAAAGACGCTTAGGGATTTCCTTCTTCTCCCTCAACATCGGCCTTTGGCCATATCTCCTGTTTTAGACATTGTTGATGATGTGTTTTCGGAATCAAGCATGGCTCTAGATTCCCTACCACCAGCTCCTAGCAAGCCAGACAGATATTACAGGGTTCCTGACTCCCACAAATTTTTATTCAAAAATCCTGCTGCTGACCCTGAAACTATCTCACACGGTCCCAAAGGTGTAAAGGCCTCAACAACTAAGAATCCTACCCCCTCTTATAGAGATTTCAGGGCGCTGGATAGATGGGGAAAGAAGGTTTATACGTCTGCAACTTTGGCAATTAGGGCCTTAAACTGCCAATTTCATGTGCTTAAATATCAACAGCATCTTATGGGATTAGTGAAACAGAAAATGATGTTGATTTCTGAATGTGTGGAAAATAAAGAATTGCAATAATTATTGCATGCATCAGAACAGGTTGAAAAGCATACTTTGCAATGTGGTTTTGATTCCTTGGAGGCCTCCTGCAGGGCTGCAGTTACTGGATCTGTGATTAGAAGGCATGCCTGGCTCAAAGAGCAAAATCTGCCTGATCATGTTAAAGCTAAATTGTTGGATACCCCTTTACAGCATGATACTTTGTTTGGTAATAAGGCATAAGAGGTTTTAAAGAAAATGGAAGACAAAGCTAAGTCTATGCAAACTGTAAAAGACTTCTTACAAGTGCAGCCACCAAGATTCAGTAGACACTAGCCTACAAAAAATTGGTCCTTTCCTGTGTCCAACAGGGGCAAATCCAGGTGCTCAAAAGGCTCTAGATACCAATCACAAGGTTCCTACAGTTCAAAGCAATTGGGTGCCTCTACCTCCAAATCTGGAGGAAACAAAGCACAACCCCACAGTAAACAGTCTCAATGACTTCCCTCTGCCATCACCAAGCACTTATCTTTTGGCAGCCCCCTTAGGGGAAAATCTAGCACTTCATGCACAAAATTGGCAGTTAATAACCCCAGACAAGTGGGTATTAAATATAGTATCCCAGGGATACAGATTTCATTTCCATACCTTGCCAGTTCCAAACGGTTGGCCAGATCTGCCACAAAATCAATGGGCAGAGGCACAGAAACAAGTTACGTCCCTCATGGATATGGGGGCTATTCAGCCAGTACCAGAACTAGGAAAAAGGACAAGGGTTTTACCCAAGACTGTTCTTGGTACCCAGAAAAGACAATGCCTGGTGCCCAATACTGGATTTATTGATTTTGATCGCATTCTTGGACATGCCAAAATGCTGACTTTGCAACAGCTTCTGCCCATGCTGGGCAAGAACACTTGGCTAGTGACTAGACTTAAAAGAGGCATACCTGCATATCCCAATAAGGGAATCGTGGAGAAGATACTTCTGCTTCAAGGCTGGTTTTATGCATTACCAATTCTCTGCACTGCCCTTTGGCTTATCTACTGTGCCGAGGGTCTTTACAAAGTGTCTGGCACCAGTAATTGCATTCTGCAGACAAAGAAGCATACAAATTTATCCTTATCTGGACGACTGTCTCATTCAAGCAGAGGACAAGGATACTCTTCTACAACATCTGGTGTTTGTAAAAAGGCTTCTAACATGTCTAGGGTACACAATAAACGAAAATAAATCACAACTGGTACCTTCTCAAAAGATTACATTCCTGGGTGCAAGCTTGAATATAACTGCCCAGATGGCTTACCTTACACCAGACAAACAAAGGCAGCTGACTATTTACTTCAAACATATGGCAACAAAAACCCAGTTATCTGCAAGACAAATGCTGCAGGCTTTGGGGTTCATAGCATCCTGCATTCTACTAATTCCATATGCAAGACTGCATATGAGGAAACTACAATGGTACCTAAAAAGTTTATGGAGTCAACATTGTCACAATCTGGAAACGATGATTCATTTCATTCCCTGCCTACAGCAGGAATTTCTTTGGTGGGCAGAGACATGTCACCAGAACATGGGACGGTCTTTCACTCTACCCCTGCCAACCAAACCCTAACTACAGATGCATCAGACTATGCTTGGGGGGCCCACCTGGCAGGGAGATGCATTCAGGGCATACAGAGCCCAAAAAATGCATCTGCATATCAACCAGAAAGAGATGTTAGCTGTTCAGAATGCCCTGACAGCCTTCAAGGACTTACTTCATCCAGAACAACTACTGATAAAGACAGATAACACCACGGTTATGTGGTACATAAACAAGCAGGAAGGGGGCACACATTCCTACCCCCTTTGCTGACTAGCCATGGCATTGTGGGACACAGCCTTGACTTACCAAGTACATTTTCAAGCTCAATTCCTGCCAGGAAAACAAAATACTCTGGCAGACGACCTAAGCATAAATCTCATGGACCCTCACGAGTAGAAACTGGATCCACAAGTCTTCATCATGATAACAGAGAAATGGGGGAGCCTGGGCATAGATCTATTTGCCTCTCCCCAGAACTATTAACTGGACAAATTCTGCACAAGGACTTATCACAGACAAGCATGGAAAGTAGATGCCCTATCCTTCAGTTGGAAAAACCTATCAGTCTATGCCTTTCCTCTTCTGCCTCTTCTTCCCAAGGTCATACTAAAGGTCAGACAGGAAAAAACAAAAATGATCCTAATTGCCACAGACTGGCCTCGCCAGCAGTGGTACCCAATTCTAAGGAATATGTTTCAACTCCCTCCTTGGTACTTGCCTCAAATACCTCATCTACTGTCTCAGCAGAACAATCAAATTCTGCACAATCAGCTCCAAACTCTGAACCTGGCAGCATGGCTGATCATGTAATTATTCACACAACACCTCTCAGTAAATCTGTGATGGATGTCATTTTGGAAGCCAGAAGGCCTAGTAATAGAAAATCTTATGCTGCTAAATGGAAGAGATTCTGTGCTTGGAACCAATAACAAGGGGCTGACACAGCAAAGCCATATATTCCTCAGATTTTACAATACTGGACAGAGATGCTTGACAAGGGCCTATCTTTTTCATCAATAAAAATCCATGCCTCTGCCATCTCGGCTCATTACAACACTGAGCCTCCCATCTTTTCTCATCCTCTGCTAAAACAGTATCTTAGAAGGGCCAAAAATTTAAGGCCTCCCAGAAGATCAACAACTCCTGCATGGGACCTCAACTTTGTGCTGGAAAAGCTCACTCTGTCTCCATTTGAACCAGCAGCTACTGCAGATATAAAGTTTTTATCTTGGAAAACAGCTTTCCTTCTGGCAATCACTTCAGCAAGAAGGGTTTCAGAACTACAGGCCCTCATGGCTGTGGAGCCTTTTATTATATTTTACCCAGACAAGGTGTCCCTCAGGACCAATCCTTCCTTTATACCTAAGGTGGTATCCAGGGTGGCTCTTAACCAAACCATTTACCTGCCAACTTTTTACCCAAATCCGCAGAACAAGGGGGAACGGATTCTGCATTCCTTGGACGTACACAGACAACTAAGATTCTACTTAAACAGGACCAAATCTCTAAGAAAGTCTGAGCAGCTACTCGTGGCATTTGCTGCAGGATCAGAGGGAAAGTCTATTTCAAAGCAGACTATTTCAAAGTGGATAAGCCACTGCATTCATTTCTGCTATTTGCGTCATGGTAAATAGCCCAAGGGAATCAGGTCACATTCCACCAGGACTGCATCTACCTCAGCAGCTTTCCTCAGAGGGGTACCAACCAAAGACATTCTAGAAGCTGCTACTTGTAGCTCTGTTCATACTTTTACAAGGCATTATCATTTGCCTCTCTCCTCTAAGTCCAGGGAAGGCTTTGCCACTGCAGTTCTGCAGGGCCTTATAACCGCTCCTAATGCTATTTAGTTCCAACCTCCCATTCATAGCTTTGGAATTCTACCCAAATATAATGACTGCAACAGTGAAACATGAAGAACATAGCACAGTTGTGTACACTTACCATAAATGTAGATGTTCGAGTGTATTCACTGTTGCAGTCCGGGTTACCCACCCGCCATCCCCCTTTATTCTGGAGCTTCTCTTTCCTTCACTATATTCTACAGACTTTGTGGTGTATTTGCTTTTAGATGAAGGTAAAGTTTATGTTGTTACAATTGCATGTATATATATATATATATAAAATTATATATATTTTTGCTCCCCATTTGGGGGGGGGGCTCCTGACATCTGGGGCAAGAAAAACTAAAGAAAATGGCATCAGCTGCCTGTTTTATACCCTGACGTCATGGAAGAAGAGACAGCAACTGACGCAGGACCCAAGACTTTGATATTCAGGCCGACTGAGGGCAACCTACCAGCAGATTACCCAAATGTAATGACTGCAACAGTGAATACACTCGAACATCTACATTTATGGTAAGTGTACACAACCGTACTTTGTAATTATTATGCAAGTGATTACATCATGGAGAAGAAAGAGGATAACATATTAACCATGATGTCATCCTACACATGACAAGTAAATGCTGCGTGTGTGTGCACGTGCAAGCATTAAGAAATCTCCACATTATTTCCATAGTGAATTACACTCTTGCCTGTGACAATACAGCTATCATTTTTATTTTGTTTGACATTTGGTAACCAGGTTTGTCTGACTGGGTAAAATAGCCCTTTTTCAGCAGAGACCCGAGGAGAAAGCTCCAAGAGACACTGAAAAAATTACAATGTACAATTGACCAGACTGTCTCAAAAAAAAAAATTACATAGAACAAAGTGCAAAATATCAGAGAAGGCGTAGGAATTAACAAGATTAAGAATACGTGGTCAGTATACACATTCTTAATAAAGTACAGTGAGTTTTGTACATAAACTAAGATAGGAAAAATATCTTGAGAGGACATAGGCAAGAGGAGGCTTTAGGGGGAAGAAGAAAAACAGACTATCACAGGCATAGAATATACACCTGGGGTTAGAGGCCATATAAAAGGGTTATAGGGTTACAGGACATATACAAATAAAGTTTACATACTTTCTATACTGTTTGTAACAAAGGTCTGAGTAACTCAGAGAATCAATAGGCCTGTGGTCTCAAGGGTCCAGTAGTAAGACAGGGGTGTGTACACCTTAATATGTGGCATTTTCACTGTGCAAAAGTGTTTACTGTAATGGTTTAAAACTCTGGAAGACAAATGCAGTGAGAAAGAAGATCAGCATAGATATGACACACAAAAGGAGAAACAGCCAAGTCACACTTTATTTTACACGCAACAGTAAAAGATCCTTTTATAGGCAGGAAAATCAGATTATGGTATGAGAAAAATGTATGTTTACCATAGAGTTATCCCTTATAGCTATGTTAGGTTTTGACTTGGTCCTGTGTTGCTTTATTCTGTCCAGCCCACAGTGTGAAAGATGGCCCTCTTTCCTATGTTACCCAATGGGCAGTTAACTGGCAGTTGTGACATGTCCCTGATATATATAGCATGCTTGTCTTCAGTGAGATGTGCTGAATATCCTGCATTTTAGCACAGTTCCATGTCTGGGTGTTGATATCCCAGGATGTCAACCACTGGCATGGTTTTGTCATAAGGGCAAAGCCTGAGTGACTAAATAAAGCCAACCACGGGTAAAAACTGTGATACCCACCCACAGGAGTTAATTATTGCTATTACAGAATGACATTATTTAAAAGAAATTGCTTATTTTTTCTTAAATGATGTCCTTGTATGATAGCACTTTAATCTTTCTCTGCTCCTCTGTTTGGTGTAGATGCACTGTGCAAGGGCATGGCATGCATGTCCATCTGCTTACACAGTGCACCAAGGAATAGCAAGAGAGGTGACAAAGAAGACAGCAACTAGAGCGCTCTCTCTATTCATTCTGTTTAAATACTTCCAGCTTATCTTTGAATATTTTTGCTCAAGAATTCTGTATAGAACTAAAAATAATGGGGTGACAGAAGGCCATTAACATGCATAGGAAGTATGAAACATTAATGCCTGGCATTATTGAGTGACTGTAATTCTCTCAGATTTACCAGAAAATCAAAAATCTTATAAGGGACACAGGAAAATATGAGTAAAATCAAGGATATTTTGCAAAACTCTGTACAGTTGACAGGCATAGTCACTGGCAGTATGTTTGCATTATCCCCCCATGTCTGAATGGGTTTTCTCCAGGATCACTGGTTACCTCAAAAAAAAAAAAAAAAATACAGACCACTCTAAAACTGTCCGTATATAAACTGGATTTACCCCTGCCCTTGTGGCTCAGGTCATCAATGAAAAGGATCCACCAGTGTATTTCCCTGCTTAAGAAATTAATAAATTAAATAGGACACGTATTAGGTGAGCCTTCATAACAGAATCATGTTTTGATAGCACTTTTTGACAATGTAGTTTCTTACTGCCATATAAAATACGTGACTTTGGTCAGTAGTTGAATAACAAAGGAAATGGAAATTACCAGGACATATGAATATTTCAGAAGTACATACATCATTTTTAAAGAAGCTTTTTTAAAATTTATGCGTGTTTGTGTGTGTCTGTCTGTTGGGGTGATAAATAGCTACAACTCGAGAGGGCATGTACTGCTTCCACAAAAAAGCATCTTAAAAGTAAAACATTTCTCCATTTAATATAAAACATTAAAATGTAGTTGCTATAATAAACTGTTTTGTAAGAGGCCTGGATCTGAATCATTATGCCTTTCTGACTATTCATATCTAGAATTATATATTGCCCATTATTAACCCTTCTTAAACTTTATGAGATTCTCTTTCTGGTTCAGGACCACTGATTGGCAGAAACATGAATGTTTAGAAGTATTGAGTTGGGCAAGTTTTCTGTCTCTGTTTCTTCCTCTTGGTGTATATGAGTGTTTATGCATATGTTTATGCATATGCACTCATCCATGTGCATGTAAATGAGTAACAATGACCTGTGTGCCCTGAGCTACACAGAATATTATTAGGAAACATGAGCTTACACTCAAGGCATTTAGTAGATTAGATGGATGTTTTCAAAGTAACATTTTCCAAACCTGTACTTATGCATGTTTCTTGTAAAGTATGCAACTGAAATTGTTATAATGTTATGTCAAATTACTAATCTTTTTTTTTGTTTTATTTGTTAAAGATTCTGCAGTATTAGTAGTTTTGAACCATTTATCTACATAGTGAAAACAAAGAAAACAGAAAATGGGTATCATATTCCCTTCATCTTTCTCTCTTTGTCTCTTCATAAAACATAAGCTCACACCTTAAATGCCATATTTACTGTAATCTTAAGTCTTCTGGCTATAGGTTCATAAGTAGGTACTAGGCTATCTGCCCGAGGGCATTTATAAGCCTAGCCAGAGTGTGTCAGCTTTCGCCGCCCCATTGATTAATTAACTGAGCCTCTGTCAAGCAGAGCCAATGAAGTGATCCCAGGGGTGTATTTTCTGTTACCCATCCACTCGTCAAGGTTTCTCTTGAAGAGAAAGTTTTTCCATCTAGTTTTAGTAGGATAGGTGTGAGCTATTTATGTAATACAGCAACAACTGCCAGATGAATGAATGATTTAATGCTGATATGCAATATGAAAGAGAATAAAACCGGTAGGTACGAGTCATAAATGGATGCATTTTAAGTTCTGCTAAGCATGCAGCAGTAAGAGCATGCAAATACCTAGGAGTATAACTGGGCAAGAGTACACTGACCAGGCAGCTGCTGAATTCTTCATCTTATTACACAGCTCTGACCACAGATTGCTCACACACATGCTCCATGAACACAACAAGGGCCTTTGAAATGCACACAAAGGGGGTACACATAACTACACGGAGCCATGCATGCTAACACTTGAAAGATAAGAAAGAAAAGGATCTGATAAATTTCAAGTCACATTGAAAATATTTCCTCTATTACTGCTAAAACCACAGTAAGATTACTGTCTGTTTTATGCTCTCAGAAACCACTTTCTATATCTTTGTATTGCTCATTGATATAAAATGCTAGAGGAGTCATCACTAAAATCAACTGTGTAATATAGACTGTATGTGTAGTATTTGCCAGTCTGAGTTTGGAATAGGTGCTGAGAGTCAGCTGGGGGGGGGTCAAGGTGAAAGGGAAAGTGAGAATATCTGGCACAATAATTCCCTTCCCCAGTGGAGATGAAGAAAAAGCTGCTGTATAGTACCCTTTCTGGTTGGGTGGCTGACAGTAGGGCAGCAGGGAACACATATTAGTGACTAATTAAACAGCTATGATCATGCAAATCTTGACATCTAGCAAACTCAGTCATGCTCCATTATGGTAACCTACCCCTTTTCAAAGCAATGAGCAGCTGAGATGACCCAGCAGGGGTTTATCAGGGTACCTCCACACAGGAACGCCTGCCCCCTCATTCGGGATACATAGATGGCTGCCTGCCAAGGGTGCATGCTGATGTCTATGTTTCGGCCTCCTTTTATTCGGAACTGATGCAGTTTAGGTTGGCGCTGTCCACAGGTACCTGAGGAAGAAATAAATAAAAAATAAAGTCATTGTTCTTATCCTAGATTCTTATTTCAATTAAAAAATGCTTGGGATCTGTAACTGGAAAGTCAGCAAATTTCAGAATAACCCTTATAATTACAAAAATGATATGCTGTTATGCTATTCATACTTTTAAATAAGCTGCAGATTTGCTGTTTTTTTGCTGCAAAATGTGTATCTGCATGGCATAATACTCCTCAATATACATCTTCACACAAGTATAACATTATTAATCACATTTGCAAAATATTTGCTGCTTAACTCACGCAGACACTCCTACACATTAAACTAATTTGATTAATGTTCTAACAGAAAGGCACTGCCAGTTGGAAATGAGTACATATGCTTGGTATTGCCATTTGGAGAAATTAACCTGAAGCTCTGTGTGCATTTAGTATCTGTTTCTGCAAAGACACACACATGCATGTCCATATATGTCAATGTGTGTCTGCGCAAACATGCTGTAATGAGCGTGGGTGCTGACTTAGTGTATATCTGTGTTTGTTTCTGTGAGTGAGTGAGTGGGTGGGTGTGCGTATATGTGCAAATGCTTTGGGGTTGGGAGTTGATGTAATGGTTAAGATATTTACCTTACAGACACAAGGTAGAGGATTTGATTCTCACCTTTGGGAATCATGGCTAGGTTTAAAAAGGCCCCCCTGGGGTCATTAGCCTAATAATCAACAATGCACCAATGAACTTCATGTGCATGGATGCTGACTCTGTTTGTGTGTGTGTATGTGCATGTATGTGCATGTGTGTGTGTGTCTCCTTACAGGGAGGTTCCTTTGCTACTGTGATACATGGCTGGTAAGGAGAACACTGGCACAGAATCAGGTCTGACAGCACAATATTCAATTCAGGACAAGGTAATGAGCTGCTATTCCGGCCAGTTAAAGAGGGCTGAGAGCTGAATCCTACAGACTGTTCTGTTCATTTGACAGCAAAAACAAGGTAAACTGAAAAACTAGACAGTATTTCACCTTGCCTAACAGTATGAGTTAAATATGATCTTATTCATTTATTTCTTTGCTTATACACGTCTAACCATGCAGAAAAGTTGGTCAAAGGGTAATCACCTATTAATTCTATAACTTGTCCCAAGCTGGAAGCATACAATATGTGACAATATTGCTGTAGTTAAAGGCAGTCATAATTATTGTTGAAAATGTATTGTTTAAAACTGTAATGTCTGGCATTATTAAAAAAAAAATGGAGGTGCCCTGAGTGGCAGCGGCTGCTTTGGATCCCATCAGAAAAATGCATTATTTGTCTTGTTTTTCACCAGAAACTTCAGGAAAATCAGTTACAGATGCAGAAAATGAAGGTATATTAAGCTACAATGCAGAGAATCTTCTAGAAATTGGATCTACAATCTCGTCATGCTGTGTGTATGATGCGCTACTAGAAGTGAGGCCTGTAAGGCCGAACATACTACAGGAACTCCTAAAGCTGGGCATTTTGCTAGAAAATGTAAACATCTGGCTAATCATACATTTATCACTCTTGGCAAACACTTAAGAAAAGTTGTGCAAGATCAAGGAAAAGAGGAACCATAGCTGGAATTACAGCCAGATTAAAAGCTAAACCTCATAGGCCTGTACAGTCTTCCATACTACTGAATACTAGAAAGTAAGATGGATAATTTAAGGCTGCAACTCTCTTCACAAAACAAGGTGAAAAACAGTTGTTTATTTATGTTATCAAAATGTGACTAAATCCCAGTATCAATGACAGCACTGTAAATGTAGAGGGAATGACTTTATTTAGAGATGATAGAATTCAATTACACTGTGACAAATCTTGCGGAGGGGAATATGTATATATGTGAACAACAGTTAGTGTAGCAACTGTGAAATGATTACTTCATTCTCCTTGGAGAATGTTGAATTCCTGTCTGTAAAATGCAGGCCATACTACCTGCCTAGAGAGTTTAATGGAGTATGCATTATGGCAGTCTACATCCTACACAGTGCAAACACCAGTGAAGCACTGTCTATTCTTTATCAGCCCATAAGTGATCTCCAAAACAGGAACCCAGAGTTTGCACTGGTTATTGCAGTGACTTTAACCAGACCAACCTATAGACAGAACTACCCCACTACCATCAACATGTGAATTATTGCCATGAGGGGAGTGAATACACTGGATAAGGTATGCAACAGTATAAAGCAGGCATATAAGGCAGCGCCTTATCCACATCTTGGAAACTCTGATCATCTTGCCATAATGCTGGTTCCTGCATATGTGCCATTGCTAAAATCTGGCAAACCAACAAGGAAACAAATAAGGCTATAGCCTCAGGGGGCAGTCTCAGTACTGCAGGACTGCTTTGAGTGTACAGACTGGTCAGTGTTTAAGGAGGCAGCCCTGTCAAAACAGCCAGATTGACCTCTAAGCATATACAATCAGTTACAGCCTGTATCTCAAAATGTGTAGATGATGTAACTACCACCAAGTGCATCACCATATGGGTGAACTAAAAGCCTTAACCACTGAGGTGTAAGTAAATAAAAGCACAAAATTAAGCATTCAGATCCAAGGACAAGAAAGCCCTAAAAGTAGGCAGAGGCAAAGTAAGCAAAGATATAAAAGAAGCAAACATAACCTATGGTAGAAAGATACAGGGTCACTTTAATGATCAAAATGATACCAGAAGTCTGTGGAAGGGCATACAGACCATAAGAGAGTACAAACCTGCATTATCATTTTGTGATGACAGCACTGAATTCTTGAATGAGCTGAATACCTTCTTCAGCGGGTTTGAAGTAGATCTCAATGTGGTGGCAAACTAACTCTCTGTTGTTAAGAATGAGGTCGTTCTGTGCCTAAACACGATAGATGTCCTAAGAACTTTGAGATGTGTCAACCCAAGAAAAGCAGCTGGCCCTGATAACATTATGGGCAGGGTACTGAAAGACTGTGCATCAGAACATCACAGACATTTTCAACACTTCGCTGCAACTAGCCAGTGTACCATGGTGCTTTAAGAAGATGACCACCATTCTATTACCCAAGGAACCACAGTCAACAATTCTAAATAACTTCCTACCAGTTGCTGTGACTTCGACAGTGATGAAGTGTTTCAAAAGGCTGACTACACAACCTGAAGCATACCAGCAACTTTGGACACACTACAATTTGCATATAGGCCAAATTGCTGCAGAGCAGATTCCATCTCTGTGGCACTTCATGAAACCTTGACCCACTTGGAAGGTAAGAACTGCTATGCCAGAATGCTATTCATCTACTTCAGTTCTGCCTTCAACACTGTCATCTCTCAGAATCTAGTAAAGAAACTGGTACGGCTGGGCATCAACACCCAGTTATGTAACTGGATCCTAAGTTTCCTCAAATACAGGCTTCAAAAGGTTTGTGTGGGTGACAACAGTTCTGGAAGCATAACTCTGAACCCAGGGGTACTGCAGGGATGTGTCTTGGGTTCTTTATTATTCACCTTGCTGACACATGGCTGCATGGCCAGACAGGGTTCCAATAAATTCATCATATTTGCAGATGACACCACAGTCATAGGTCTGGTCAGGAACGGAGAGGAAACGGCATACAGAAGTGAGGTGGAGCATCTGACAGGGTGGTGTGATAGTAACATCTTAGCTTTAAATGTCAGCAAAACCAAATAACTGATTGTGGACTTCAGAAGGTTTGAGGAAGCAGATAAACCTCTAGAGATAAAAGGGTTGTCAGTGGAGAGGGTCAAGAGCATGACATTTCTGGGAATATTCATCTCAGAGGACTTGTCCTGGACACAGCACACCAATTACACTGTCAAAAAAGCAAACTTGTAGCAGTCCATCCTCCAAGCATTCTACATGGGCAGCATCGAGAGCCTCCTAACCAGTAACATCATAGCCTGGTATGGGAATTGTAATGCTTCTGAATGCAGGGCTCTCAGGTGAGTAGTAAGGGCTGCATAGAAAATCATTGATTCTTCACTTACACCCTTGGAAGACTTGCACAAGACTCACTGCATAGGAAGAGCCAGAAAGATAACTAATGACCTTATCCATCCTGCAAATGGTATGTTCTCCGACACCTCTCCTCGGGCAGAAGATACAGAAGCATGCACTGCAAGACTTCCAGGCTGAGCAACGTTTTTTCCCTTTATCCATTAGACTGTTGAACTTTGTCGAAAGGCAAACCAGAAGAAAGTTACCTCCTTCACCCCCCAGTTACCTACACATGTATATGTCTATCTGATCAGGAAAAGTACACATTGCAGGCTCATCACATTCTACTACTTACAAATTTTACTCAGTTCATATGACTGTCCATATTTGAATGTGCAATTCTGTCTGTTCTTCATCTGTACCCTTATATGAGAAATTCAAGAGAGTGCAATATACATTGTCTAATAGCTATATGTCATTCTATCCATTTCTATTTATATGCCATGTTTTTGTGATGTCAATTACTTTTTACTATAATACTTTTCTCTATGTATGTCCTTGCACTGGGAACATAGCAATGCAATTTCTTTCTGTAACATTGTGGTGTAGATTTGAATGACAATAAAGTTTACTTTGACTTTATAGAGTGAATGTAGTTGTCAATGACTTACAGGAAAATCAAAATTTTTGCAACAGACCAGCCAAAAATATAACATAAAATCAGGTACATTCTGCAAAACTTTGGACACTTGAGAGGTACAACTAGGTCTGATGCCACATTCACAGTACATCTGAAGCTCTAAAACACTCTACATTTGCGCTGACTGAAAGTTGACATCCATACATAAGATACAGAGACAGGTAGAGCTGGTCTGCTGGTGCTTTGCTTGCTTCCTTTGCCTTGCATACAGTCAGCCATAGTCATAATGGCGGCTCTAGTGATGTCAGGTAAGTGATGCCAAAAGGCAATAAGCATAGGCCAATGACACGAAGGCTGGTTAGGGGATCAGACTGCAGCAAATCATAATTTAATGAAGCCACTTTGTAGTTTGGTGCACCCTGCTATTAACAGGCTAAATTTGGTATTTTCTGGAAATACTGGCGAGTTGAAAGGCACGTGTAGGTTTCATATTTTCGGGTTTGCTGATACCCTTGGTGCTATGCTGAAACCTAGACTTACTAAGACATTAATTATTATTACTTCCAAAAGCAGAATTTAATTTTTTACGCCATGTTTCTATATTTTTTCCTTCAGCTGCTGCATCATACAAAACAACTTTAATGGCTCGATGTTTACATTATTTAGGCTGAACATTGCAAAGAAAATACTATACTAAGAAAAAACTTAGAAATTAAACTGGAGGGTTACAGAGTTTCGAAACTTGTACACATATCTGAACACCGAGACTGGCAAAGATACCTGACTGCTACCCCATTATAACTGTATTCTTGTACTGAAGATGAAAACCTGAACTCCAGGGAAGAAGAGACTAACACATAGAATTTCCTTATTCTTGCATAAGGTTACTAAGACATGTGTGTGTGTGTGTGTGTGTGTGTGGGGGGGGGGGGTTAGGAGCTGAACTAATATGATGTTACTTAACCTGTGGAAACAGGCAGATTAGAAAGGCCATGTTGGGCTCACTTATGAAGAGAGTTTATGTTCCCAAGTAAAATGCCGTCTCTGATACTTAATGCAGAGAATATATTCTAACTGCAGGTAAGGTTACTCAGCCGACACACTCAGCTGGGAATGCACAGTACCAAGTTAACTTACAGCCTTTCTTTACAAATGAAAAGAGTTCTTTTAAGTCTGCCCCATGAAACTCACAAGCTGCCTCCCCATTGTGTACCAACAGTCAGCACTGGATCTAGGGCACTGACCTGTGGCAAGATGTTTGTTGCAGCTTGTTTTAGCTGATTGTTTTTCTCTGAAGATGTCAGGTCTGGCTCATAGTTTAACCTGCTTCATATGGTGCCTGAGAATTATTTGTCACCAGTGTATGTAGCTCGTGCTACTCTGCTTAAGTGAGAGGCAGGACATAGAAATACTCTGAGACATCTCAGGACAGGATGTAACATTGTTATAGTAACGGTGAAAGCAGGGATCAAAATAAACAAAATACAACACATTTCCTAGGAAGATGTACTTTATTCGAGTGTCTGCAGTTCCCAAGTACACCTACTACATCCACTTCATCGCTGAATTGGCTGCCTGGACCTCCATCTCCAGGCTACAAATACAACACGTTTCCTAGGAAGACACTTTTTCGAGTGCCTGCAATTCCCTAATACACATACTATGTTTACTCCCTCCCCCACTGAATAGTCTGCTTGGACTTCCAACCCCAGACTACAAATACAACACATTTCCTAGGAAGACTTATTGAGTGCCTGCAGTGTATGTCTAGATAACTGTTTTAGTTATTTAAAGTTAACAAGTCATGAGTGTAAGCTACTGGTATGCATACTACTCGGACTCCTCTTTTTCCTCCCTCATACAGAAATAATTTCCTTTATATCTGTTTTCGTGGGCTCGTTTAAATTATGTTTGAAGAAAAACAAAACTATATACACAGGAAAAGTAAACGTTTAGCCACTGTTACTATATTTGAGTCAACTAGAATTATTGAAAATTATCTTATGGATCTAGGGCACTGACCTGTGGCAAGATGTTTGTTGCAGCTTGTTTTAGCTGATTGTTTTTCTCTGAAGATGTCAGGTCTGGCTCATGGTTTAACCTGCTCAGCTTGGGCTCATTTTGCTTCCTACCATACCCCCGAATCCCTCCTATCCCCACTACACTAACATTTACAGTTAACTAAACCACATCCCTTTACCCAGTTATCCAATCACTGCTCCTCTAATCACTACTCTTACCCCTAGACCATCATCTCTACAGCTCCATCAATAGGTGACTCAGATTCTCTATTCCAACACATCCCTTACCCTAGTCAGGCCAATCTCTATTTCACTGTTTACTAAACACCTGCCCCTAACAAACAACACTATTCTCCACCTACTAAACTCTGTTTTAATCACATCTCACTTCCCTCTCTCTCTCAGGCGGGTTTATATCAGAAGATCAAAGTTTCAAAACTTCGAATCTGATAAGGTCGACACCATATGATCAAAGTTTTGAAACCTTGAATCTTTTAACAGAGATCTCCGTACAGTACAGAAAGGGAAGATTTCCCTTTTCTGCACTGTAGTGCGATCTTGGAGTTGGCATATTTATGTACTGGGGAGTGTGGGGGGCGCAGGGGGCTTGCCCCCTTCTTACAGTGTTTAAATGTTTTTTTTTGTAGGTTGTCTTTTATTACATTTTCAGAGTTTCGACACTTCGATTATATGGTGTCGACCATATCATATTCAAAGTTTTTAAACTTTGATCATGTAATATAGACCCTCTCAGACACCTCCCAACTCTACCAAGCTAACAGCAAACATGCTACTACCTTACATTGCACTCCTTACCTTGCATATCATGCCACCTCCTATCATGAGCACCATATCATAAATATGTACTCTCCAAAACACCCAGTCACCACTGTACCCAACACTACCTTCACTACTATCTTCATATCCCCACTTCTATACAATAGCACTAACACAAAGTTCTTCACATTTAAATATGCCCACACACATGCATCACCAGACTTACTCCATAAATATTCCAAACTTTTATCCAAAATCTCTCACCTGTTTCTGCTCAATCTTACTCAGATTAAACTAGAAGGGGACATTCACCCAAACCCAGGCCCCCAACCCCAACATCAAACCACCCTTCTAATGCACAACACACTTGGACAATATAACAATAATCTAACATACAACAGGACTGACCGCCTAAGTGTAACATGAATCTTAGAAGCATCCTAAACAAAGTAAATGAATGTCATGCAACCTTGCCCTTTACTTTCCCAGTGAAGCAATCTTAACTGAAAGCTGGCTGAAATCCCACACAAAAGATACAGAAATTCTAAACCAAGGCTACAACATACTCAGACTTAACAGGATAAACAAGTGAGGAGGCGGCATAGTAATTATGTACCAAGATACGCTCAAATTAGAACACCTAGATTATAAACCTCCCGGCCTCTGTGATTCAGAAAAACTAATATCCTGTCTACAACTACCCCCCCCCCAAAAAAAAAAACACACACACACACACACACAATAATAGCTACTTACAGGTAGCTCCAGGTCATACCTATCAACTGTCCCAAATTACTCTGTTTTTACTGAGTTTTGGGGTCCAAGTAATGGGGTGCCATGATTCCAGAGTGGCACCCCTTCATTTCCGATTTTTTTCCCTTTAGTTTTTTGCTTTTTTTTTTATTTTTCGCACTTTGAGCTGACGTCATCGCGCACGCGATGACATCAGCCCATCAGGGCTACCAGCCTGTCGGAATCAAGCTTGTGGCATATTTACAGGTGGTTTGCGAGCAGGAAGAATGTATTTTATTTACAGGTGGTTTGCGAGTGGGAAGGATGCATTTGAAATGGCATTTTATTTAGAAGGCTCCAAAGAATGGAAAGGAATTATTTTATTTAGAAGGCTGGATAAACGGAAAGGTAAGGATTTATTGCTCGAACTTTATGACTGATGAAAATGTAATGCCTTTCTGTAGGGAGGAGGTGCTGGAATTGATGAATTTACATTCATTTTTGTGCAGAGGATACTGGTAACAAGCTGCATAGTGGCTGAAGGTGATGCATCGTAGCGCAGTTTCTGAATAATCTGTCTATAGTCGGGTTGTGGATTGTCACTCCCACTTGTTTTGACTTTCCTGAAGCTATTACTAAGTTATTAAGTCTGCATCTGTATCTACTGCACTGCATGTGGCATCTGAGCCATATTTGCAACAGCTCCTGTTTGACTGTGCTCCTACAGAACATGCCAGGTGGTTACTAGAAGCAGGAAAACTCTAACTGATATGATGCTTTTGAGAAATTTGTGAAAAGGTAAACAAATTGTTACATAGGAACTATACTGTTGGAACCAGTCTTTAGGGCCGATGCCTCACCTCTGCCCATTTCTACAGGAGGAGCTTATCTGCTCAGCTCTGAGCTATAAATCTTTGAACATGTTGTTGTCTGTGTAAACGTTGTATATTGAATTTACCTACAGGATGCCTGGCCTACCTGTGAAGGTCACTCTCTTATTTCTGAGGCACAACCTTACATGTTCAGCATTTACATTTTACTGTTATAATTAATGACGAGTTTCTACTTCTGCGTATTTCTTATATATCTTATATGATGAGTAGCATATCATACAGTATGAGTGAGGCAATTACACTAGCAAAAGGTCAGCACGTTTCTCAGGTGCTGATTTTGGTAAAACAGAACATGAAGAAGTTGACTGAATAATGGCATTAAATCTGCAGTGACATTGGTAAGTTCTTTATGGGAAGTAGTATTGAATTCTATAGTCCCTGTGATGTCTTAGGATGTGAATATCATAGAGGATTGTGATAGGGTCTCTGATCTTAACTAATGTATTATGTGTTTGAAAATTGAGGTCCAGAAATTCACCTCAAGATTGGAGATCCAGTCATTACTGTTTGTCCAGGTTTTTTGTGCTAAGAGGTTGAGAGCTACGGTGAGAAATGAGAACTGAATTTGTATTCCCCTGTTATTGGCTTTGTTTGTCCATTTTTTTTGTGCTAAGAGGTTGAGAGCTATGGTGAGAAGTGAGAAATGAATTCACTAAATGATAGCCATTAAGTTTCAGTCTTCCTATTTTTCAGGAAGCTGCTGATTTGGCATAGTGGTATGTTGTTCTGATAGTGCATAGGGTCCTGTTGCATGGTGGTAACACAACATTTTATTCTAGCAACTTTACAAAATTATACAAGCAATGCTTAAAATGTGTCCCTGGTTTTTGACCTTTTGCCACCCCCCAAAAAAAATGAAATTGAAAATAAGTGTGAGACGCTGTGCAAGATGCCTATGGCTTACACTACTGTCATTTTATTTATAGTGTGGGTGTGGAAGTAGACTTTTATGATGGAAATGTTCTGAATTGGGCAGTTTGGTCATTGGTTCATGCATTTTGTTTCATCGCCTATAGTACAGCTTACTGGAAAAATGTTTAAACAATAAATTTAAAATGCGCTCTAACAAATGTGTTGTATTATATAAAGTTGGGAAGGTGTATCAAAAAAGAGAACACATGTCTGTTTCTTGTTTTGTGTGCAAGGGGCCAATGATCTGAAAACAAGCCAAAGGCAATCTTTATCCACCAGTGGCCAGATGCATTTTCTTTGGATGTGGTGTGGGTTTAAATGAATGTGAGTTTCAAGGGCAGAGAAGTTTTAATGCCAACTTTCCCAAGTTTATTTTCATTCTTCTTCTTCTTTTGGCTTTTCCCAGTTAGGGGTCGCCACAGCGGATCACCTGTCCGCTTATGATTGGCAGTGGAGTTTTACAGTGTCGAGTTGCCAGCCCGGCACCCAACCTTCCACAGAAGGCACACACACACACACACACACACACACACACACACACACACACTCACACCTAGGGCCAATTTAGAGTGTCCAATCCACCTACTGCATGTCTTTGGGATGTGGGAGGAAACCGGAGCACCTGGAGGAAACCCACGTGACCACATGGAGGACATGCAGACTCCGGACAGAAGGCACCCCAGCCAAGGATCAAACCGGAGAACCTCTTGCTGTGAGGCGACAATGCAAACCACTGCACCACCGTGGCCGAGACAGTATTGCTTTGTTTACCAGATGTCTGTTAGTCTTTCTGCATTGTTGTGCTGTAAAATATAAAAATAAAATCCAAATAATCATTGTAGAAGTAAAGCAGTATGCACACATTATTGTTTATGATAAATGGGACAAAATAGCCAGGTACTGGGACGTTGGGATGGCTGCAGGGGGACTCTGGTGCCATATTTTGGCTGTCTGTTCTTCAGTTTGCTTTTGAAAGTTGATATCCCATAATTCCATTTGGAGTGGGTGGGGTTACATAATTACATATGCAAATTAGATGTTTATCAGCATACAGATTTGTACCTATTTTTCATGGGCCTTGTCCAGATTTTTGATGTTTCCAGGTTGAGAGGTATGCTCCAGGTAACAACCAATCTTGAAAATCTCCTGGTCAGCTTCCATATTTAACCAGGAAACTATTATCTTAGGGGAATTTAACTTGGATTAACACACCTGCTCCTCAGAAAACCCTACCAACTTTATTAACCTCTATGGCTTCTCTCAAGTAATACTCTCCCCTACCAGAAGACATAAAATAAACAATCAATCAATCAATACTGGACTGGATACTAACAAACAGGCCCAAACTCTGTTACCAATCAGGCTGCCTCCCAGACTGTCTAAGTGATCATTTGCCCACTTTTCTACACAGTCAATGGATATGTACTCCAAAAAAATATCATATTTAAACTTGTTTGTAGCAAAAGAAAAAAACCTCTCCCCAGTAATATTCAATACCCTCCTACAACAATGTGACTGGACTCCTTTAAAACACCTCCATTTAGACGTAGCAGTTCAACACTTTAATAATACATTTCTCAGTATTTTAGTGTTAAATCTAAACAACTGCCATGGCTAAGCAGAGACAACAAGCTACTACTCAGAGAGAGAGAGCCTGGTCACTATATCAACAGAGTAAAAAACCAAGACAACCTTAACATCTAAGAAACTGAGCCAAAAAGCAAATCAAGAATGACAAAAAAATCATCACAAAATCCAACAAAAACACCAATACAACCCTTAAAAATTCTGGTTAAGTATCAAACAACTCCTTAATCCAGGGCAATCCATTACCCCCTCACCCATCACCTCAAATACTACAGAAAGCATAGCTTCACAATTCAACCTACATTTTATCAAGTCTATAAAATCTGTTATTAAAAATTATATCACTACTCCCCTTTTCAATTCCAAACAACCTAGGACCAAACCTCAACTCATTTTCTATCAGGCCAATACAAACTAGTACTGTAAAAACCTTTAGAAAAAATTAAAGCCCTCATCCCTCACTGATGGCCTATTCCCTAATGAATTTCTCAAAATGGCAGCAGCTAAACAATTGTTCTATTTCTGAACAATACATACCCACATTGCTGCAGTGATGGTGCTGTGGTAGCATTGTCGCCTCACAGTAAGACGTCCAGTTCGATTCTCAGCTAGAGCGTCTTCTGCGTGGAGACATGCGTGAATGGGAGTACCTTTGTTGAAGGTTGTGCATCAGGGCTGGTAACTCGGCACGTAAAAATCAGCTACCAATCATTAGCGGACCGGAGTTCCGCTGTGGCGACCCCTAACCGGGAAAAGCCGAAAGACACAACAACAACATACCCACATTCTGGAAAATATAACATATTATCCCATTACAAAAAGGTGGGTCCTCAACAGACTTCTCAAACTGCAGACCAATTGGTATTCTCCCTCCGCTAGCCAAAATTCTGGAAAAATGCATTCATAAACAACTCCTTGACTATTGAATCAACAATAACCTTATCTCGAATTCCCAACATGGCTTCAGACCCAAGCACAACACCACTACTGCACTAATTAACTTTACCAATACTGTAAGCCATCTCAAAAATAATCGCCAACTCGTCTCTTCCATTTTCCGTGAAATGTCTAAAGCATTCAACACAGTATCTCACCAAAAACTACTCAATGAACTATCATCCTGTAACCTTACTCAAACTGGCACTATCATGGTTTCTCTTAGACAACAAGCAGTCAAGTGGGAAAACAAACTCTCCCCTCTCCTATCCATCTCAGTCAGTGTCCTCTCCTATCCATCTCAGTCAGTGTCCTGCAAGGGTCAATTCTAGGCCCCCCTACTTTTCATCATATTTACTAGCAAGCTCTGCTCCACCACTCACCTAGCCTCCATTATACAATTTGTCGATGACTCCTCCCTCATTTGTTCAGCCCCGACCCTTCCTGAACTCCTCGAAAAAAACAAAAATCCCTCCTTGACATAGAAAACTCTCTCTCCGACCACCAACTAATACTCATGGTCTTCTCCAATATCAGACTAAAAGAAAACCTTCCCCCCTTAATCATCTACTCTTCCAACAAAACTAAAATTGCAACTGTGGAACAAACTAAACTTCTAGGGGTCACAACAGACAGCTGTCTTAAATTTGATAAACACATAGCACTATCCATCAAAAAGGTTCACATCAAACTTGGCTCACTTTGCAGAGCCAAACCACACCTTACTAACACCACCAGACTATCCACAGCCAGAACACACCTACTATCCACCCTTCTGTATGCCTCTCACATTTTTACTAACCTTCGAAAATCAGAAATGAGCAAACCAAAGGCATGTTACAATACAACTGCCAAATATGCTATTAACCAACCTCATAGATCACACCACTGCACTTTGCTATAAGAACTCAATTAGAATGAATCACCTAACCTACTATCCCTGAACTAACTATGGTCCACTCCATCATTTAGCAGCCTCAAAACTGCCCCAGACCAGACTCTTAAAGACCTGGTTCAAGCATTTACTAACTGTAGAACCCTAAGACCCTCTAAAAAGTTTCTTATAAAATTCACTAAGGCCAACAACACCTTTGGAGATTCCCTGTTCTCCAACAAAGATTCCAAAAGTTGGAACTCAATCCCACAATACATACTAAACATCACATATACTTCAAAATTTTAAGCTACTCCTCAAGAACACTTCAACCACTGGCTATGTTCCTGCACATCTCCTGGATGACTGCACTTTGCATCCTTTTAGCAACCAATACCTATCCTCTATTCACCTATTCTAACCAAACATACCCATCTTTTTTTTTCTCACTCAGCAACGCAACGTATTTCCTCGTAGACCCCAAATACTAACCTATTCACACTGCTGGGATGCTGTGAAGTAATTATGTTGTGAGTACATATTGCATTGTTAAAAAAAAAAAAATATATATATATATATATATATATATATATATATATATACTTCCTTTGTAGTTTTGTTTGTTTAATGTATATGTTTTTTTACATTTCTTTCTATATTAACTTGTCAAACTATAGCCTGTTAACATTTGATTCATGTAATACCTCTGTATCATTTCCTTTATAATGGAGCTTTTCTCCCCAGGCCTCCACTGAAAATGGGCCCTTGGCCCAGTTGGACATTACCCGGTAAACAAATGTAAAATAAAATAAAATGGATTCCAAAATGGTGGTCGTCTGAGAAGCACCCTCTCCTCATAGCTCCTACACTACCTAGTAGGTTAATTTCATAAATTCAGTAATTCCTTGGTAAAGACCCCTTATCTTTGAAATTTCATCTGCCTAAGGTCGGCTGTATCTGAAATTTATAGAAAACTGATAGGCTGGTACTTTAGTTCTACACCTAATAATCAGAAACTAAGTGAAAACGATCGTACACGTGGATTTATAGAGGCCTAAGGCTTCAGCACCACAGTAACTGACAGCAGCCACGAGAAGTGAAACAAAGGTAATAATGCCAAAAGAAGCTGAAGTTATGGAAACCCAAACATCTAAATCCAAATTATCGCCCATATCTTCTTCTCCTGAAAAAGATGTTATTCCTAAGAGACTGAGAACTTTCAAAACCTATCAAGAGCTTCCAAAGGAACCAGGAAAGCAGAAGGCTGACAGAATATTTCAAATCGATGAGCTGAAAAGTGCCCTGTTACCTCTGCAATCTGCCATTCAAGAACTATCTGAAAAAAATAAACTCTTTCAGGACCTCAATCAACCAAATTGCCGACCGTTTGGAATTAGTTGAAGGAAGATCCGAGACAAATGAAATAGAAATTGAACACCTAAAGGATGAACTAAAAATTAAGGATAAAACGATAAATGACATTCAAGCAAAAATTGTGGATTTAAAGGCTAGAAGTAGGTGGAATAACCTGATAATTAGGGGTTATCTGAGAAATATGAACCAAACCACCTACTTGAAACCATTACACAAATATTTAACAACCTACTTCACGAGAGAAGCCCTCCAACTAAATGCATCATTGAAAGAGCGCACAGAGCTCTGTGGAAGCAGCAAATTACTTCAGTCCCAAGACCCATTTATGTCAAAATGCTTAACCATCAAGATGCGCAAGCCATTCTCTCAGCCTATAAAAAATTAAATCACTTTATATGGAATAATCAGAATATTGTCATCTCCCAAGATCTACCCCTCGAAATAAGAGAGAAACGCTGCAAACTTTCTCCCTACTTTGCTGACCTTATCTCACGTAAAATTAAGTTTCAAATGAAGTTCCCATATTCCTTGTCCTTTGTCTATAAAGAAATTAAATACTCTGTGTCCTCACCCAAAGAAGCGGACACAGTTTTTATCAAATGCTTTGGATCGGCTCCGACTATACATTGAAGACTGCTTCTTTTTGCTTACCGGAGGCTTCGGTTGTGCTTTCCGATCTTATCTGATGTCCTCTGATGATGTTTGTTAACTTTCCAGATAATACATCATCTATTTTTATCTGTATTTTGCTTCCACTGTTCTCCTACCGATCCTAGGAATGTTTCTTCTGGATTTGTCTGTCTTGGGAATCCTTGAGAGTGACAATCTGTTCAGGACTTTACTGATACACCTCCTAAGCCGGAAGTATATTAGTGTATATGATATTGACCTACGGCGCAATGTCAGATTTAAAAAGGCCTAGTGTCGTTAACTGTTGAGTCCATTTTCATCCAAACTGTCTGCTGGAACATGAAACAAGCTATTAATAGGACTTTACTGCTGGGAGGGGTGAGAGTTGATATTTTTTATGTATGTGCAACTGTTGTCTAGCTGTAGAGACAAAATAGATTCTCTCATAAGTCACCCCTCTCACACAAGTTTTTTGCTTTGAGCTTCGATCTGCTCTGCCCGTTCTGAATTGTTGTCAGTCTTGGCATATGCTGTCTAAAACTGGTTGGATTGTCACTAGCCTTAAATGTAACATTATATAACTTTTGGTTACAATATGAATACAGTTCTTTTTGTCAGGGGATAATGTTCTGTGAAGTTATGTAAGATTATTACTTTTCATGTAACTGTTTTAATTCATTATTCAATCTATCTTGTGACACCTAAGTTATGCTCTATTATTAATATAATAGATGTGGTTGCAAGAAAAGCTTTGCCCATCAATATTAAGCTAATTAATCCAACTTGAAAGATTGCTATATATTCACTGAGTCCTCTAAATTTTAGCCACATATTTTAAAGATTCTAGCTGCTCCTCATTAACACGTTTGGTATAGGTGTTCGTTTTTTTTCCTTCTTAATGTTTTTGATACTCTTTACGAGTTCACTTTCTGGGAATTTGTACTGCGGTTCTCTCTTATGTTACGCTACCAATGCAAGTAATCAAATAGTGGCAAGGTGTTCAAACTAGGATATGCTAGACTTTTTAAGGGGAGGATATATAAGTCATATAATCTTAATTCATAACTGTAGGTTTTATAGTAAGTCATTAACCTTTACTCTCATATCTATATATTTTACTAGCCGTTTCCCGAATGTCAGTTACGTGTTGTTAACTTTAGAATATATTAAGCTATTTTATTCAGTAATATACCTGGTTAGTGTAATGGGTCAAATCTTATATAGTTGACCAACTCCTACATATTACTGAACCTTTTTCGGAAGCTATTTGGATATAATAATAAGGGTTTCTGATGGCTTCATTGGGAGTTAGATTAGTGATGTACATTGATTGTAAATATTGTTGGTATTTTGGTTTTCATCTGGATCTCAAATGTATGATAAGCCCATGCTTATCTAATATGTATAGTTTTCTTTCTCTCTCAGTTATAGAGGTTTTGTGGGTAGGCATGGGGATAAAATGAATGAGTTTTGTGCTGTATTTTTTAAAATTATCACACACTGCAATTCCGCTGGAGCTTATTCTGAACCATATATCTCACACCACAGATATCCTTATGGTTTTACCCTGATCCCTTTCAGTCATAGATAAGGCTTGGAACATTATTTCCTGGAATGTCAGAGGGCTTCAGGAGAAAAATAAGAAAAATTTGTTAATGCATCTACTCTGTAAATCTCACTCAGACGTCTGCTTTATTCAAGAAACGCACATGAAAAATGAAGACTGGTTTAAGGAAAAGAATAGAAAATGGGTTAAAGACATTATCTCATCGGGATTTAGTGGTAACTCCAAGGGGGTTGCGATCATTATTAAAAATTCCTTTAAACCTTCAATTGTTGGCAAAGGGGCTGACCAAGAGGGTAGATGGTGCTATATTACATGCTTATCTCAACATTTTAACAAACCAGTCCTATTTCTAAACCTTTATGGTCCATGCTCAGGACAACAAGAATTCATCATGAAAGTCTATAACGTTTTACTTAATTTCCCAAGTCACATGTATATCTTGGGCAGAGATTGGAATATGGTTATTGACCCTAACATTGACTGCTCCAGTAAAGCTAAAGTTATCAGTACTCAGGATTCTCTAGCTTTGAGAGAGTTAATGCTTGATTTTGATTTGATGGACCCGGTTTCGTTTGATAGCTATTCTGGAAATAATTTTTTTCACATATTTTTCCAAATGCCACCACTTCTGGTCTCATATAGACTTTTTTCTAATGTCTAATATCTTAGCTAAAAGGCCAATTAAATTTTTAACTGAACCTAGATTCCTTTCAGATCATTCAATGTTAGTCTTGGGGATAGATCTTACACCAAACTCATCCCTAGTATATAAAGGCTCTAACTGGTCTCTAAACAGCAACTTACTAAAAGACCAGGAAGTAATCAAAGAAATTACCCTAACTTTAAAAGAACTCTTTTCTGCTTCTTGAGACAGTGATATCCCTTTTGATGTTAGATGGGCGGCATGTAAAGTTTAAATTTAGGGGAATTTTTATTAAAAAATCTAGCTTTCTTAAAAAAATGAGCAAAGAGAAGGAAAATAGTTTAGTGGCAGAGATTAAGACTCTTGATGATAAGCTCTTAGCTATATTGGGCATGGAAAAAGAATTGCGAATTAAGCAAAAAGAACTTTTTGAACTCCATCAATCTGACTTCTCCCTCCAAGAACTAAGATATATTACTAGATACTCCGAATGGATCCAAACTCCTTCCAAAGTTCTAACCAGATTGATAGAGAACAAGCTTAAATCCCCTAGAATTGCACTTATTCAACATCAAAATACACTATATACATCAGATACACAAATTATTCAACTATTTCACCAAATATATTCGGATATTTATGCTAGCAATAACTTGCTTTCCTCCTGTGCTGAGATGGAAAAATATCTGAGTAGCCTTACTTTACCAAAACTAATTGAGTCCCAGAAAAATATCCTCTCAGCCCCTCTGGCTATTCCAGAGATTCCAGAGGCCATAGATAATCTTAAAATAGGGAAAGCCCCAGGCCCAGATGGTTACTCTCCTGACTTTTATAAAACATTTAAATCTACCCTAGCTCCCATTCCGCTTAAACTATATGGATGTATCTCAAATAATGGTATTACTGACCTTTATATTAATCACTCTAAAACTATACTAATCCCTAAAAATAATCTAGATGGTTACAATTTCAATAATTATAGGCCAATCTCTCTTATGAATGTGGACATAAACATTCTTTCGGCCATTCTGGCAAATAGACTTAAAAAAACTATGCATTCCTTAATTTCTCCAGAACAAGCGGGTTTTATGTCCAATAGACATACCTGGGACAATACCTTAACATTGGAAACGGTGATAAATCTCACCAAAAAGACAGAAACCCTAGATATTCTATGGTTTTAGATGCTTGCAAGGCCTTTGATCGGGTAAATTGGAACTTTTTGTTCATGGTATTGTCTTTCTTTGACATCCCTCCTGATTTTATCAACATTATCCAAAAGCTCTTATACACGTCTTTATATAAATAAGCAATACTCTAAACCGATAAAATTTGCTAATAGTACTAGACAGGGGTGCCCTCTATCTCCGCTGCTCTTCAACTTATATTTAGAACCCTTCTTCCTGTATATTTTACAGAGAGCCTATCATTCAATTCCTAAAATTCTCAATACTAACACTAGCTTGACTGCTTTTGCTGATGATCTGAATCTTTACTTTGAACATCCTTTGTCTGACACTAAAAAGATAGTTGAGTCTTTGAATGCCTTTGCCTGTATTTCGGATTACCAGGTTAATCAAAACAAATCCTTTATTTTCCTGATCAACCCTATAGCAAATAGACAACATCTCTTCCCAGACTCTTCTTTTCGTATGGTTTACTCCCGTAAATGTCTAGGATTTCTTATGACCACTCTTCTTCTTCCATTCTACATGCTAATTTATTAAAAACCTGGCTTTCTATCTCCCAAGACATCTCAAGATGGCTACAATTAAAACTACCTACGTTAACTAAAACTTCTATCATTAAAATGAATATTCTTCCAAAGCTCCTTTATCATCTCAATGCATCTCTCTCCTCTACTCCAAATCTCTTCTTTAACAGAGTGCACAAAGCCTTCACAAAATTCATATGGCACCCTAAGGCTGTAAGAATTTTGTATCAAAGACTTACTTTACCAAAATCTAAGGGTGGCCTAGCGATGCCCAATCTCCTCCTATAGTACAGAATCATCCACGCAAACAGGATAATTACAATTGCTAATCATCAATCAAACTCTCCTACTTGGACTCCTCTTTGGGTCAAAATGTGGTATAATCATGCCCTAAATAATAATCTTAACCCAAAAACTCTGCCTTTTTAAAGTAAATTAAACATTAAGAAACTAAAACTACATTACTCCTTAAAGGTTATAATAAAAACTTTTCAGGAGTTATTCCAATCCCTTAATCTAGGAAATGCACTCCTCCTCTTTCAGCCAATCCATTTTAACCTGAACTTAAACCTGAACTGTAAAATGATTAATTTGATCAACTACCCTTTAATCAAGGACTTCACTCTATGGGATATCCATAAACACAGCCACCTTTCCCTAACAGATCTTCAGATTGCTTTAAATTTACATAAAAAATATACCGTTATTTTGAGGCAAATAAGAGAGCTTACTTTATCAGCATTTCACAGCTATCCCAGTATTGACGTTGATCATAACCGAGTGGCCACTCTGTTACAAAACTTAGTTAACAAGAAAAACATGTTATCTATAGCTTACAAAACCTTTTCTTCAATTCTAGATCAAGGAAACATTATATTTGCAGATTACTGGGATCACCAGGGGACAAACTTCTCATTGGAGCAGAAACTTCTTGCTATTAAATCTACCCTTATGTATTCGCCCTTTAAAAAAACTTACTTATACACAATTTATGATTACAAATAATTTATATTTTACCCCAGTCCACTTGAACACATTTGATTCAAATGTATCCACTTCATGTTCCTGTTGCTCTTACCCACATGCAGATATTATTCATAATTTGTGGTTCTGTAGATATTCCCATAGTATCTGGTGTTCACTCAAAGTAAGACTTGACAAAATGGGTTACCACAAATCAACCCTGTCCTGGGAAATGGCATTACTACATGTTACCATCCTTAACATACCTAAAATTAAACTTCATGCCCTAATTACACTCTACCTCCTGGTCAAATTTTACATTACTAAACATTGGTTTGATCGCTCCAAACTGTCCTGGAGGGGTTTTACGAGTTTGGCTATCAAATACATCACTTCTCAAAAATTGTTACTAGCTAAACCCCGTAAGCGGACTTTATATCAGAAATTCTGGGACTTTATTTTTGTACTTCTGACTGACGATTAACAATTGCTTCCTCTGTGTAATTTTTAGCACTTATCCCTGTTCACCACTAAATCCTTTAACCCTTTTGTCCCCTCCCTATTTTTTCTATTTGATCATGGACAATTTGGTGCTTGATATTTAATCTTCCTCCTTCTCTCCTGAAATCTGATTATTCATTAATGTGAATTGCAGTGTGGTATATGTTTTATCTATACTTATCTAACCAGCTTTCCAGCTAGAGATTTCCTTTTTGCAGTAATTTTTTCTGTTTTCATTGGTACATATGTATATAGTGTATTACAGGTTATGATTTGGATCTCTTCTGCATTACTATGCAGGATTAATCCGTCTATTGTTGTAATAGTGTATTTTATGTATATGCTAAAATCAATAAAATTTCCATTTGAGAAAAAAATAAATAAATAAAATCCACTTTAACTTTACAGCTGTCATGATTTCATCATTTTTATCTCCTTGGCTATATTTATGTCATACATTTTTATGTGTTCACTGTCTTCTGTAAAGTAAGCATTATGTATATTATTATACGTGGGGGGTATGTATGTACGTATATATATATTTTTTTAACAAGATGGCTAGCATCCCTTTGGATATGGCTTATATGTCTGAAGAGGCAGGTATGAAACCTTCTACAAAAAATGTTCAGAAACTGAGTGAAGTTATCACAGTGACATTTTTAACCTGGAAATATTTCAAGAAAGTAACAGTTTATCACACGTACACAGCATATGTTTTTGAGTAGTTATTGGCTGTGCCTGAGGTGAATGAAGTGATAGCTACTGCTTATTCTGTCTGATGAATCTGGGATCTCTTCATGCTGTGTCCCTGAATTCTGATACTTTATAATCAGCTGTTTTACAGCAGTTCTTCATAAAAGAAGCATACTTCTCTGAAAAGATGACATGACTACCTGAGCCTCAGGGCCTTCTCCACGTATGACATTCAACAAGTCAGATCACCATTGTCATACCTCAGAGTTAGCAGTACTAAAACATTACTGTGTGGTACCCAGAAACACCTCAGTATATACAAAGGAAAATGGATCATTTTTGGACAGATGAAAAAAAATGTGGAATTTGTACAAACGTCTGATCCAGCTCTAAAATTCTCTACTTGCATTGCTAAAGTAGAAGGTTTAGTGGCTACTCTATGCTTTTCTTGAACTTCAACAATCTTCTGACAGTCTCCAGACTACAAAGGCAAAATGATGACTACAAAACAGGTAGAAAAGGGTGACTGTGGGCTACTCTATGCTTTTCATGGGATCATAGGAGATTACTAGGCCATCGACCTGGAGATCATTTAAAGCCTAGCCATTTCATCTCAGTGTAATACCATAGAAATGCTAGTCAGTACCCAACACTGCATTTAGTGTTGACTACCCATGTCCAGGAGGGTTGTGGGCTCTATGCCCAGTAAGAATGTATGGTGCCCCATAAATTCTTACTGGGCATAGAGCCCAGTAGGAATTTATGGTGCCCCATCCACTTGTCCAGGCTCCTCTTAAAGTGCATCACAGAGGTGCCCTGTGTCATTTGAATTTCTTTAACTTCAAGAATCTACTGACTACAAAGCAAAATGGTGACTATGACTGTTCCAGTCCTGAAATATGCCCTATATGTCTTTGTTTCTCCCACCTCTCACAAACTTCAGACCACACAGAATAAAATTTCTTGATTTGTCCCTGGGGAAGTATATGAGGCAATATCATTGTCTCAACATCATGTTACCCATTATTCTTAGCATTGCCCTTTTCAACAGAACCTTAATCTTCAGAATAATATATCTTTACTAACGTACACCAGTTCCCAAGGTATTACAGTCAAACACTATTCAAGGAATACTAGATTATCAAACTCCACATCAATTACCTGCATATTGGGGGGCACATACCTATATTTTGGCTTCATTTACCCCTTTACACAATGTACCTATTTTTGCAGGTATGTTCCTATCTGAATTGCTCCTGTTGCACATGATTTTGAAGCTGTGTAGTACACAGTAACCTAGACTACATGACCAATTGGTGGTACCAATAATTTAAAGAAACAAGACCCTGGGAACTACCGACCAATAAGCCTGACCAGTCTGATCTGTAAGGCTATGGAGCGAATTGTTATGGAACTCATAAATGGAGAGATTGGGAACCTTCAGTCGCTGGACCCCACACAGTTCGGCTTCGTCAAGAGCAGATCATGCCTCCTGAACCTGGTGGATTTCTTTGAGACAGTTGCTCAGGCTATAGATAAGGGAAAGGAGGTACACACGGCTTACCTTGACCTTGCTAAAGCATTTGACACCATTCCCCATTCAGGTATTATTGATAAGCTCACCAGCCTGGGAATAAACCCTTATGTCACAAGATGGATCGCAAACTGGCTCTCAGACAGATCCCATAAAGTAAGAGTAGAGGGATCTATGTCCGAATCCAGACCAGTAACGAGTGGTGTGCCTCAGGGCTCTGTCCTGGGGCCCCTCCTGTTTGGCATATACTTCTCAGAAGTACAGGCAAGCACAGAAGGGCTGTGGCTGACTAAGTTTGCGGACGACTGCAAACTGGGTGCTATAATAGAGTCTCCAGATGACATGGAGATCCTCCGGGTATCCTTTCTCTAAAAAGAAACCTTTAAGGGTGTCAACTTCCCCAATAAAGTCCTCTAATGTGCTAGACATTCGAGATGCCCAAATCAACTGTCCCTTAACTGTCCCTCTCTTCTGAAAATGTTGGTGCCCGCTATTAAAATGCAGGTAGGAGTTAGAAAATGAACTTCATGTTCCTGTTGCTCTTACCCACATGCAGATATTATTCATAATTTGTGGTTCTGTAGATATTCCCATAGTATCTGGTGTTCACTCAAAGTAAGACTTGACAAAATGGGTTACCACAAATCAACCCTGTCCTGGGAAATGGCATTACTACATGTTACCATCCTTAACATACCTAAAATTAAACTTCATGCCCTAATTACACTCTGCCTCCTGGTCAAATTTTACATTACTAAACATTGGTTAGATCGCTCCAAACTGTCCTGGAGGGGTTTTACGAGTTTGGCTATCAAATACATCACTTCTCAAAAATTGTTACTAGCTAAACCCCGTAAGCGGACTTTATATCAGAAATTCTGGGACTTTATTTTTGTACTTCTGACTGACGATTAACAATTGCTTCCTCTGTGTAATTTTTAGCACTTATCCCTGTTCACCACTAAATCCTTTAACCCTTTTGTCCCCTCCCTATTTTTTCTATTTGATCATGGACAATTTGGTGCTTGATATTTAATCTTCCTCCTTCTCTCCTGAAATCTGATTATTCATTAATGTGAATTGCAGTGTGGTATATGTTTTATCTATACTTATCTAACCAGCTTTCCAGCTAGAGATTTCCTTTTTGCAGTAATTTTTTCTGTTTTCATTGGTACATATGTATATAGTGTATTACAGGTTATGATTTGGATCTCTTCTGCATTACTATGCAGGATTAATCCGTCTATTGTTGTAATAGTGTATTTTATGTATATGCTAAAATCAATAAAATTTCCATTTGAGAAAAAAATAAATAAATAAAATCCACTTTAACTTTACAGCTGTCATGATTTCATCATTTTTATCTCCTTGGCTATATTTATGTCATACATTTTTATGTGTTCACTGTCTTCTGTAAAGTAAGCATTATGTATATTATTATAATGGGGGTATGTATGTATATATATATTTTTTAACAAGATGGCTAGCATCCCTTTGGATATGGCTTATATGTCTGAAGAGGCAGGTATGAAACCTTCTACAAAAAATGTTCAGAAACTGAGTGAAGTTATCACAGTGACATTTTAACCTGGAAATATTTCAAGAAAGTAACAGTTTATCACACGTACACAGCATATGTTTTGAGTAGTTATTGGCTGTGCCTGAGGTGAATGAAGTGATAGCTACTGCTTATTCTGTCTGATGAATCTGGAATCTCTTCATGCTGTGTCCCTGAATTCTGATACTTTATAATCAGCTGTTTTACAGCAGTTCTTCATAAAAGAAGCATACTTCTCTGAAAAGATGACATGACTACCTGAGCCTCAGGGCCTTCTCCACGTATGACATTCAACAAGTCAGATCACCATTGTCATACCTCAGAGTTAGCAGTACTAAAACATTACTGTGTGGTACCCAGAAACACCTCAGTATATACAAAGGAAAATGGATCATTTTTGGACAGATGAAAAAAAATGTGGAATTTGTACAAACGTCTGATCCAGCTCTAAAATTCTCTACTTGCATTGCTAAAGTAGAAGGTTTAGTGGCTACTCTATGCTTTTCTTGAACTTCAACAATCTTCTGACAGTCTCCAGACTACAAAGGCAAAATGATGACTACAAAACAGGTAGAAAAGGGTGACTACTCTATGCTTTTCATGGGATCATAGGAGATTACTAGGCCATCGACCTGGAGATCATTTAAAGCCTAGCCATTTCATCTCAGTGTAATACCATAGAAATGCTAGTCAGTACCCAACACTGCATTTAGTGTTGACTACCCATGTCCAGGAGGGTTGTGGGCTCTATGCCCAGTAAGAATGTATGGTGCCCCATAAATTCTTACTGGGCATAGAGCCCAGTAGGAATTTATGGTGCCCCATCCACTTGTCCAGGCTCCTCTTAAAGTGCATCACAGAGGTGCCCTGTGTCATTTGAATTTCTTTAACTTCAAGAATCTACTGACTACAAAGCAAAATGGTGACTATGACTGTTCCAGTCCTGAAATATGCCCTATATGTCTTTGTTTCTCCCACCTCTCACAAACTTCAGACCACACAGAATAAAATTTCTTGATTTGTCCCTGGGGAAGTATATGAGGCAATATCATTGTCTCAACATCATGTTACCCATTATTCTTAGAATTGCCCTTTTCAACAGAACCTTAATCTTCAGAATAATATATCTTTACTAACGTACACCAGTTCCCAAGGTATTACAGTCAAACACTATTCAAGGAATACTAGATTATCAAACTCCACATCAATTACCTGCATATTGGGGGGCACATACCTATATTTTGGCTTCATTTACCCCTTTACACAATGTACCTATTTTTGCAGGTATGTTCCTATCTGAATTGCTCCTGTTGCACATGATTTTGAAGCTGTGTAGTACACAGTAACCTAGACTACATGACCAATTGGTGGTACCAATAATTTAAAGAAACAAGACCCTGGGAACTACCGACCAATAAGCCTGACCAGTCTGATCTGTAAGGCTATGGAGCGAATTGTTATGGAACTCATAAATGGAGAGATTGGGAACCTTCAGTCGCTGGACCCCACACAGTTCGGCTTCGTCAAGAGCAGATCATGCCTCCTGAACCTGGTGGATTTCTTTGAGACAGTTGCTCAGGCTATAGATAAGGGAAAGGAGGTACACACGGCTTACCTTGACCTTGCTAAAGCATTTGACACCATTCCCCATTCAGGTATTATTGATAAGCTCACCAGCCTGGGAATAAACCCTTATGTCACAAGATGGATCGCAAACTGGCTCTCAGACAGATCCCATAAAGTAAGAGTAGCGGGATCTATGTCCGAATCCAGACCAGTAACGAGTGGTGTGCCTCAGGGCTCTGTCCTGGGGCCCCTCCTGTTTGGCATATACTTCTCAGAAGTACAGGCAAGCACAGAAGGGCTGTGGCTGACTAAGTTTGCGGACGACTGCAAACTGGGTGCTATAATAGAGTCTCCAGATGACATGGAGATCCTCCGGGTATCCTTTCTCTAAAAAGAAACCTTTAAGGGTGTCAACTTCCCCAATAAAGTACTCTAATGTGCTAGACATTCGAGATGCCCAAATCAACTGTCCCTTAACTGTCCCTCTCTTCTGAAAATGTTGGTGCCCGCTATTAAAATGCAGGTAGGAGTTAGAAAATGAACTCTTTCTGTACAATTTTGATTGAAAACATTGGTTAACATAATCCTTAACAATAGTAACATCTAAATAATGTAACTTATCATTGTCTATTTTATGTGTAAACTTCAAAAACGGTGTTGTGTTGTTAATGTAGTGCAAAAATTCAGAAAAACTCTCCTTTCTACCCTCTCCACAAAATACAAATGTCGTCTAAATACCTTCTATAATGTAAAATGTCATGGTACCATTTACTGGAAAAAATAAATTTCTTTTCCCAAAAATACAGTACAATGTTAGCATACAAGGAGGCACATGAGGCCCCCATTGCCACATCTTTCCTTTGACGGTAAAATTCACCGTTAAAGTGGATGAAGTTGTTCTCTAGGGCAATTTCCATGAATTCTAGTATAAGATTAGTAATTGTAGCATTATGGCCTGCCTCTGATGTCAAAATATAACCAAGCCATTCTAATCCTGTTTCATGGGGAATACTCGGGAAGAGTTCCACTACATCCACCGTAACCATCAAAACTTGGGGGTTGAATAAACTCTGATCAATACCCCTCAAAAAATCCCAAGAATCCTTACAAATGTGGACTGTCGTAGCCACAAATGGTTTTAAAATTGAATCAATAAATTTGGCCAAAGGTTCGGTAATACTACCTGACCCTGCAACTATTGGTCTAAACTTGAGTGGTTGTAGTGTTTTATGAGTCTTGGGAATGCCAAAAATTTGAGCAATTTTTGGCTTGTCCACGTACAAAAAATTATAAAGTTGTTCATTGATGGCATTCTGTAAAAGGTGGTCAAAAAGTTGGAAGTTAATTTTGGCATAGGCAATATTAATTTCATTTTTGGATACCAGCTCATATTGGTCCAGGTCTTGCAACATATTGTGAATGTGGGCCTCGTAATCTGCCGTATACATCAAAATATACATTTTTTTTTATGTATACATTTTTTATTTACGCCTGTTGTGCTGAGTTTGAATATGTTTGATCATACACATTTTTAATTTTGTAGTTTATATAGGGATTTTACAAGTTGTACTCTCATTAGGAGATCTTGTTTATTTAGCGTACTGTGTTTTATGAGTTTTTTAAATCTACAGTTGTAGATTAATTAATTTTATCACGTGACCTAACTGGATTATTTAATGATGTGATCTGCAGTGCTGCTACATTTGACCTTGATAAAGCCCGGTAATAGTCGGGCGAAAGCGCTTGGTGTATTTGCCATTTTCAATAAAGTTTGCTGACATATACGGACTGGACTTGGCTACTGCTATCATTCTTTGGATTTATTTTCTGCTGGTTTTTGGGTCCTGACTTGCTGGGCTTGTTGTGTTCTTGGTTTATTACACTGCTTGTACAGTTACTATCCTGCTTTTTTTCCCCTTAATTGCCACTGTAAGTAGGAAAAAAGGGTCAAGTTCACTTACCTGTATATATATAATTATTTTATTATCCATTCATTAAACAGTGGGGATCTTCCTTACCACATTTGGGGATGTTACAATGCTCCTGGGTCAGTGATGATCCTTTAAAGACATAGCACCAAGGTTTTCTGTCTTTGTCAGGGTTTCTGCAAAACAAAACGTATCTGTGTTAATTGCACAGAGTAACATAAAGCTTTCCTCAGTACAGTCCTATGAAAAACATCTGTGCTTTCCTCAGTACAGTCCTATGAAAAACATCTGTGATAACAGAGCTCTAACTACAGTTTAAGTAGTACACTGAGTATTAGAGACACAGACATTGCATGACAATCTCAATAGTTGAGCAGGTTGGATACTTTTTGTGACTAGATCAGAAGGCTGCTGGTTCTGTCCCCATACCAGGTGTTTGTAATCTATTGCTGACTTTGGGCCCAATTCTTAAAGACTTGCTTTCAGTGTAAGTGACTAATTACAATGAGAGAAGGTCATTTGGAATCTGACTCCTGGTGTAAGCCTACTTATAGACAGGCTTTACACCAAAGTAAGTCACTTACACGGACAGCAATTCTTTTGGAATATGGGCTACTGTGTTGCTACATGGGGACACTAGTCTTCAAGTAAAACATTAAACTGACATGCCAGCTGTTGGATGTGGTGGTAGTTAACGTGGATGCAAAATACCAAATGAATTTTTTTCAGTAAAGAATAACAGCCTAGGCTGTAACTGACAAAGCCTGGGGTCAGTGTGTTACCTGGTTTCCAAATAAGTACATTAAATTAGCAGGACAAGTGACAATATGCAGAAGCACAGGAGTAACCAGAGAAGAGATGCAATTAAAGTGAATCAGTGGAATTTACTTCCTTCTAGACTACATATTTTGCAGACAATTAAATCCTATCTACACTTGTGTTTCCCTTCTTCAAGATGCAAAGTTATCTAGTGAGTTTGCATTCATCCATTTTATCCAGCAAACAGTATTATATTAATTCAGATTCCATCAGCAATGTTTTGTTTGAGCCAACATGTCTTTAGTGTTTGTTATAAATGAACACAGGGACTCCACTTCCGTAATTGGTGACTCTACATTTTTTTATTAATTACATGTTATTTATTTACTTCCTCCCCATATAGAACATGCTGGAGGGACAGGTTCATAACCCAGAGACTGCCCATGCTATGGAATAGACTTCCCATACATGTCGAGCAGAGCACCTCACTGGCCCTCTTTAAGAGAAATCTTGATTAGTGGATGGGAAATAGAAAATTCACCCCAGCGATCACTCCAGTGGCTTTACTTGACAGCGGCACTGGGAACTAAGGTTGGGTGTCACGATGCCAGGGTAATCCTATGGGCTAGGCTTGTAAAGGCTCCAGGGCCATTAGCCTAGTACACACCTATGAAACTGACATTGAGCTAAAAGGCCAACTTATAAGAGTGACCTGGGGAGAAAAGCTTCACAACACACAGGGACATTTTCTGATTTTTACACCAAGTTGCCATGCTGTTGTCCTCTCTCAGAGTGCACCTTTTGTTTTGTGTTAGATAATATTCTGTATATACATAATTACAAATTCAACACATATGCTAAGACTTTTATACCAGAGCCCTTTAATATCCTGTAATATAAGCAGCCTACTTCCCTGTGAGCACATTTATTATCTTTGCAGATTCACTTGAACTTTTTTACTTTCTTTGTGATTAAAGCTTGGGTACTTAACTGCTTTTGTGTTGGCCAAAATTCTAACCCTTAAAATGAATTCTTCTGCCACAAATACTAACAATTTTATTTTATTTTCATACTCATTTTGCATTTATTTTGTACATTTTTTCTCTTTTTCTTTCATACTTATCTCAAATGCATGTATTTTGTATATTTTCTGTTGTTTTGTTTGATGTTTATATTCTTTTCTTATCACTGTATATTTTATTGAAAGTGATATTGATCTACTGCTGTAGTTTGTATTCTATGGAAGCTTTTCTCCCTTGGCTTAAGCTGAAAAGGGATTCTTCTCTAGGCAAACGTTCTCAGTAAACAAATTTCAATAAATAAATGAATGGCCCCTGAAGGTACATATCACATACAGTCACTTGATCATTTATCTGTACAATAAAATAATAAAAACTGCAAGAAAAACCCAGCTAGGCTAGAGTTTCCACTGTGTGATACCTTAAACCTCTGGTAATGGAGGCCCATGGGATATATGCAAATGACCCTTAGGGACATCAAGTGTTTCAGCAATGTGCTTCTGAATGTCTGTGACTTTTTTTACTTTTTAAGTCTTTATGGTTGCATTGGCTTCATTCACCTGAATGTAACCATAAAGACTTAAAAGGTTTAAAAAAAGTCATTCAGAAGCCATGTAGTTGAAACATGATGTTCTTAACGGGACATTTGCATATATCCCATGGGCCTCCACTGCAGGAGGTTTAAGGTATCACACAGTGAAAAGTCTAGCTTGGCTGGATTTTTCTTGCAGGTTTTATTGAATGATTAGTCTGCATGACTGTTTTACCCTTTGGTTTGCACAATAAAATAATATAGACTAGTACTAGACAGGTATTACACAGGACTGATTGCGCCAAGAATGTTGTAAGTAGTGTAGCTTAATGCATCAAAAGTTACAAACTGTTTTACAGCTTTTATACATTTCCTACAGCTTATATACTGTACCTCTCACCTTCCTTATCTTAATATATTTTCCCATACCTCATACTACATTTCTCCTCTCCATATTCCTGTACACCACGACTTTCTAACAAATGTTTCTTACCATACACTATAGAAAGCTTCATAGTATTATTATGGCAGTTTTACTAACATGGATGTACCCTCACTTCATTTGTTTATGTTATTTGTACATCAGATCTTACTGTACAATCTTTGGTACTGTCCACATAATTCTTATAAATCATGTAGTGTCCACATAATTCTTATAAATCACGTAGGATATAGTGCACTTCTTGATTCTGGCCTGGGTGGTGTTTGAAAAAGGGGCCTTTGAACCATTAATTTATCTAGCAAATAAAATAAATAAGTACTTACTTTGATGTACTACTATGGACATAAATAAAATATTCTCTTCATCTTTGGATTAAACTGCACCACATGGCTTTATTACTTTGGTCATAGAATCACAGTGATTAGGATTCTATCAGCTTTATTTAGTAGTCCAGTTTCTTCTGGTTTCATGGACTGCAAACAAAAACACCTGCTTCTTGTCACAGCTCTTGCCTCTAGAAGTCTGTCTGTCTCTTTTCTTTCCACTGCAGTCACAGTGATGTCACTAATTTCTGTCGCATTTACCATCCTTCCATCCACAACTTCTTTTTCCCATTTTTTGTACATGGGGTTGGGGTGTCATTTCAGCAGTGACGATCATCTACAGTCATGGTTTACACTGCTGGGTGTCCAGCCCTGCTGCGGTATTTCGTCCACACCACACTTGCAAGCACATTCATACCTATGGCCATTTTACAGTGTCCAATCCACCTATTGCATGCCTTTGGAATGTGGGAGGAAACTGGAGCACCCAGAGAAAACCCATGTGAACACAGAGAGGACACACAGACTCTGCACACAAGACACCCCAGCCGAGAATCATACTGGGGGAATCTCTTGCTGTAAGGTGACGACTATCTACTGTGCCACATAACTACAAATTTATTTTTCACTATGTGCCATGAAAAAAAATAATTGTTACAAATTGCTAACACCAGAGATCGCTATGTGTAATTGCAGTTAGCAACAGTAACAAATTTTCATTGGTGTGTGCTAAATTACAAAACAAGCCTCTCTGGGCTGCTTTAGGAAGTAGCAGTTACACATATGACAGTTACACACAGATACCTAATGGCTACAACCATCATCACCAGGGACACTGTTTTACACTGCAATATCCAGCACGTGCTGTTCAACCCAAGTCAAGACTGCTGCAAACTTTTTTTTTCCCTGCTTCCCAACTCAGTTGTCTGCCATCCATTAGCTGTATACCAAATACACACACATACAAACACATATTGAAGAAATTGCCATGTTTGAGACACGGGGCCATAAGACCAGAGAAGGAGAAATGACAAACCTGCAGTAATTGTGAGACCCAAGTCCTAGTTGGCGAGAGTCCCTGCTCCATGCCGTACTGGGCTTATTTCGCAGGATTTGGGAGTTCCAGTTGATGCAGTTAGTTCCAGATTCTGACGTGCTCCAAGTTCCTCTGTAGCCACTTCCATTTCCAGTGTAGCAGTCCGGTACTGCAGCTAGAAACAAAGAAGAACGTTACCAGTAAGTGTGCAGGAACAGACATTCGGGATAAACTTGGTGTTTTGAGCTTAAATCCCTCTATGATATCCAAAAGTAATTCGGGTTTGCTATTATTTCACTAGGCTAAAAGAGGGATTCCCACATGATCGCGTTACTGTAAAACTCAAAATGAATTTCAGAAGCAATGAACATTTTGCAGAAATCCATGCTAAGTAAAAGCTGCTGTTCAATGGACTTCATTTTCTACATGTATTTTCATGTGCCCTGTCAATACAGTGGAAAAAAAAGTGTCCCTAAAGAGAACTCAATCTCATTTTTTTAACAGTTTTATAGTTATAGTAGAGAATAAAACATTTGCCTTGTTCACCAGTAGAGGGGGCAAATGTGGCATATATTTACCTGTCACGTTCTTAAAATGGTGCCAACAATTCTATAAAGTAGTGACAAAAATTATATCCTGACTTACTGTGCAGTCATAGACACAGAGTCAGATATTAACATCATTTTAAAAATAAATACTCTGTGTCAATTAAAATGTTTAAAAATGCTAAGTGTACACATGTAATTTTACTACAGTATTTCCATCCTATTTCACTGGATCTGACTGAATGGTATACGATGTCACATTCACGTACTGTTTTATATATTTATACTCCTGCTTATTTGTATTCGCAGATAAGGTAGTAAGTGTGGATATGAACTCTTATTTTTAATAAACTGTAGTTTATGTTCTGGGATTAGTCAGCCAAATATTATTTTAAAATGGAACTGAAGGTTGGATAGCACAGTGACTCAGTGGTAACAGGATCTAAGAGCTCCATTTTATAGTTTCCAGGGTCAGGGTTTCATTCCTGACTGCCGGTCACTATCTTTGTCATTTTTTTTCTGGGTGGGTTTGCCCTGATTGCCTTTCCAAAACAGGCTGTGTACTTGTGTCTGTACGTACGTGTGTGTGTGTGTGTGTGTGTGTGTGTGTGTGTGTTTGTGTTCTGTTCTGTTTTGTTTACCGATTGTGACCCATGCTGTCACTGACAAAGTAACAATAGACAAGCTTAAATAAATAATACTGGAGATTTCCTTCCATGTTTCCTTTAAAACTGAGACCCGGTCAATGAAATACAAGGATGTAAGTTCATGTTTTGAGTTTATTGCTTGTAGCAACAATCTGAATTCTGTAATTTTTTGGCATAATTTATGTTTTTCTTGCATATCTGTTTTGCCCACTAAATGCTGTCTGTATTTTGCTTTGTAGTTTTTAGAAAGTATTGTAGAAATCCCAGATTTATTACAGGCATTTTAAAATTAAAAGTCAGATAAGATTACTTGATTAGATGTAATTTATATGACTTAGTATTTGTATTTATTTAGCACTTACACACACTGGGTAGATCTCTTCTGGGGCATTTGAAGAACTGCATTATAGCTTCAATACCTTAAAAGTTCAAAACTTCAGAGGTGCATTTACATATTCATCATCCTAGAACAAACCATCTAGAAGTCTAGGTCTCATCTGTAAAGTCTTTAAACTTGACCAAGTAATATATCTAGGTTTATTTTAACTTCTGTGAGGGTACTTGAGGTTATAAAAGACTCTGTACATTGATTCCACAGTTTAGGTGATTGGATCTGGAATAGTCTGTTCTTCAGATGAGTTCTGTCATAATCAATAACAAACAACAGGTTTTTGTTATGTGTATGAAAATGGTGATATCCATCAGAGCAACTGGGTCACCACTTAAATGACGCATAAACATTTTATTATGTTGTGTCTGATAATTCTGCAACATACAGAAAACAGGTTCAACTTAACTAGTATTTGTTGCTAACTGAGATCAGCAATGACCTTAATAAATCTGGACTGTCCCCTTTGAATACATTTTAGTTTACTCATCTTTTCTAATGAATAAAGGAAAAAGGATTTACATTATTCAATCAATGGACGTAAGTGCTTTGTATAAAGGTACCAATATATTAATGCTTCTAGAGGAGAAAAAAAACATTTAATGGTATTGATGAAGAAATATGCATTTTTACATATATTCTTGGTCTGGTTGTCAAAAGAAAGAGGCCATTAACTCTTGAAATTCCTGTCAAACTTTGTAACCAGACTAAAAGCAAGACTAAACCAGATGTGGGGTGGGGTGATGTTTTAAGCACACAGTTTAGTTGTTGATGAAGAAATGTACTAATATGTACAGGCTACATTCTGTGCACCTAATTATTTACAAATATTAATTAATCAATATGGGTTTACAGAATACACATCAGGACAGGATGCTGAGATGACGCCTTTCCACCCAAAAAGGTGTCATACAAGCAGAAAAAAAATGGCTGAGTGCTTGATGTCTTTGTAAGAAGCTCTTACCTCAGAAGTCTGTGCATAATTACCATATTCATGTTATAAAACCAGAGTCAGATTCAATTTAATTTATTTAAAGAAAAGAAAAATTATCAAAATGAATGTAAAATAACATTTTAAGCTACTTTTTTTAGCGTTTTTGTTTTGCCAGTAAGTAAGTGTTGCCTATTAAAAACTTTTGAGTTATTACAAATTACTTACTTAAGGTAGCTATGATAGTCCGTCCTTAGCGCTAATGACAGGTTAGTGTGCACTGAAATGTGTGCATGTATATATAGAGAGACAGAGAAAGAACATATATAGCCCTGTGCATATTATTTATCCTGCCATCATTTGAATACTGTGTATCCTTTTGTCTACTGTAAAATTCATACAGGAGTCCAAGATCCACAGTCATCTCTACAAACAGATTTGCAGATTTACATTTCTCAACGCAGGATGAGAGATGCAGATTTCTGTTCTACTATGAAAAATCAATTTCCTGAAAGTCAACATGCTGAAAAGATGAAAAAAAATGCCTGAAATTCTGAAGGGTGGAAAACTAATTTTTAGTTGTATTCTACCAGGGTGACAAGCTTCCCCCTGTACCCCAATATGGGGGCAAGCCCTCTCAACCTTATATACCAACTCCATGATCGCACCAAATCGAAGAAGGAAGAAATCTGCGAAAACAAGTGAATCATTGCTAATGCACACTTAGAATCTGCACCAGCAATAATTTTCTATGGGAAACAGGGTTTGGCAGTATACCATTATTTTTTGTTTTTCTTTGTGCTACTGATCTCGAGCACTTTCACCTCGAACATGTGCAGGTGAGCTGCAGATTTCTCCTAAAAACCAGAAAGTGTACTGACACACAGTAACAGACAGGTCACTATAATGCCCTCAGACCAACAAGCCAAACTCCACTAGTTAAAGACCTGTATATCACTATGCATTCAATATCCAATGTAATTAGTATGTCTCCCATGTAGCATTAATAAAGGGAAGTTACTATAAAAATGTATTTCACTGTATTTACAGTATGTCAGTGTGCTAAGCTGGTATTTTTCACTCAGACAGTTAAATGTGACAAGTGCAATTGTCCATACAAAATTCAAGCTGAATGTGTGTCATTTTCCCTCTGCACTTTGCTGAAAAAGAAACAGGAGTGTATCTATTTTACTAAAGGCAGCGTGGTCCAGTTTATCTTTAACAATTCATTGAGACTTGCTCAATTCTTTTTTGGGTTAGTCTAGTTTAGAGAGCAGGAATAGTTTCCCACTTCATCACTGACCTTTTCTAACAAAATTCAGGGAGTGTAAAGGATTTTACAAAAAAATCTCTGCATAAAAACAAGAATTTTATTGAAACAAGTGTAAAGAATAGCATAAGATGTTAAGCACATATTGCAGACTTAAACAATACAGATGTGGGCAGACAGTGGGAATATGAAGTTAATAAAAATGAGGGTAGAAAAAAAAAAGACATGAAAGCCAAACAACCCAACAATGCAGACTTACACTTTGGGCACTGGGGGACACTGCAAAACTCCCAGCTCCGCTGACTGCCTTTCAAGACGTGGCACCACGGTTTAGTGTCGTTATCAGGATTTCTGCAATGAGAAGGAAGGATCAGAACATTTGTTTGCGCTATTCATATTTACCACCTGACTTTTATCATAGAAAATATCTTTGTCAGAGACTCATCTGATTCTCAGCATGATGCAATGCTCTTGGAAGGCACTTAGATGTATATGCTAGCCACAAGTAACTGCAAAACTGTACTTCTGTTCTACCCACTTGAACATCAAGACAGCAGGGGCATATAACTGTGGTAAAATGCATTTAAATACTAACCATATTAGAAACATCTCTTGGGAATCTGGAAAGGTGAGAGCACAAGTGTGCACAATGGGGAAATAAAAGGAGTAGGGTCAGCATGACTTGATGCATGCACAGCAGACACAGGGGAAAAAACAGGGACAGCAAGTTCATTATAGTGAGCAGCTGAGTACAGACAGCTGCAAAATGACAGACAGCTTTCTTCCCTGAAATGATTTTTTGTTTGCATGGTCACTAATTCATTAATGGTGCTGTTTTGTCCTAAACCAGAATCATTTCTAGTATTTACTGCATATGCTGTTATACTAGATACATCCTTTTTAAATCTAAATCAGACTATGCAGCCTTGTAATATTAAAGCTCAGTGATTCCTAATGTGAAAATAGCTGGTCAGATTGAGCTCAGGTTTGTCAAAATATAATTGCAGGGAAGAGCTTTTTTTTTTATAACTTCTGCCATATAGTGAGTGACTTGAAATCTGTCTGGTGTGCTCCTTCATGGTTCCTGCCCTGCTAGTATTCAGTCTTGCCCAAACTGGGAGGTCTGTGATTAGTGTTACCAGTGCCTTTTGCTCATCTCATACCTCTCTCCATCCTAGCTTGTGAGCTGTTACCCAAACATGGATTGCTGCTAACATGTGGAAGAATTCTGCTTTGTGCTACCAGCTAGCTTAGATAGTTCAGGCTTTTGGTAGTCTCACCATACACAATGACAGACCTTTCTAAACAGTTTGCATCTGTTTAATGTACCTAGTACAACTGGGAACCTCTTTGCATATTCCCTCCTTTACCTGCAGAAGTTATGGGTTCCAAGGCCAAGCTCCATGGAAAGGTGGCGGTGGGCATTATAACGGCTGTCACGAAGAATATTATTGTCCCAGTTCAGACACTCTAGCCCACTAGATGTCATGCTCCAGGTTCCCCTGTAGGAAGTCCCTCTGCCTTCATAGCATTTAGATGTTGCATCTGTTTATTAAAGAACAAGTGAGAAAAAAGAACAGCACAGAGGAATTGTTATAATTTAAAAAATAAGTAACTGGGATATCGAGTCAGTTTGGTCTTTATACCAGTCATAATAGTAAAGACACTTCACAAATCTATGACAGTTTTATGCAATCAGCTGTACTTTCAATGCAGTTAACTTTATGAAGAAAAAAGTCACTTTCCTGGAGTAAATGGCAGTCAGCTTCCATCAGGAACTTTCACTAAAATTCTTTAAAACACATACACCAGCAGTGCTGACTGCTTACATAAGTGCACACTTGACAAATGTAATTACACTTTTTATGAAATGCTGTTCTGTTATAATAACAATTTAGGAGAGAGGGATGGACCCTAGACCTTTGGCCAGGGGTGCATATAAAAATTTTTGAATTGTGTGTCATCATCCAGAATGTAGCTCTGTCACTCACAAGACTATCCCCTACCTCAGGCAGTGCATGTTTCTGCACAGTACACCTTTTGATTACTGGAAAAATGCTGCAATGTCAGTGATGTATTCTGAAAGTGTCATTTACCAAAAATGTATACCCATAAACCATGACAAATATTACATCATGTTTTTATTTAACTGCTACCACATCTCATGGCACAAACTTAATTATTTCTAAAATGTGCATGTTGTGCTACACTCATGCCCTGGAGCTATGACACACGATCCTTAATAAAAACAGTTACTAAGCTTCAGGCCATTAAAATTCAAAGTTGCTGTAAGAAAGACAGACAGCTTTCTTCCCTGAAATGATTTTTTTGTTTGCATGGTCTCTAATTCATTAATGGTGCTGTTTTGTCCTAAACCAGAATCATGACATGGAAGAGCTCTCGGATCATGTAGCCCAGACAGGTGTGACCCTAGCCCTGAGTAGCATCCTGCCATTGCCGAGAATGATACCGTAGTATAAGGACAAAATGACTGACTTCAATAATTGGCTAAGCTTCTGGTGTTATTCAAAGCGGATCCAGTATCTGTCTGCCTGGGACGACATGATTGACAAACCATGATGCTTTGCAAGAGATGGTTTGCACCTATCACCCCTGGATTCAGGTTACTGGCTAAGGCTCCTGCCACCCCTATAGCGCCTTTTTTAGGCAAGGTTCAAAAGACAAAACTGCCACCATAACTGGTACAAGCAAGCAAAATTTGAAGGTAATGCTACTCAATGCTAGAAGTCTAAACCTCAAGGTGCACTCTCTCGAGGCTCTCCTAAAAATGGAGAACATCGATATCTGTGTAGTAACTGAGACCTGGTTCAAAGCTCCAGAGAGCACCCCTGAAATACCAGGCTACAACTCATACCACACTTTTCAGCCACCAAACCAAGACTGAAACACTAAAGGTGGAGCAGTGTCCATATTCACCAAGGTTATTCACACCGCCAGGCTGGTGGCCCAACACAATGCATCTGAAATTCTCCAGGTGTAACTAACACTAGGTGAGACCTCAATACAAATTGTAATTTGCTACAGATCTCCCACCATGACCCAAGAGTCTCACTATACCTTTCTAAAAATACTGGAAAATATTAAGATACAACCAAGCACCCAAATACTGGGTGATTTCAACTACCCTGTCATTAAATGGGAAAACTACTCCTGTACCAACACCTTTGCTCAATGATTCATGGAAGTCATAAATTCCAATGCCGTAGAGCAACTAATTCATAGTCCCACCAGGGGTACCAATATCCTAGACCTGGTCATTACCAACATGGGAGATCGATGCTCCACACCAGTGGTCACCCCCTTGTTGGTCAGATCATGCACATACCACCCCCACCCCCCTTTAAGGAAACCTCCGTAAAAAACTTCTCCAAAGCCTGTCATCATGCTTCTCAAGTCAGAAGTAACAAACTTCATGACACCCATGCAGATGGGAACTGGAAGTTCAACTGCTGAATCCTACACTAAGGTGCTGTACAAGCACATTCACTCGTGCATGGACTGAGCCATCCCAAATAGAACCAAGATGCTGTACTCTAAAAAAAAAAAAAAAAAGGAAGCCAAATATGATGGGCCCCTGCCATAAACAAGCTGTACAACAGAAGGAAAAAACTGTTGCAGAAAAGGGAAAGAACCCAGGGTTAAAAAAACTCCCACACCAGCCTCAGTAGAAAGCTGAGATCCCTCATAAAATCTTCCAAAGCTAGTTAAGAAAACAAAATTGCCAAAGATTCCAAAGACAACCACAAGGCATTCTATAGCTATGTCAAGAATCTAAATGGCAATACTCAGATTTGCACTGAGCTACAGCAGAATGGCACTAGATATACTAATCCCAAGGATATTGCCACAATCCTGGCAGATTGATTCAGTGCCAACTTTACCCCCCTCTCACCCCATAAAGGGCCCATCTCAATACCAAAAGAATGCCAAATTCTGGTAATCACAGCCACTCAGGTAAAAACCACACTCTCCAAGGCCAAGAATATAGCATCCATGGGACCAGACGACATCCCGGGCTGTGTACTGCATGAACTACAAAATGAACTGGCACCTCACCTATGTGTCATGTTTAATCATAGCCTCACCTCGGGCTTCATGCTCACAGAGTGATGCACAGCTACAGTCATCCCACTCCTTCCCATCAGTCTGACTAACCTGATCTGCAAGGGCATGGAACGTATTATCATGGAATTTATAAACAAAGACATTGGCAACCTTCAAACACTGGTCCCACCCAGTTTGGGTTCATGAAGGGCCGATCTTGCCTTGTGAACCTGATTGACTTCTTCGAATCAGTCTCCAGAGCCATGGTTCGCACAGCCTACTTGGACCTCACCAAGGCTTTCAACACTATCCCCCACTCTGGAATCATAGATAAACTTACTAAGCTGGGCATTAATCCCTACGCCACTCGATGGGTTGCATACTGACTTACTGACAGAACACACACTGCCGATTCCAAATCCGGTTCCAGACAAGTGACAAGTGGTGTACCGCAGGGTTCTGTCCTGGGACCACTCTTATTTGGCATCTACTTCTCTGAAGTACAAGCCAACACTAAGGGACTCTGGCTTACAAAGTTCACAGATGACTGCAAGCTGGGAGCCGTTATTGAATCCCCAAATGATGTGGCTATACTATAAAAGGGTCTTACCGAAACAGATGCCTGGTGCCAGAGCCATGGGCTCAAGCTAAATGCCAAAAAATGTACAGTTGTCCTCTTTGGGAAAAACCACGTACCTCTGAACTACCACATAAGTGGCAGTACAAGTGTGATAAGAGACCCAGGAACACAGTGGTCTGACCTTTGATAACCACATAGCCACAACATTTAGAAAATCCTTCTGAGTGTCACACCTCATCACTAAGGGCTTTTCATCCAGAAAAAAAGGAGGTCATTGTCCCTTTGTACTCATCCCTCATTAGACCCATTATAGAATAAAATGCCCCGTTTGGTATGTACCTGTCCTCACAAGACATCTGCAACAACTAGAAAGGCCACAGAAATACCTCACAAAAAGAATCACAGGCCTAAAACAGATGCCTGATGCTGACCATCTAAAGAAGCTCCAGCTATACTCTGCTGCATATCGCCTACTCAGAGACAATCTCTGCGTAACATACAAGTTCATGTCAAACCCAGAGTTGTTGGACATGCTACACTTAAAAGAAATCCAATACCTCTGAGCCACAAGCTCCAGGGATCTTAACTTTGTCATCGCGATGAATAGAACATGCTGGAGGGATAGGTTCCTGACCCAGAGACTCCCCATACTCTTGAATAGGCTGCCCATACATGTCAGGCAGAGCGCCTAAATGGCCCTCTTCAAGAAGAACCTCGACGATTGGATGGGAGATGGGAAATTCACCCCGGGGATCACATCAGTAGCCCGGCTAGACAGGAGTCCAGGGAAGTAAATATTTGGGGGAAGCAATGACCAGGGAATCATTATGGCTAGGCTTGTATAGGCCCTAGGGCCAATAGCCTAGTACCTACCTATGAACCCATGAACCTATAAAGAGGAATAGGTAATAGTGAGGGAAGTTGAAATGAGCTAGGACAGGAAGGTAGGACCAATACAGTTCAAAGATTTAAAGTACTACATTGAATATAAAGTTTTATATATAAATTTACAAAACAGTCGACACAAACTTTGGTAAAATGAAAAAGACAACTAAGGTGGAGGCTAGTAGGAGGTGGCAAGGAGAGACATTAGTAAGTTTCAGAGGATGTATGTATTAGGAGAAGGCTAAGAAAATAAAGGTTCAAGCTTGTAGGAGAGCTATGTAACAGTAGCATGAGCAACAACACTACACTGGGTTTGGTACTGAGTCAATGTTGTTATTTTCTTAGTACGTTTTAAGACACATTGTGTCAGGTGATGGTTATCTGAGTACCCTAGGGTAGTGTGAAGTATAAGGTATAACTCACAACACCTTTGTAATTATGGATCAAGAGGTTGGAGTTAAAAGGGATAATTTGTTGGTGTCAAAAGGCTTTCTGTATATAATACTGTTCACATGAACCATAAAGTGGTTGCACTTCTATTATTAAACAATAAAATATTGCTGTAGAGAAGTTATGGTGCAACCAGCAGGTCAGGGGAACTTTGGCAGCAATGTTGTGAGTACAGTCACTGGTATTCCACTAAATATGCTACAGTTTGATCATTATATAATATTAGTGCACATTTTTAGCATATTTTATTTGGCAACTGGGCTTGGCCACAGACCCTTTACAGGGTACAGGTTAGAACCATATATCTTTAGGTACAGCCAATAAACTATCATGCTTCTGGGAGGAAAACAGATTATCACAAAGGAAGACCATGGAAACTCCATACAAACAGCCACTGCACATCGGGAATGAATGTCAAACATTACCACCTAGCCACCATGTTTTGTCAGTTTACAGTGTTTGCAGGTTCACTTCTGCCTCATGTCTCACACTATCTAGCTTATTCACACGTGATTATCTCTTTATTCAAGGATAGTGTAATGGAACACAGAAGGGGAGGGCTATTTATTCATTTATTTGAGTTTGTTAAGTGGGTGGGCCAGTCCAGTGAGTCTTTCAGCCATGACCTGGGTGCAAAAGCATAAACCAGTTTAAAAAAACATTAAATACACTGAAGTACAAAGCAAAAAATGTATGTAAACAACTTAAGGACACTTCCAAGAGAGACAGTATATGTACATGCTGTATGGAATGCAATTATAATTGGGAAAATAGAACATCACCATAATGTAATTATGCACAACATATTAACTGAGTAGATAGTTGTACATGGCAGACTTAAAATATTCTTGTAGTGAGTCATGACTACACTAGACCCAATGGAGGAGTAATTCCCAGGTAATAGTAAGGTGACAGATCAACTTCAAGAACTGTAGGATTAAATAATGGGAAATAAGGTTACAGAAGGTAGAGGCTGATGAAAGAAAAAGGGGTAAGAGAAATATGGAAAGGATCATTAGGGTAGTTGTATAGGTCAGGTATCACACCAGCTTTGTTACTATTGCCTTATGGTTTATATTGTTCAAATGAGTAGCAGTGACTGTATCTGTCAAGATGTAATCATTGAAATACTGTTGGACAATTTAAATGATGGTTTAATGATGAGATCAGGGAATTGGCAGGGCATTTGGATACTGCTGGGGAGGGGGTAGTACATAAAGTTACAGTTTAGACAATTGGTAAAGAAAGACACATTAACCCCTCGATATGTCTTATGTCCTTATTGATGAATGCATGTTTTTAGCTTTCTGCAGTCTTTCTCTTTCATTCTCTTATACACACACTAATACATGCAAGCACATACCAGCTGAAACAGATTGATATGCTATGGACCCATTCATTTTGTCCTGGATGACCATGCGAGCAGAACCATTTCATAAGAAATGCATACAAGTGGTATAATGCATGGGAGGCTGGTGGAAAGGAAATTTTTTGTTATATTTGAGATCTGATACAAACTCAGTAACTGAAACAGAAGAAAGCTGGGGGAATATATGACAAACATTAAACAAAGCAACAAGGGTGTGACCAAAGTCATGCAGTACCCACCTATTTCACACAACTTTCCTTTGAATCCATTGGGACACTGACAGACAAAGTGGTCTGAATAAACTGCTTCCTTGCATTGGCCTCCATTGTAACACCTCCTATTGATACATACTGCAGGTGAAAGAAAATCAGTCATAACTAAGTTAGTTAACACCACAGAGACCAGATATAAATAAACAGGGGCAAGACCCACATTATTGTTTATGCCCAAATGTGGAAACAAATGTCATGGCTATAGCTTTACGTGAGGCTAGTTTCTACCATAGATTATGGATAGCATTTTGTGTTATTAGGGATGCAACGTATTAGTTTTCTAGCATTTCAACTATCATCATCAGATGTGACACAGATAGCAGAGGTCTGACATATAGACAAAGACTACTTTTAGGTAGAAAGACTGCATACAAACTGTCTGTCTTCCCTCAAAAGGTGTAGAACAGCTTGTAACTCATCCATCCTCTGCTGGACAGAAGGCTAAGACAGTTCACCTGCACAGCATGGACATAGGCCTTTGGGTGGGGGAGTAAGGCTCAGATGAGCAGGGGAAGGCAGGCAATGACTAAGAAAAGTACTGTTTGCTAAAAAGGTTCACAGTATTCAACCACAACAACCTTTATCGCAAGGCAAGTCAGCTGAAGTTTACTGTATGGGAGAAAATATGCACAAGAGAAAAGCATTCATTCTCACATTAGGTGGCCAAATGCATGAAACAGGGACTAATGAACCCCCCCCCCAAAAAAATACATATACATTTTATATATATATATATATATATATATATATATATTTTTTTTTTTTTTTTATACACACACACACATATTAAACTCAACCAGCGTATATCTGGGACAGTAAGGTACATTCGGCAGGTATACATGTTACGTACTAAAGACGGGCACTGAATGACAGAGCAGTTCTTCATTCTTCTCACATCTGCAGTATTCCACCCGTCGGCCAGCAGTACGCAGCCATGTTTCACCCTTCTGATATCTTTCTATTGTTGTTGGATCTTGGCAACCTATGAGAAAATAACACAGTTTAGAAAACTCAAGATGATGAACAACAAAAAAAGTGCTGCCCTATCTGCAGATGAGCTGATGTGCAGGAAAATAAAATGGAATTCTTTCCCTTCTGTGTAGTAAGAAACTGTTCTCAGATTTCATAAAATTAGAGTGTGAAATGGGGTACATAACTGGATAGACAATATGCAATAGTCTATACAAGGCAAGATAGGATAAGTGGCCCATTGCAGCAGAATCCTGAGCAGATTAAGCGTCCACTCCAGGGACTGGTAGCTTGCTGCTGTCCATCATTATTTTCTGCCATTATTCTGGGTAGGTTTAAACTGAAATGTGCCCTGTAACATTTGGAAATTCTAGCTTGTTACTAATATGTGCAAAGAACACTGCCATGGAACATTAAAGCAAATGGGAACAGACTTTTTTTTTTGCTTTAAATTATTCAGTATTTTTCAAATTAAGGACCAGAAAGCCCAACTCTAGCAGTGTGTCTTCTCTAGTATTACATGATTTTCTCCAAATAATAATTCTGCTATTCCTAAGTTCCCCACACCTCCTTTAACAACAAGGGACTCTATGATGTAAAGCATCAAAAGAAAGACTGGGGGGTTGTGGGCAGCCTCCACGGAAAGAATGGGGCCATCTGCTAGAGTTTATTACTTTGGGCAGAGGGACAGAATCACATAGACTGGTGCTGGGCAGAGGGACAGAATCACATAGATTGGTACTTTCCTGTCCTGTAACAGGGAGGCATCCTTACTTATCTCCACAACCCATCAACTCTATCTCACTGGTGTCCATGGCTCCCTCTTAAACTCAGTTGATACTAAACAGCATGTCACTTTAAGATAGCAGAACACACCGATCTGGCCTTCATCCAATTCTGTCCTACTCCAACCCACAGTAAAATATTTGCGTTAGGTTTCACCAGCAGATGGGGCATATTTGTGATGTAATGTACTTCTGTGTCTTCCAAGGGGAAAATTGTGTGTGTGTGTGTGTGTGTGTACACCATGGCAGATCTCTGGAGAAATGGTTTCCAGTTAATGGGAAGGTGAGACAAAAAGTATCTTTGCATGAGCTGGCTGATAAACAATAATTTAAGCCCATGCAGTAGATCATGAGAAGTCTGCCTGCTATCATGGGCTACTGCATTAGTAATTATTACATATAAATATATAATGTTTTTCTTTTTCTATACAGAAAGTTCATTATGCTAGTAGCTTTTAAAGTAAAACAATGTTGTCTCTAATCTCAGGTAAATGCTCCTGCATTCTTTTCTGCTTCACCAAGCCATAAAACCTTCAGATTTGTATAGGACTTGTTTTTGCAAACAGCCCTGTCATCTGGAATTGGTGCTGCCATTACACCCCAGCTTCATCCTAGCAGCTGTTACTCTGTACACTCAGAGGACAGAAGTGAGGTTGTCCTCACACTTAGATGGATCTGCTATCTCCCTACCAGACAGGAATGTCTGAAGAACAGGAGACTAAGATAAAGTACTGCCCATCCTCGCACTTCTGATCCAGTGTCTCCACAGAAGGATGCATCGCAGTATCTGGAATTTTGGTTAAAGTATAGTCTTCCTTCTTAGCCATTCAGCATTTTCCATTCAATACCTTTCAAAGACAGTATGCATTTTTGATTGTGGGGTTAAATCCTACATGAAAGTAGAAGTCGAGCTGTAAGAAATACAATAAACATCAACATTCATAATAGCATAGTTAAGAAGTAGCTAAATGCAGAGAGACATTTTCATCAGTCATTAAAACAGTTATAATGACTGATGGCATGGGTATGAGTTCTGTTGGGCAGGTGCTCTGCAGCTGATCTGTTACCTGACGGTTAGCCAAGAATGAGGCATAATATGATACAAAGACTAGCTTATATCCTGGCTGACAGTTTCTGTACCAGCTGCACTCGATGTATCATTTTGTCTGAATGAGAGTTTTTTTTCTGTCTTCATAGAATTCAGCAAAATTTAAATAAAAAGAATTCAACATTTTGGGGTGGGAAGGAAAGTGTGAGGGACATGGCTCTGGTACTTATCAAAACTTGTTGTGATCTACTTTCTTATCCCACAAAGCTCTGTTGCTAATGCTGATACAGTACTCATGCATTATTTATATTGGACATCAAAACATTTAATCAAATATGGACTTAGATCTCTAAGTGCTGCTGTTTAAAATTTGATGACGTTGTGGTACCAGTGAGACTGAGGGGCCAATATTCCGAGAACAACAAAAATGAACATACTGTCCTTCTTACCTCTAGATGATCTTGCTCCTCGTCTTGTCCGGATATGAATGTCCTGCACACAGAGAAGAAGCAAAATGATGATTCAAAACACCAGTTTGTTGTTTTCAAGTATTTATCATGAATGCATTTTCTAGGACTTCCTATATCACTAAAAGGCTGGCCCATAGACAGGACCCAAGAAGTCAGGATCAGTGAGACCACTTTCACCAAGCGACCAGTTACCAGTGGAGTACCTCAGGTCTCCTTGCTGGGCTCTCTCTTATTTGGCACCTGTTTTTCAGAAGTCATGTTTAATGTACAAGGCCTCTGTCTCACCAAGTTATCAAAAGACTGTAAATTGGGATCTATTTTAGATTTTCTACCAAGATACCAACATCTTGCAAATGGGTTTAACACTGGTGCTAAAGCCACGGCCTAAAACTCAATGCCAAAATATGCATTATAATTCCCTTTGGGAAACTGTCAACCCAAGTTAATTACTCCCTCAATAAAACACTCGTTTCAGTAGTAAGGGATCCAGGAACATCTGACCTTTGTCCAACATATAGCTAAGACTGTAAGAAAATCATTCTATATTCATTTACAGGTGCATCCAGGTGCTAGGAAGTTATAGTGCTGCTGTACTTCATCAGCCCAGTCATTGAATACAATATCCCCTTTGGCAAGTATCTAACTAGACACTGGCAACAGCTGGAACACCCGCAGAGGTTTCTCACCAAGAGAATTCAGGGCATAAATACCCTGTCCTATCTAACTAGACACTGGCAACAGCTGGAACACCCGCAGAGGTTTCTCACCAAGAGAATTCAGGGCATGAATACCCTGTCCTATCTAACTAGACACTGGCAACAGCTGGAACACCCGCAGAGGTTTCTCACCAAGAGAATTCAGGGCATGAATACCCTGTCCTACACTGATTGCCTAAATGCTCTGCCTCTGTATTCAGTCTCCTACAGGCTGCTGAGACAGAATCTTTTCCTTGCTTACAGGGCTTCATCAGACACAACCCTGATGGATTTGTTGCACATGTGCAAAACAAACATTACCAGAAACACTAGATCCTTGGATCTGAACGTCACTTGTGACGTAAACAGTACATGTTGAAGAGACAGATATGTGTCCCAAAGGATCCCTTCACTTTAGGCTCCCTATCCATATAAAATAGAGTTCATCCCTGACTCTATTCAAATGAAACCTTGACAGCTGAATGGGAAATCATAAATTTATCCCTAGTTGACCCCAATGTCCCTCATGGACAGAGGTGCTCAAAAAGAAAAATATTATTGTAAGTTACACCCCCTGCAAATCCTTAGTTACTTCCCTACTAACATGCCCAGGACTCAATTTGGGGTGAATGGCTATGCTTGTAAGGACCATAGTGGTTTTTAGCCTAGTAACAACCCTGTGAACCTACTTCTGCGTGGAACTAAACAGTTGGCGGACACATCTCATACTGATTAGGTACCTTGGCACATTTCCCCTTGTGCACCATAATCATATCTTATCTTCACCATTAATTCACAGCCAGTTTTTAAACTGCCTTTTGACACACTACAAAACATCTCTTACATTAACTCTCTGCATTAGATCTCTTCTTCATCACCTGTCTACCACCCCCCAAAGCACTGACTGCATTTTCTCCATAATATTATATCCCATATCAGCATATCAGTAAGGACCCTGAGCACCTCTGAAGAACATGCATGAACATTTGAAATGTCATAATAAACACCTGCTAATCATTATTATTTACATTAATTTTTAGTTTGTGAGACTATCATTTATTTTAGACAATATGAAGTCAATCAAATTACTGCACTCCAGGATGTTATAAAGAAAACGTATGATATAAGGTGCACACGTATCTCTTTTTCCAGTGATATGACAGGCATATTTTTTCTTTAAACAAGAGTCAATAAAGGAAACAAATATGGAAACCAATTTCTGAACATGATGAATTAATGTATACTTTTACAAGTGTATTTTTGGACTTAACATTCCTGAACATTACACCGTCTTGCTTTTAATTTGTAATATATTTCATGAAGGTGCAGTACTTTTTCTTTTTGGACAGAAGAGCAACTGCACTCCTTCCTTGGTTAAATGAAGATTGTTCAGCTACCAACCTGTTGACACACAGGTAAAGCAGCCATCTACACCAGTAGTGATCCAGCTTAGGGAACAAACCTAAGATGTCAGAATGAATGAGCATCCAAAGGCTTGCCTCTTATCCTAGACATTTGGAATATATGAGTCCTCAACAAATGACTGCCCTCTGCTGGATATTCAAGGTATGGCACCACAAATATATTTCTGTGTGGATATGTGAGAATTTGTATGACTGCCATGACATCACTACATACTTCTGCCACTGTAAAATGAATAATTGTAAACTTTATTAACATTACCTCCATGGATGAAGCAGAAGCAATGGTTACAATGGCTAGGAAGCACAAAAATTTCATTCTGTTGATTTTCACGTTACTGTTCTGCAGTTCACAATCAGTTCACCTAAAAAGACAAGGAAAGGGAATGTACTTCTCAAGCTTTTTACTATACTGTCTTTGGTGTGCAGTCATTGTGAAGCTCAGAAAAAAAGTCATTGCAAAAACTGCAGAAAAAAATCTACAAGACATTAACAAAGAATGAAGCGGATGTTTGCAATCTCACTGGATAGTTAATGTTCTGAATGATATTTGTATTCTCATTGTAAACTCAGAAAGACTCACTTGGCATGAGTGTGTCTTTTTAGGCATAATCTGTAAGACATGTCAAGTTGTAGTCATTCATTCATTCACTCATTCATTTGGCCATGAGCATACAATCATTGTTCATTGTGACTGGACTGGCTGAAATGTAGAAAGACAAGTACAGCAAAAATAAAAGTACGAAGGTGCACTGAACACATTGTACACATGTGCAGGAAACTGACATGCACTTGATGACAGTGTGGCATGTGATATGTTGTCAGACCATAAGCTAACAGTCAAAAGTATATATAACCAGTAAGCAGATGTTCTTTTATATGCCTTGCCTGTGTAATATCTGAATACAGCCAAAGTTTAGTAAAGTCAAGATTAGGCCTAAATTTGCAATAACATTATCAAGAAAATGGTACTTTATACATTAAGTTTATTAAATATTTTGAATATTGTACTTCATTATGCTGGGAGAGCAATTACATATAGCTAGGTTAAAGAAATGTCCTTTGCACTCTTTGGTGAAGTTAGAAGTGAGAGCAAGTTTTGCATATGTTTGCTGAAAGACAGGGTTTGTATAAAGAGACTGATAAATGAAAAACCCTCTTCTCCAGCAACAAGTCTGTGGGTAAGAGCCACCAAAATGGTGAGAGTATCTGCAGTTTTGCTTTGTTGTTTTAGATCTGCTAGTAAGGCAGAGGACATCAGTCCATATAAGAAAACTTGTAGATTAGTTTGTTCAGTATAAACTACAGTCTGCCTGAAAAAGGCAATTGTTTTACCTTTTTGACAGTGGTTCAATAGTGCTCATTTTAAGGAGCAGCAATACAACACAGAAATTTTTATTCTGCTCAGAGTATCATAGCAGAGAATGAAGGAATCAAACCCTTGCCTACAGAACACACCACATTAACAGTTCATTGATTAAACTCACTCTGCTCTACTTGAAGATGTGGCACACTTCCACATAACTGTACCTAACACCTACACCTATATAAGAATACCCTGACAGTGGAAACAAAAGTGTCTTCTTTGTTTGCTAAATTCTTAAAGTGATTTGCTGACATTTCTATATATATCATAGCATTTGATGAGTCAGGTGCCATGATGTATTTTCCAGCTTTCCCTTCCTTATTGTTTTTTGGAAGTTTTTTTAATAAAAAACTTCATAAACTTTTACTTAAAAAAAAGCCACAATAATTTTGCTTTTCCAGTGTGACATTACCATAAGGTAACATGAGCTACAAATCGCTTTAAGAATTAGGATGAAATAACGATTGCTAGCAATGGACCAGAACAGATTTATAAAAGATGGTTTAGTCTGTGTAGCAGAAACAGATGCTGGAATATGTGACTATCATCAGTCTTGAGTTTCAAAAATTGGTTCACGTTCAAACAGGCAGTTGGGTTCTACTGTACAAATCTGCAAAATTCATAAGAAAAACACACAGTCTGTCCTTTGTATGAAAAGTGGAGAATATTTTGAATCTACCACTCAATAATACTGAGATAGCATTTACTTATAGCTAGTCACAGAAGCACATCAGTTGTGTTACTACCTCACAGTTCAGAGCCTGGCTGGGGTTGCAGACGGCCCTACGTCTATGTGGGTTTTCACTGAGTGCCGTTGCTTCCACTGACATCCCTAAGAAATGCAATATGTGAACCAGTGATCCTCTAATTTGCCTCTAGGTATGTTTACAATGTGTGAGTGAAAGTCGTGTGTGTGTGTGTGTATATATAGATGTGTATGTGTGCGTGTGCGTGTGTGTACACAGATGTGTGTATATGGATTATGTATGTATGTGTGTGTGTGTGTGTGTGTATGCGTGCTCGCATGGATGTGCAAGTGCGTGCATAGATGTGTGTGTGTGTGTGTGTGTGTGTGTGTGTGTGTGTGTGTGTATATATATATATATATATATATATATATATATATATATATATAGATGTGTATGTGTGCGTGTGTGCGCACAGATGTGTGTATATGGATTATGTATGTATGTGTGTGTGTGTGTGTGCGCGCATGCGTGCTCGCATGGATGTGCATAGATGTGTGTGTGTGTGTATGTGTGTGTGTGTGTGTGTGTGTGTGTGTGTGCATGCACATGTACATGTGCCTTGTGATGAACTAGAATCTCATTCAGGATTAGTTAGCTGACTGCCTTACATCCACTGTTTGTCAGGATACTCAATGGATCCACCCATGGCCCTGAAAAGGATGAAGAGATACTGGAGAAAGAAGTTACATCTAGTGTAAGTCATCTACTTCTATTTTCCATTCTGATTTGACCCTTGTGTTAATGTTTCAGTAAAGTAGTTGAAAGTAATATCTTCTCTATGATAAACTCTGCACAAACCTACAGGGGTTGTTATCTGCTTTTAGTAACATTCAGTGGTTTAATTATACATATAATTACTTACCTCATGTCTAAGACATATCTAACAAAGCCTTCCTGCTAAGTCTGTTTATATTGTATACTTTTCATATCCTTTCTGCTGATTTCCTATTATTTGTTCTTTTTTTATCTGCCCCCATTGAATATTTTGTTATGATCATGTTATGAATTAACTATTTCCAGCAAAAATCAAGAAGTCTTGTTTCTTTTTTTCCCGTGGATTTGAGAATGAAAAGGGGGTACTAAAAAAGGTTCTAAGCTTCTGTTAACTTGACTATTTCTATTTCTTTTCCAATACCTTGCAAAACTTTGAGAAGTGAGTGAAAACATAAAGTCAAGAATTTTATGAGTTATGTCCAGTACATTCCCTCCTCTCCCAGCTGTGTGAACCAAAAGGTTGGTCAAATGCTCTCCAGTAACAGTAGGGCAAGGTGTTGGTAGTCACTGCCCATCAAATTGTAAGCCATGGAAGCTGGCTTACTGTACTAGTAGAATTAACAAAATGAAAAGGGTGAGTTTATCCTTAAGAATAACAAAAGTACTAATAGGTTATTACACCAGGCAAATAATTTTGCTTCCTTAAGGAGTCAGCGCATCAAACCGCCATGTAGTTCAGATATGTTGTTTGTCCACAGTTGGTTGTTTACTTAATTGTTTCAGTCACATAGAATCCCAGGGCTCTGCATTCATGAGACCAGCAGGCATGCATCAGAAATATGCAGTTAGTTGTTGATTAATTTGTTAAATGATCTGTGGTGACAACAAATAAAGGGGATGGTGCTGACTGTTTCATCATTCCCCCTCTGCGAGCCATCATCGACCAAAGCAAAGGAAAGCACTTAAGAATAAAATTCCACTGCACAATTCAGTAATTTAGTTATAAACACATCAGAGCATCGACAATAAGGCCCTCAACTAATGCTTTCAAGACTGATAACTTGAAAGCCAGGTTTCAGAAAAGAAAAAAAAAAAAAAACATTATCACACCGTGACCAAGAAACTGCTTTCCCCATCTAAATGTAAACTTTCCCCAAGGTGTCATAACTTTTTTTTTATCGCTTAGGGTGTACAGGAGATTTTTATTTACACCTAGAATCTGAATAATTAGTTGTGAAAATCTGAGTTTCCTGATGCTTTGCAGATAGTGGTTCTCCAAGTGTCATATATTATAAGTACGTTTATATGACATAGCCATGACTGAGCAAACAGACCCATCTAAATGGCGTGACTACAAAATGCTCTTTTTATTCACTCTTTTTTAACTTCTACCCTTTACCATCTAATGTCTCTGTAAATTAAGAACCGCATGAATTAAGTTGTTTTAACGTCATATACAGAAGTATCAGAAGTTATTTCAGATTACTATATTTACAAGCAAAATGCACAGCTTCTGAAAGATGCAAAAACAGTTATCACTTTTTACTACTGTCTCTTTTAGTCTATTAGTCTGGCAAGGCCAGCTAAGGCAAAGAGCTTTTTCTAGTTGTACCGAGTAGTGTAGGTTATAATTGACTTGATTAAGCCCAGACAGCCTACATGCAAGGGATTAGTTATGAGAATGAACCAAGATCTGATGCATCTAATAAGCTAAATTGTGATTCATTGCACATTTGTGCCATCCTGTATACTATGGTAAATCTATTTTTAATAGTACAGTACAGCAGAAACACAAAGGCTACAAGGGGCCTTTTAAATGAAGAGAAAACTGCAGGGGAAATGACTCAGCATAGACACAAAGCATGTCTTTCTTCCAGACATGTCAACCACATATATTAGTCTGTACTGATAAATGCAATGTGGTGTATAAGCAGGTTATTTTAATAAGTTTTAATTTATTTAATATGTATTCATGGATGTCTGAAAACCTTTACACACTGTGACACTATGAGAGTCAAACCCAGGTCAATCTGCTAGATGCTCATGAACCAAGTTATTATTTCAGTGTCTTCTCTATATGTCAGTTCCACTGTAAATGAACTGCTGCCATTTTTTTAAAGAAAGGAAAATAAAATATTCATTCCCACTAAAGCAATTTTCCCAAGCTAGCATGGCAGATTACAATTGGCATAACTTCTACGAACAACCTTTTGCTTTAGTGTCTGAGAGCTGCAAACAGTTGCTCATTTGTATATTCCCATGTACATTTTCAGTCTCCCTTTTGGTGATCACTAAATGGATTCTGTCTGACAGCATTTGGCTGAAGGTCAGTTCTGCTTGGCAAGACATAAGTCAGAGTACTTTAAACTTCCCCCTCCAGTCTCCGTAATTGCTTTGGTGCTACAGGAAGTGTTGGGTAAGCAGACGTTTGTTGAGGCTTCTGTCTGTTTTCAGTAACATGGCGAGGAACAATTCTTCCCTTGTTTCCATATGTAGCAGGTGACCTTCCCCCTTTTTTCTAGATATTTTCAATGGTTTGGTTTATGTATGGCATCCTGTAGGTAAGTTTTTCTTTCAGTCAACAGCATAGGGAGGTGATGGTTTACTTGGTGATATACAGCAAACAGTGGAAAGACTTGGTCTTTTGAGGCCTGGTTCAATACTTAAACATAGCATCCACCTTAAAGTAGACAGACTTGTCCTCTGAAAGCTGCTCCTCAGGTAGTAGCCAAATGAATCATCTATGCTTTGTGGGACAAATATTGTGACTCACAGATCGCGGACTACGCAACTACCATACATATGGAGAAAAAATGCCATATAGTCTTGGTCAGCTCTGTAATTTACACCAGCGTAGATTTGTCAATGCAGTTATTTGGAGATCACACAAAACTATACTGTTTGCCACTTTTACACTAATCAGAAAATAGGGAACAGCAATTTCATTTTAATTTTTAAATGTATATACTTGTCAATTGGTCTTACTAAGACTCTTTTCAGCCATGACTGGTTCCCCAAGGGGAATAGTAAATACAGCATATATACAGACATTTTAGAGTAACCAACTAACCCACGTTTCTGGGGGGAAATCAGAGTACCTAGAGAAAACCTACTGAAATACAGTGAGAGCATGCAAAACTGCATACAGTGACCAGAGTCATATGATCAAATGTCAGGAAAGCTTGAATCCCTGCACTATGGAGCTCTTAGGCAGAGATCTTATCAAGCTGCCCTGCTACCTAAAAGTGACGAGGAATATCTTTCAGTTCTCACAGAATAAGTCAAATGCATTTTGATTTATATTTCTCTCACAATCATTATATAATATGACAGCTGTAAAGCACACTGGAAATAACATTTTCAGTTTAGCAGGCAGAGACCTGCTGGTTTTTCATGAGCCACAGCCTGTTAGACTGCAGTATTTTAATACATAGTCATCACGTTTATGAAGTAGACAACATGGGAGGTTGTGATTAAAGAGCTCACAAGACTGGAATGAATTATTGTGTCTCTTGCAGACGGTGTCTGTTTCCATCTGACTGTACATCTAGTCTTTTCAGTTATCCAAATTTTTCTTGCTAATAGTTTGCACTACAAGACAGACTGTCAAGACTTTAAGGCATTGTTTGCAGTGCACAGGACCCAGTTAAGTGCTAGAACCAACATGGGCTGGATTGGGTCCAGAATCAGAGTGGGAAAATAAAGTAACAGATGAAAAATGTAAGGGAATGTAAATGATGTTGGCAGAATCAATGCAAATTGGTGCTGGGTTTAGGGGTTGTGTGTGGGCTCCGGATATTAATGTTTACGGTCAGAGTGAACCAATAAATGGATAACTGAAGTTTATCTTGGTTCAAAGTTTTTATCTGTGGAAAACGGGCTGAGTGGATATTGATCGACGACTTTCTCTGGGGTAGTGCACATTCTTCAAATTATATATAACAATTTTACAACACTGCATTGTTATTAAACATGGGAAATGTGATTAGGAGCTCTATATTTACAAATACATAGCATCTGTTAATGTGATTGTCTAAATTCTATCTGCTTTCCAGTCTAGCTGACTTGTTAAAAAGTGCTGAACATGTTAAATGAATGTGAAATGTTACATTCCCAACTGTTCATGAGTGCACAAACCAGTGTTCAAAAATATTTAAATGCTTGTGAGACATCTCAACTTCTTTACTCAAGAATTTTAAGTAAAGGCAAAAGTAATGGGAGAACAAAGGCCCAAAATCAAGGAAAATGTTTTGAAAATTACTTTAATTCACTTAGAAAGTTAATAGAACAAGTTTTGCACCAACATGCATTTTCTGAAGAATAAAAGGTATGAAACTTTAATGGCTGGCATTAGTCACATAAAGTAGTCATCACTGATTTACCAGAAAATCAAAAATTTTATGAGGGGCAGTATGCAAAATCAGGTGCTGTGGAGAGGTATCTGGTGAGGTAATTTGTTATGGAAAAGTGTGTATGCAGAGAGTTTGTCAGTGCAGGGGACTAAAGCTCCGAGCGCTTAATGAGCTACTTCCTGTTCTCCAGGGCGCAGGGTTTTATTATGTCCCACCCTCATAGGTTCAAAGGCAAGTACTAGGCTAGCTGCCCTTAAGGGCCATTTTAAGAGTAGCCAGTTCCTCTTTTTGTGCTGAAAATAACCTATCCCATTTGGTTACACACTGACCTTACTCATCCTGTGGTTGATAATTATATATTACCCCAATGAGAATAATTGGTATCATGCTATAGATAATTTGAGGGGGCTATGCATGGGATAAAGCATTTAGGAGTTGCATCTGTCCATACTTGGTGCAGGGACTGTCCTGGGGTAAATTGTCTGTTTCCCATCCGTAGATCTAAGTTGAGTTTGAAATTGACAGGGATTAACTTTGTTTTATGTGGAAGAAAAGTTTGTTCCATAGTAGCGGTATCCTCTGCGGAGTATTGCATATTCATTTGAATATTCATTTGCCTGCTGTGTCACTCTGAATAAGTGACTTAACTAGACAGTGCTTCCAGATCCACCACTAAAAAGGTAAATTGTTTCCAGTAGGCTTACCTGGTAAACAAATAAATTAAAAAAGTGCTCAGTTGATTATGGTAGCCATAAATGCAGAAATTCAGCATTCTATAGTCTTTAGAAGAATCAGACTTCAGCTGCCCACCTGGGCCATGGGTATCAGATTTAATACGAGTTTGTGTGACGTAACCTCACTTTGTGAAATCTGCAGCTGTTGGGCACATAACTCTGCTCAAAAATGTAGAAACGCTGGACTACTTTTTGTTACAATTAGTTTGTTTTATCACGTGTAATATAAAAGGAAGCAGAAATCATATGTTATGTATACCTCGGAGAAAGGGAAATTGCCCAAGATATAGCAATTTTGAAGTTAGTATATATTTCCTCCTAATTGCACTTACATTTTCACTACAATAAGGAAAGCATTTATCATCTTTGAACTTTCATCAAGAACCAAATATAAATAGCCAGACAGCAAAAAAAAAAAAAAAAAAAAAAAACAGTTTACATGACACATTATTTCAAAGCTTTTTTTCCGCATAATGAAACCTACAGAATTGAGTTTAGAAGAATAACCTTCAACAGATATCTGGAGCATGTATTCAGTGGAATCCATGTGGTCACTGTTACAACCTCTGGGGGGGGGGGGGGGGTTGGTAGGTGGCTAACAGATATTTAATGCAGAAGATCGGACTAGAGAGATGGAGAATTAAAGTTCATAACAAAAATCACATGACAAGCAGCTGTGCCTTACCTTTGTTTAACAGTCACTGACCGATTCACTATGAGTTTGAGGGAAGAAAACGTTTTTTTCAGAAAACTAACCAAATAGCTAGAACTGGAGACAGATGCCTGTTTCTGCTGTTAATTACTCCTTTTCCCTGTCTGGAATGGTATTTTAACATGTGTGCAGTTTTTATTTTGTAACTGTTTTGTTTTAATAAGCACCTAGCATACGTAAAACAAAAATGTGATTGAAATTAACATTATAGCTCATAGGATAGTTTCAGAAAAAATAATACAAGAAGAGCTTAAAGAATATAAAGATTCATTTTCAAAAAGCTATGCTAAACATTTCTTCTTTGGAGTACAACAGAGGTGGACTGTGTAACATGGGATGTGGGGATGGAAAGAATGCAGGGAAAACAACTACACTCTCTTTTTTTAATTTAGAGAAAATACAAAAATATTTTCATATTGGCAAGTTGTTTGATATGTATATCTGTTGTATGATTCCATTCTATTATTAAGTTGTTTTTGTCTTCACAAATATTTTATTGTTGCCTTACTGGTTCAGGTCATGACTGAAAAGGGTCTTTGGATCAGTTCATTTACCTGTTAACAAATGTAAAGTAATTAAGTAAGTAAATACGTAAATAAACAGTCAAACAAACACATAAATAAACTAGGTGGTGGATGTGTGTGTGTGTGCTTTGAAGCTCGTCTTGCTAATTTCAGTTTGCAGAAGTTTTGAACTTCTTTATTCAATAATCATCAAACTGCAATTACTGTAATAATGAGTAAGTTTGGGGGAACCCCCAGTACCCCTCTATTTTATGTAGTAAGTCCCGGACCACATATTCTCACTCTTTATTTTATAAAGTGAGGGAACAGCATCTGTAATAACAACACTTCACCCATTCTACCTTATGTATGCAGAGAGGCAGACAGCAATTCCAGGCTGTGGAATTTGGTCGTGTCACTTGGCCAGTTAATGTTTGGGCAAGTGAGCAATTCTCAGCTAGAAATATTCTTCTTTTTTAAACTTTTTTGGCCTCTATGGAGCACACCTTCAGCTACTGCTGGTGCCTCTCCTTGATCTTGGATGCTGGGACCTTTCCCTGACCCCTGCAAAATTATTCTGAAAGCCTTCTGTTGCCTCCCAGTGCAGCACCATACTTGTGACCCAAGAGATTTTTTATTTCTCTTCCCTACTCATTTCCTCACCCCAGTGTCTGATGTGCAGTGATATAAGGTTGGTACAGTCGAGAATGTCAGTCTGTGGATGCCCTTGGCATTTGTAAGGATGGGATACATACCTGTAGTAAAACCACCCTGTAATCCCTGCTTATAACCATTCCCCTCCCCAGGATAAGTGAGCTGGTAAAATATCACTGCCTTTCCTTTCTGCCAGTAAGGTCCTCAAGCACCAGTCAAACCCATGTTTCCTGGGCCATTGTGAGGATTCTCTTCTTCTGCACCCCTAGTATTGTAAAACCTGGCATTCAGCACATGGTCAGCTATATTTCATAATAAATTAAATAAAATAAATTATATGAGGCTGATTAATACAACTCCAAAGTTCGTAGGTTAGTACTAGGCTAACTGCCCCTGAGGGCCATTTAAGCCTATCCATGTGAGAATCAACCCTGTACCTTGTGTCTTTAAGGTAAGCATCTTAACCATTATACCAGCCTCAAGGTAAGCAGAATCTTGGGTATCTCATATGAACATGTTTATATTACAAAATAATATACACACTCACTATACAAACCATTACACCTACATTTGTACTTCAGCTGTTGTAGGTTGATTGTGGGTCCTAGAGATGCGTTTCAGTATAGCAGTCCAAGATTTTAAATTTAAATGCAGCAGCACTTTGGAAGAATTACACAGCAGTCAAGTAAGGGTCATTCAGATAACTTGCTCTGACTGGCACAACAAGTTTGTAACGTAACAGAAATGAGTTGTGCCTTAATTCGTGCAATGCTTTCTTATTAATTTGACAGAGTAAAGGCAATAAGAATGTTAAAGGTAATATTTGTAGCAGATACCTATGCCATATATATAGGGAAGACAGAAAGGCCTTTAAGGCGAAGAATTTATGAACATGTAAATGACATCTCTAAAAAGAAAGACACAAACGCCTTTTACAAGCACTATATACAGTGCCCTGATATGAAACTTAAATTTATGGTACTGGAGCAGGTTGCACAGGACCCTAGGGGAGGAGACTGGGAAACATTCCTGCTTATATGGCAATTAAAATTAGACGCAGCTAGATCCCCAGGTTTAAATGACAGTATTAGTATTTCAAGTGTACTCAAACTACGTAAAGTGAAACTGTAATGTTATATATGGTTATATACATATTACATATATTTTTTTAGAATTTTATAGATAGAACATTAATATAATATGGTTGAAAGAATGTTTTTTAATAGTGAACAATGTGTCTGGAAGTATTTTGGTATTAATGTATTGTTTTTTTGTAAGTATATGGCTTGTTAAACATTTTGCAATGCAAAAATGTGGGTGAGGTTTTTAACATTTGTTTTTTAAAGGAATTCAATTGAAGTAATTCTGACTGATTAAATTAACTTAAATTGAAGCAATTAAAAAAACACCATGTGACCAATGGTTATTGTATTTAAGGGCATTACTTTTTTATGTTTGTATCTTGATAAAGCCTGGTAGGAACCAGGCGAAAGCGCTTGAGATATTCAATGTTTTTTGGATTTTAAAGGTTATTAAAAGACTTTAAAACTACAGTTTGCTGCAGCCTGTCGTTTCTCTGCTGTGGACTTTGCTGTTTGTATTCGTTTCTGAGAGACTTGTTAAGATACCTATGCCACCCACAACAGCTAATGTCCCTTTTAGTCTGGAACAGTTGCGACTCACCTCTGCCAGTCCACTTCACTGAGGCAGTACTGGGCAGTACTTACAGGATGAGAGTTGCATAATATGCACAATGAAAGGGAGAAGCTGCAGAAAGTGCTGTCTTGCGATCTTGGGTTGAGGGTGATGATCAGTGGCAGTAAAATACTGGGTGATAACAACGTTCCTCTTAAAGCTTCTTTCAACACTAGAGATGAACTCTACTTCAGAAAGACTCATAGCTGCATAGAGCTTGAGGAAACTGGATGTCTGTGGCATTAGTCACAGCTTCAGGAACAAAACCGCAGGGATAAAGAATTAGAAAGGCTGGGGGCAGGGAAGCTCTATCAGTCTCTGTGGCACTGCTTTAGAGTGTGAGTGAAACTAAACAAAGATGTTTAAGGAGAACTACTTGATTTCACTGTAGTACAAAACTTCAGAAACAAGAGCTATTTGCTAAGACCCTGTTACATTTGTTGCATAGTATCTGACACATAACTAAGTGTGTGTGTGTGTAGTAATGGATGGAACTTCCAAAGCATGTAGCATGTTAACTTCTGCAATATTTATGATTTGTGGCTCATCTCATCCCACAAAGCGTACACATTTTCTTGCAGGGAACTTTTGGAAAATAACAGGGCCGGAAAAGCAATAATGATGTGGCAAGAAACAGAGTAAAATGCAGAAATGCTTTGCAGTAACTTAACATATCACACATTCTCTCATGTTGCTTATAGCACCAAAAACCTCACTTAAACGCAGTGTCCTAGCTTCTGTATAAAAACACTGCTTCTGTATAAAAAGGCAAACAGTGTGTGCAATAGATTAGAAATAGTTAATCTAACATTACGCATGTGAGATAAAGATAACAAATTGCAATATTACTCATGTGAAATGAATGCGAGAAGGGGAGATGCATAAAAACTTGTTTACATTATCAAATCAGATGTGACAAACATTTAAGAAAGGCTACAGCATTAGAGACTTGCAAACGATTAAGGAAGGCAGCAGCATTAGTTCTATGCTGTATTCTGATGGCACAGCATTATGGTAAGACTACAGTACTAAGGAATGAGCTAAGAGTGAACAAAAGAAGACATAGTCAACTTAGAAGAGGAAAGAGGCAACCAGTAGAAAGGCACACTGGGATACATGTTGCATTTTAATGTAGAGTTCAGAGCAGAAGACTTGTCAGCTAAATGGTGCCTTTTATTTTGATGTATTGTGATAATACAGTGATTGCAAGTGGATATGGATGACATGGTACAAAAACAATTCCTGCTGCCTTAATAGTCTTAATAAGACCTTAAATACTGAGTATTTTGTACATTAAGGGTAAATAGCCTGTGATGTGACTCATAAGCTTTAAACATTGTCATGCTTAAGGCATAATAGCAAGCGGTATTTGTATATCAGGATAACAAGAGATCTTCAGTAATGATTAGTCCTAATAAACTACCGGTGTCATCAAAATTATTCTCTTATGAGTACATACTTTGGAATGTGTTATCTCTTGGACATTTGGACTGACTTAGTAAAGCCTCATGGCACAGTTACAGTGTATATTTCTCAGATAGTAGCAAGGCTGAGATGTACAACAGAAAATCTACTGCAGGATTTTCCTCTGTACATTGTGTCATGGAATGATAAATATCCTGTTATGTTTTCACCATATATTCCCATTTAAAAGCTTGAAAAGGTCTAGTTTTTACAAATGCGCTAGGTTAGGTTGCTTCACAATGTAGTCATTCCTATAGTTAAAGTATGCTTCTAAACCTCTTAGCCCAAGAAATCTGGACAAAGCCTAAAATAACGGGGTGAAAAAGTCCTAAAATAGGGACATGTTTTAAATATTGCTCCTATAAACTTCAAAAGTTGCTAGAATAAGAGGAATTGTATTAACATGCATCTTCTAAAGGATACAAAGTCTGAAACTCAAATATCTGTCATATTTATTGACTTGAATTCTCAGTGATTTGTTAGAAAACCACAAATTTTATGAGCAACAGACCAAAAATATGAGGCAAAAATCTGGACATTCTGTGAAAATCTCTACAGTTGAGAGGTATGATAAGGCTCAAGCATTTTATGTTTTACTGTTTCCAGACTTAAGGACAGCCATCTAGTTAACAATTGCATGAGCACGTCTAGCTTTAGGATGACAGTTCTTACTTTATTCACTTCATTTTAATTTGCTGACTTGTCGTTCCAGGTGCCTAAGATCTGTTTTTTTTAATTTGTTTTGCCTTGGGATACATGTTTTGAAACAGCCTTACTTTAGCTTTTAAACTGCAGTTAAGACTGCATTATCTTAACAGTGGAATACATTTGTGTGTAGGAATTCTCTCACAGAAAGTTATTTGTTGAAACCTGTGTTTCCAGTCTCAGTGTAATTTGTATTAATCCAATTTTATATGTCCTGCATTGTCTCTTGTTAAACAGCTGCAGCCTTTGTAAGGTTTCTGCTTTATCTTCTGCACCACTGAATGTGGGCTGGCTTGTGCTTAAAAGCTGTAATCAACAAGTCAGCAAACAAAATTGGTATCAAATGTAAGTAAATTAACAGTCTTTGGCAAAAAAGGTAGCTATGCTAGGCAGAATGTTACTTATTTCAGAGCTGAACATTAAGACTTAAGAATTTTCAAAACAGCTGTTACGGGTTATGACATGATTTCCATGAAGACAATAAAGAAAAGATGTGCAGTCAGAGAATGTTGAAAGAGAAACTAGCCTTGAAATTGCACCTGGTACATAACTTTTTTTAATGTTTTCCTGCTCAGGTTGAATGGTATCCGTATATCCGTATACATGTAATCTTCCCTTAGAGGTTTATAGGCTAGCTGCCCTTGTCAGCCATTTTAAGCCTAGTCAATCTCCCTTTTTGTGCTTGAAATAACCTATCCCATTTGGTTATAGACTGGCCTTACCCATACTGTGGTCAATAATTATATAGTACCCCTAATGAGAATAACTGGGATCATACCATAGATGACATCACATAAGGTAAAAATTAAGTGCTGTTTTGCTTTCATAATTAACACATTTGAAAATTACAGGAAGGGGGAATCCCTAAAGAATAGCCATCTGGAAAACTTTAGGACTGTTCCTGCTGCATATCTACAAGCTGATGGTAACAGCTACCCTTAAAAGTGAGGTACAAGCAGTCATTTCCTATTACGTTATACACAGTCCAGAACTACAGCATTTGAATTTACCAAACAGGAAGGAGACTTGTAATTAGCACTGAAGCATATACTAAACCTATCAATGGTGTTTGCCTGAGATGTCACAGTTTTTGCAGAACTAGTGGTCTGAAGAGGTACTTGCTAATTTCAGTTGATCTGGCCTTTGCCCTTTAGTAATTGAAGAATATGTGTGCAACCACATTGAGCCTTGCTGTTAACCTTAAGACACGGTTAAGGGCTTTCATGCCTGCCACAGTGCCAATTTAAATTTAATGTATAGAGTAAGAAAGGAGTGAATTCAATGTTTTCACATTGATGCAAAAGTCAGTTCTCCTACATTCAAATTGACACCAAACAGAAGTAGCAGAACACGCTCATTACAGCAGCGCATCCTGGGTAGCAGATACACAGCAGCTGAAAGCCATATATTTATTTATTTATTGATTGATTGACATTTGATTTTATATAAGCTTCACACAAACTTACTTAAAACTTGCAGTAAAAAATGGTAGTCAGAGTCCTATCTACATACAGAACTTTTGGAAGATACATTTCTGCAGGGACAGCAAGGAGGGGGTGTTAAATAGGTTCATGTGGAAAGTCACTGCTGTAAAACAATGAAGAGGATGGGAGCGCCTGATTAGTTCTGTGCAACAATGTGAAGAAAGACGCAGATGCAAAAGGTGCTGAGATTCATTTCTTCCCCATCTGTTTTTTTTTTAAACAAGGTAAGTGCCATACATTTTTTTGTTCTGTGATATTTTTGTCCTGTGCCTGCTGACCATCAAGCCAACTGCATGCACCTGTAAACTTACTAATGAAGGCCACCACCAAGTAGAGTCCTGTGAACTGTAGGCATGATTCCCTGGGCACTCTTTGCAATGCCAACTCTTCTGTGAGGCTGCATGTTTCACTGGGCACTATTTGCAATGTCAACTTTTCTATGAAACCTTACAGTAGCTTGCACTCCTGCTCTTTGTCAACCCCCCCCCCTAGTATGGGCATATCCAGCCTCCTCTGCCACTGTCATTAAATGCCCAAATCACTCATTGAACCTGATACCCACTTGTGTTGTCAGTTAAGTCACATAATGTCATTTGCTTAGTTTCAGATGTGACATGAGCACTTTTATTTGGGGGTCACTTGCTCAGATTTGCAGAGTTTATACTTGGAGGTTGCAAGATTTAATTATAAGCCACTCACCTTTCAGTTCTGTGACCTGTGGGTAATACTGTCTGTCTGTATGTAGTAAAGTGATTTATGAGTGCTTTTAGTATGAAGGTCTAGCAAAAAAGTTTAGAAAAGCATTGCTTTAGTGGTAACATCTATTAGGTTTAAGTTAAAGTGCAGTGACCCAGCTGTCAGCAAGATTCATTTTGCTGTATATTTTCTAACAAAATCTATTTCAAAATCACACAAATATTCTGTTTTATTGTTTTTGCAAAACACAAGAAAAATACATTCCCAAATTCAAAGAAGCAAAATCTTGCTTTGGAACATTTAATTTGTTTGAGCCAGCGTTTCTAATGGAGTGACTATGTTTGGAGAGAAAGTAATTTTATTTTTGATATCCTGAATCTGCATTTGGCAGGTGCAAAAGTTTTACTTGGACATGTCCTGTGTTGGTAAATTTATAGAAAAGGGGAGACAATGTGGACCAAGCACTCTTTAGGTGCGGGTGGTTTTTACATTTGATACTGGTTGTAAGTTATTTATTAGAATTACTGGAGTATTTTATGTCACGTTTAGGTTTGCTTGTCAGATGTGCAAAGTTGAAAAGTATAGTAATAAAACTGTAATGCAGGGATGTACCCTGGAAAGACCCCAAAAGTACCTCACCAAGAGGATCAAAGGGCTCAAACAGATGCCATATGCTGCCCGGTTAAAGAAACTCCAGCTCTACTCAGTGGCATACCGCCTGCTCAGAGGCGATCTGTGCCTGACGTATAAGGCCATGTCTAACCCGGAATTAATGGACATGCTGCACCTCAGAAAATCCAAATCCCATCGAGCTACACACTCGAGAGACTTGAACCTCAGCACTAAAATAGGACATGCTGGAGGGATAGATTCATAACCCAGAGGCTCCCTTCACTCTGGAATAAAATCCCAGTCTAGGTTAGGCAGAGTCCCTCACTGACTCTCTTCAAGAGGAATCTTGATGAGTGGATGGGAGATCGTAGGTTTACCCCTCTTCTGTGTCACTGTTATACAGAGGCACAGTATACTAACCTCGAAAAAGGGCATAGCAAAATGAATTTAAAATGGGTGGCGAAAGCCAAACACACTCTGGCTAGGCTTATAAATGTCATAGGGCAGATAGCCTAGTATGAACCTATAACCTATAAGACTAACACTAAAAGAACATGAGTGCATTATGCTTTTATGTGCTTAGCAGGGAGTATTCTAACAGAGATGACAAGGCCACCTTCAGACATGTACGCATGGTTGTATGTGTGTGTGTGTGTGTGTATGCCTGAGCGTGTGCTTATGTATGTATTCCCATGGGACATTACACGAACAATAGAATACAACACAGAAGAATCAATTTATGTGTGTGACATACTGTAGGAGGTTTTAGTATGCCTGCAATGGACTGTCAGCAGATGAGCAAATGTGATCAAAGACATTCAACCAGGAAACTGGATAAGACTGGACTTTATTCCTATAGTTTACTGCTTAATGAAATCTGAAAATTGTATTCCCTGAAACCTGGTTGGGGTGGACCATCAGTGGTGGTAAGACAGTACCTCTCTAGTCTAAATACTGATTCTTTAACAAAATGTTGTGTCACATAATTACAAGACTAATTACAATTAAAAACAGAGGACTCACAAATCAATAGAAACAGACACTGGATCCTGCAGACGATCCCAGCATACTGTGCGACCATGGCCATATCTCCCAGTCTCTCACCACGGACTAGACTACTCTTAGAAGTAAGCTTCAACTAAGAAGTCTTTGCCTAGTTAAGGATTCGGAATAAGCATTAAAATAAGCTGATGAAAAGCTTTTCTGTGACAAGGGCAAAGTATTTATACATATTAACTCTTGGATTGAAAGAAAGCAGAAAAAAATTGCTGCAATTAGAGCAATACTTTGCAAATAATGTTAATTTGCCAAGGGAGATAACTGCTTAGAAAATTGCCGAACGCTGCCCACTGATAAACTGGTAATTATTTTTAATTATTTTTGACTCCGGAGGACCTGCTGCTGCCTTACTGTCTCCACTTGCTCCCCTAATTATCATGCAGAAGAGGATGAAAAATATCTGGGTTCATCATGCTTTACGCGGGTACAGGACTTTTTTTATCTAAAGCTTATAACCTAAGCAGGACATATTTGTGGGCACTCGACACTATGCAGGTCATTATACTTAATGTGTCCTTCCACATGCTGTGCAACTCACAGTAGCCTATTGTGTGTCCCTACTAACCTTTCTGATTTGCTGCCCAAGAATAGCCCTGGCTTTGACTAGGGGTCATTACACTAGCAAAATCTAAATCCAAAGGAAGGAGATCTGGTGTCTGAATAACTGACTTCCACTGCTGGCTGAAAATCAAATACGGGTTACCAGCACCCTCAGAGAATAACTCCCCAGCTACACTACTTGTCTACAAGCCATATATTCATTATTGACTGAGATGTGTTACTAGTCTGTCCAGGTATCATTTTGAACTGGTAATGTGACTGAATCTAAGACAAATAACACGTTAACATAGTGTCTGCTTTCTCTAAGTGATGGTGTAAAAACTCCAAATTTCACAAGAGGATCAAAAAGAGATGCAGGAACAGAAATTCACTTTGAGCATATTGTGTGTTGGTTAGCTCAGGAATTTGCATACTGATGACTCATATCGACATTTTTATAAGGAGTTTTTAAAAATACAACTGTAGCTTTGTGATCACTGTTTTAATTATAGAAAACAGTATAGAATGGATTATCACTCTTTATTACAACTATGTGAAAGTTCATTCCTTCATTCATTAATTTCTCAGTTCCTGCTTTATTCTATTCATAATAAAGGAACCATGGCCTATGTCCAAGTGGGTGCAAAGCAGAGATGTGCCTTGTAAATGTGGACTGACAGCAAAATTTGTACCCATCATTTCCACATGTGCCTTGTGTGAATGACCAGAATAGCCAGAGTTACCTTCAAATCATGTTCCCATTGGTATGCCCAGCTGGGACTATATTAGTGGTGATCTCAAAGTATTCACTAGTGACTGGCCGTCTTGTGATTGATCTTTTAAAGGAAAATGATCTACTTCCTATCCTTTAGTTTGTGTGATATTCCAGATGAGCACCACTTTTGAATGTAAGTGGTTGTTCTGGTGACTCACATAAGGCTTGCGTGTTAATTGATTTACAGTTGACAACTTGCATAACATAAAGCAACACATTCCATTGTGAGTTGCACATCCAACCAGGATGTACAAAGCAGAGCAATATGGTTTTAGTGTCTTTTGAGCACTGTAAGTTCAATGCTGCAGTGAGAAGGTGCCTGATTATGTGAAGTGATGCTTTTCAGGGAAAGTAATTTCTCACAGGATATGAAAAATGTGTCATCACTGCAAAGGAAGCTAATTCAGGAAAAACCTGGATGTGAGACATCATTTCCTGCATACATGTTGTGAGTTTCTTCCTATTTTGAGAGAAGAGACTTAACATTTGTAATATAATGCTGACACTTGGTTATGTCAACTGATTTTTGTTTCTTAAAGATACTTATTTAAGTTCAGTATTCTGATTGGTGCCAATTAATGTCTATAGTGCCATAAGTCTGAAGGGAGAATGTGAAAGAACTGCACTAGTTGATAATCTTTTGCAATTATATTACATAATTTGGTATGGTATAACACATCCCAGATCCTTCTTGCTGAACTCCTGTCACTACTGTAATATTTGAATAGCCAGTACTGGACAGCATTGTGTCACAGTTCAAAAAAACTCTTCATGTGCAGTTTTATAACTTATTAATGAAAAGACCACCCCATTGCTGTTTTTGCAGGTAAATGACACACTTCTTGGGGATCAAGTGATTTGTAAGAAGTTATATAAACGGTATTTGACTGTTGTCAGATTTTTGAACTAATCCCAGAAATATATATCTATCCTTTCCTGCTTAAGATTTCATGCAGAACAGTTAGGGATGCATTTTACAACTGCCTATATCCCACAGAAATGTTCTGAAATCCTACGGTTAGAGGTCTAATTAAGTGGAACTCCCAAATCCACTAACATCCCTCTGTCTCTTGCATTTTACCTGATGCTTAGTTATCACTTGACTTTCCATGGCATATGTTCCTTCCAAGCTCTAAAATATAGTTGGAATGATTTCCTCAAAACTATATGAAAAAATCTTGTAAGATAGTTAAATATCCAATGTGGATTATATTTGTACAACTGGGAGAGGTAGGTAGTTATTACAAGGAAATAGTATCATATCCTGTGTGGTTTGAATTAAATTAAAGGCCACAAGCCAAGTGCTTTATACTTAGAAATTATTCTGTTTCATGCTTTCTGCCTTTTTTTAGTTAACTTTAACAGTTTTATCTTGGAAAGTATTTTAGAAATTAGGGTACGTTTAGTATGTTGACCAAGTCTTATATTCCTTTAAATTTATGAATTGCATATTATTTTATTCGTTTGAGCTTTTTGTGGAGTATGTAGAGATAATATTTAAATCTGAGAGACTGAGTAATTGATTAAACATAATATATTCCTCTTGGTTTAGATTTAAATGAGATAAACTACATATATTAATCACTATGGCAGCTTTTTGTACTATTTTATCCACAAAGTTGTAGCGGGATTAACATTAGAGGTAAGCTATTAAGGTATTTAAAAGGCAGCGGGATAAGTGTCAGGGGCTTGGGGAGGTAAAACTATAAGACAGTGGCTCACTGGCTCCCAGATTAAGGCAGTTAGAAACAATTTGTGCTGACTGTGAATAAATAAATGTACATCGAACAGAAAGGATAGGTACCTGCTTAAGGCATATGCATACATATAGATGGACAGATGAAGAAGTAACCTCAGAAGGAGAGAAGGAGGAAGCTTTTAGGGCTTTGAGAGATAAGGCACAGACAGTGCATGAGAGTCCTCCAGACGTACTTAGAGACTTTATAGCAGTGAATCAGTTAACCACTGATTAAACTACACAGAAAAAGAAATGAGGTGAAATGGGACTACAAAAAACACTGAGACCAGAAGTTAAAATGCAAGAGTGAGAAATAAAGCTAAAAAAATTTCTGTCCAGAAATAAATAAAGCTATGGGGTATGCAAATTATAGGCTATAATATGGTTCTGTGAAAATGACTAGAATCAGGCTGGAATAGTTCTTAAAATATAATCTGGATTTGTTCTGAGAGCAATACTGCATTGTTGAAATAAGATGTAAGCTGCTACAAAATTTACTACAGTACCAAATGTGCAATGGAGTGGAAAAGGAAAATAGAGTATCTTTTCATCTATGGCAGCAATAAAGCAGGTTGTTATTAAGAAAAGGATAGCTATAAAACAGGACTGTATGGCTGGAGCACAGTACACATGATCTGGGTGGCACTTTTGTATTTGAAACGCTATAGTGATTTAACATTATTTGTGTGATCACTAAAGTGTGAATGGATGGCTTTTTCATGGAAGAACAAATTGCTGGTATACTGGAGATTTCCCTTTCCTCTAATATGGTACAACAATGGAATTGGTACATTTTATATATATATATATATATATATATATATATATATATATATATATATATATACACACACATAGCGGGGGGTACATAGAGTGCATCTCTACTCACACTGGGGGGTAGCAAGGCTTGCCTCCCTGCAAAATTGCTTGTGTAATGTGATTTTTTTCATTCCTGAATGTTGTTTGTATTTTGGAAGTTTCTCTTATTTGTCATCATGTTTGTGTGAGGTGATTATTAATGAGTTCTGTTCTTATTGGGGAGCCATATGGTATGTGGGTACTCATGAATGTCTTTGTAATTTATTAAACTGTTAATGTAGAAATCTGTCCCTAACATTTACACGTAGTAAGAAAACTGTTTTCTGAGTTTCTTAACCTTGAAATGGTTGTGTAAGCAAATAGGCAGAAGTCGCTGACAGTGGCAATGAGGCAGCAAAAGGAGCAAGTTGCAACGGTCAATTTTCACACTCCTGGGGGGGGGTGTGTGTGTGACTCATGTCTTACCTCACGTGAACTGAACATTGTTAAAGTACATCAGCATTCAGCCATTCATGATCACAACCTCAGCACAGGCAAGTCATTGGGGAATATTCCATGCAACTGTTACTGCCCAGCACTCATGCCAAATATAGTCACTGTCCCCAATACTAAGTAATGGGACAGTGATCCCTCATGGACTGCTACCTTTCTTGCTAGCGGGACTCCTGGTCCAGGGGTGGTAACAGTTCTCCTGCTTCACAGAGATACCTCTGTTAATCACAGCCCCCTACATTGTTAGCCAGAAGTGCTGTAAATGAGGAATGATTTACACATAATTCTTTCAAATTCCACAATCACAAATGCTACCATGTACAGTTAAAGGGCTTTGAAAGGGTCTGGGTGACTTGTAACATTAAGGACGCCTGCGAAGCACCAGTCCTATGTTTAGGTTAGGAGCGGACCCTCCCCGGGAAGAGGATTTTTATGGTATTTCTCTTCCTATGTTCACGATAGAATGGAAGACTTTACCCTCCCATTGTTAGGTTACCAGGCATCCTTTCTGAGAAACACAACCATTTCTTCCAGTTCAGAAATGTGGTTGCGATAATACTTAAGTACCGCCCACTGCGATAATATTGTGGTACAGCTAACCATGGGTACCTGGGACCTATCAGCCAATACCACAATAGAATACCAGGAAGTATAGTCAAACATTTCAGTTAAAATACTACCCATTATGAACAAGAAACACAACAAGCCTTATGCATACAGACTATAAATGCATGCAGAATTGCAATGACTGTATACAAATACATGTGTGAGATACTGTTAGAAAAAAATCAGACAGTTTTTGACATTTCAATTGCAGACTTGTGAAAACGCTAGGCAATAAACAATATTGCATATGTTTATAATTTTGAAAATAATTTTTATGAACTACAAAAATCAAGCACTTCTTAACCATGGGGTATTCTGAAAATACTGCAAATATGCTGCATTAAGTGGCTGTGCAGACAAAACTGTCCTAACCACTGTCATCCCCTCCTTACAGAAAGTACTGCCTCAACATAATCTGTAATGCCCCTACACATTCCCCATGTCCCAAATTTATTCATCTGTCATATGCCATTAGACAGTAAAAGGCTGCCAATGCTACACAGTGAGTTAAGGTAATGAATCAGCTACACTGCAGACTTAGGTTTGATTCCCAGAGCTCCCAGCTGAAGTGTAATGTGCTTCTCCAACTAAGTCACTTAATTAAATGAAATTAAATAAGACCAAAGTTAGTTCTCAGGCCATATCTGAAAACATGTTCTTGTAACTGTGTCTTATTAAGCAACCTGATTTCTCATTATTACCATGGAAATGAAATCACATTTTTTAAATAAAATGTGCTAGCTTTTCTGGAATACTTTTACAAAAACCTGAAAGGATATTTAGTGCAAGTGAATAATAGGTTAAATTACTCTGAAAATATATTTAGAATCTGATACAGTTGTTTATAGACACTTCCATTTGACCAAAATTCTTTATAAAACAATGGAAGTATAACTCCGTAGTACAGTTAGAATTTTTCACTTAATTTCCTAATTTGCTGACCCTTCCTTATTAAGATTTCACTAGAGGACCCTTTCCTATTTTTTTCATATAAAAGTTAGGTAGATTTAAATAATTGCCATGACTAAGTAGTGAGTCATAAGCCAGAAAGCCATTAAAGTCAAATTCCTATCAAAGAGATGAAGTCTGTTTACTGCTTAGAAAGTATGAAAATGTAGATAATAATCTTTTAGGATGATTAGTTTCCAGTCTTCAGTAGACAAGAAACGAATAACACAGCAGTGCAGAACAAGTTAGTATTCAGACTTCAAGTGACCACACACATTTCTGTCCATTTTCATTACTGCTTAAAGATTTTTACATGAATTCAAAACTAACAGAACACTTTAGGGTATGGAAGAGAGAAAGAGGATGACAAAAAAGACACTGTTTAGGGTGTGCAGGTGTGAGAACATTCTTCTGAAAATTAAGCAAAGATACATGCAAGACATATCACCTATAAAAGGAGTTTCTAAATGTCAGACACTATGACAGTCTGAAAAGTCTAGGATGATCATTAGCTCACTTTAAATAACCCAAATGGGGTGAACAGCAGAGAATTTCTTTTTTTTTGCTTCTTTTTCTTAATATTATTTTCTACTTAATGATGGCAATAAAAAGTGATAACGTTTAACATGAAGACTGAACACAGGAGATTAAATTTATTATCATTAGTACAGAACAATGACCCCTTCTACTTAATAATGGCAGTAAAAAGTGATAACTTTTAACATGAAGACTGAACACAGGAGCTTACATTTATTATCATTAGTACAGAGCAATGACTTACTCCTTCAGTTTGATACTGCCAACAGCTGAGTTCATAGTTTTGTAATCGTATGAGTGTGATTTGCTGAAATACACTTTGCTGATATGGAGGTCTGTTTGACATGGTGCGATACCCCTCAAAGAGATTTTTTTTGCTTATGGTAGTATCAGAGGATGTTATGCTTATGTGGAAGGAAAACAAAAATTGCTCAGCATACCTACCTTGATCAGCTATTTTTGCATTTGCTGCCTTGATTTCCATTATGACAAGTAATATTTGAATGATACAAGTGCTCCTCAGGGAAAAATATCAAACTACCATTACAACTCTTTCACCAGATAGCCACAGGTAATGATTGCCTTCAGCCTCCTACAAGCATGGTCTGGGTCAGAAACACAGGTTTGTTAATGCTGTACCATAAGTTTCATACCTCTTTGTCAGCTGTTTACTTACCTTGAGCTGTCAAACGTTTTATATTATATTACTCAAAATCTTTTTATCCACATTTATTAGCTGCTGTAACAGTAATACAGAATTTGCAGAGTCCAGTATGAGTGACCACATGTTGCTGAAGTCCAGTGTTCAGTGGGAGGTTTACCACTAAAAGTTTGCAGAACTCAGCCAGTGGTTCAGCAGTTTGCATATTAATTTGGAGGTTAGATCTTTCTTTGGGGGTAGGGGTGTAATTCTATACTAGGACCTCACTAAACCCTATAGCAGTACTAACCCTGCAGGTAAGAAAAGGGAACCCCAGCACTGGATGTACTACCTTTACAGTTAGATGGTAAACTGCTGTTACCTATGGCCACAAAGCCATTTAAAAATCCTGACAGTATGTTACTTCTCAAAACAACAGGGATAGCCTTCTGGGCTCTGAACAAGATAATTCCCTTATTATTTCCTAAATGAAACTAATTATATGAATGTAAACAGAATTTGTGGAGCAGCTGATCTTTATGTTCTATCCCATCTTAAGACGAAGATGAATCAGTAGGAATTAGGACCCACCTCCAGTTGTAAATACTAACTATAAACAGGTCACTGAAGGTGCAAAGCAGAATGGATCATGGAATGACCCATGTTATGAAATGAATGTCCCTTGTTTTACCAGTAGCACTTATTGTTTGGGCTTAGCTATTGTCATAAGGGCTGGAACCAAGTCATGTTGAGCCACGATAGGTGTTTCTTACCTAATTCATAGCACAAAGCATTACACTTGTTATTCTAATTAATAGATGCCTGCACCTCTCAGAGGCACTGTGTTACCAAAGGCAGACACTTCACATTAAGCACTACTGCTATTTTATATATTTCAATACTTATGACAGTGTGTGTTTGTACAAATCCACTGGACATATTTAATTCTCCCTTATTATTTTGTCTTTTGTACTGTTCTACATACTGAAATGAACTGTCCAGTTAATTTATACATCTTTGGACAGTAAATGTTAAACAAATGACCTGGAATTTGCTCTGTGCAAAACCTTGACAGTTTAGTTTTATCATCTAAACAATGCCTCATAGCTGGTTAATAAAATAAATAACATGCAGAATATAATTATCAATACTTACACAGGTAAGACAGAAAAGTCCCTTGGAATAATCTTGTCTTTCTTTGTTTGTTTCAGCTTTGTGCCTCTGCTGTTGATTATTTCTGGTTTGTCCCAGCTGTTAGCTTAGATTTGTGCCTGGTATTGTTGAGCACAGCTGATTGTTCTGTGTGTGCCCTGCAGCCGTTATTTTTTTTTTAGTTGTAGTTCAGGTTTGATTGATGCCGTTGTTCAGAATCGTACCTCAGTCCCTAATATGGATCCTGCAATTAGTTCTTGCTGCTGACAGTGCAACTCTTTAGATAAACAGAATGAGACAGTAAAGTGAACAAAATATAGCTTGGATGATGTCCTCCTGAAAAAGCACACAGTTCCCTTCTGTCTGTCTGAGTCTGTTGTATTTTGCTGACCCCTCTGAGCCTGTCTTTGAGGCAGTTGAGTTATATTCTCTACTGAGGAGGTGGAGCTATTTTTCATAGCAGGAGGGGGCTTAGCACTGATGGGCAGGTGGTGCTAAATGATACGAGTTAGTGGTGAAGTAAAAGGAAAGTAAACTACCAGGCCATTCCCAAGTGGGAGGGCTGTAGATGGTGTCATTATACTCTGAAGCCAAGGCTCAACATCCTGAGTCACCAAGTTAAAAGTTTCAAACTTAATTTCATTGTTGATAACCAGTGTAGTGTGCTATTTTCTTTTCTAGGGAAGTAGGGGGCAGCTGAACTGTTGACATACTTCTCAGCAGTAATTCAGAATGAACCATTAGAAGTTCTCACAGCTAAACTTGATGAAAAGCCACGTCTTTTTATTATTTTTTGGAAGCTGTATTATACTGACTATCTCATCCGTAAAATGCTCTTCACTGGAAGTATATTTACGGGTCACACTAATATGACAAGAATAAATGGGATGCATGCAAGTGTTGTGGAACTGAGTTAATGTAACTTAATAAAACATAAACTAGCTATGAGAATGCGACTTTCCACACTTACTATATTGAAGGTTTAATAGAACAGAAATATAAAAAATAAACTCACTGCCATCACAAAAGAAGACTTAATTCTGTCTGGTCTGATTGTTGCAGCTAGTCTGTTTGGTTGTTGCAGCTATTTTACTTTACTACAACTAGGCAGCTTTTCTCTTTGAAGTTCTTTCCCAGACCACTGTGTGTCCGACGTTAATTTTCTCAGCTGTCTTGACTTCAACTACACATTCTAGTAACTGGTCTAATTTGCCAGCCACCCTCTCTGTAAAAAAAAAAAAAAAAAAAAAAAGAAAAGTTCCCTTGATATGTTACTTATGTCTCAATCTTCTCTTCTCTGACCAATTATTCCTTTTCAGTCAAATCCTCTGTCATTTCCTTCAGTTTTATTATAGAACTATATCATATCCACCTGTTTCTCTTTTACAGTGGAAAAAAGGCTGAGTTCTCTGCTGTTCCTCCTATGCCAGAGCCTGTCTTACTCCCACCACTCTAAACACGTGCTTCTGTACCTTCTGCCAATCATAAAATAAAGCACCAATCTCACCCAAGTCAACAAATACTTCTATACAATATACAGCTGAAAAGAAAATCCCGAAATGACAGAATTAAAAAATCATTAACACAATATGTAACTTAATATAAAAAGCACAGTAAGAATATGTTATGGCCTTTTAAAATTTAAATTCGAATGCATCTCATTGCACAAAAATAAATGCATTATTTTAAAAAAGTGCATGACATGGTAAGCAAGGTGCATGGCCAGCAACACCCTTGACCCTAGATTTATACTGTAACCTTTGATTTGTGTTTACTGCTAACCTTTTACATTATACCTGCTTTTTGTTAATGGTAAACCAAGTTCCTTCTACTGTCTTTGTTTTTTCATCCTGCAGCTGTATATGCTGCCCTTGTGTTGTCATTGCTTGTGTACACAATATACTTGCATGGATTGAATCAAAGCACATCTCAAACTTCAAGTCCAGTCTCCAACCCCCCCCCCCATACTTGCTCCCTTGTCTGTCACCACCCTGCATTCATGGTAGTCACAAATGGACTGATCCAGTTTTCCATACCATCTGGTAGTCTGAGACCAAGACATTGACTAGGGCTGGAACTGGTGCAGATCCATGTGGGACACCATTTATCACTTTCTTACCCACTGGCAATTACTTTTTCTTCCCATTCTGTAATTACCTCCCTACCTATCTGCATGGCTTTCTGTTTACTTCTACTCCCTTTATCTTTGTAAGAAGTTAAAATGATTAAATCAAAGGCTTTACTAGAGGAAAGACAAAATCAGTGTGATCCCTATGCATCTCCATCATGATCTGGCTATAGAAATTAATCAGGTTAACCTGACAGGATCCTCCTGATAGTAATCTTAGCTGGAGTTCATTGAGTACACCATTCCATTATTTCTATGAATTTTCCCACAGTGAGATCAGGTTAAATGACCCATTGTTTCAACATCTACAACTTGCTCTGCCCTTGCAAATGGGCACCACCACTATTTTCCCCCGGTCCCTGGAGCCAACCTTTCCATAAGGGATCAACTGGAATGCTCTGTCAAAGCTTGTAATAAAACCCCAATACCCCTGTTCAGGATCCTTGATAGGAATCCTTCTGGTTCCTGTGCCTTATCCTTTTCCAGACTCCTACCTTTTTTGCTTCTTATCTCTTTACCTGTTCATCCTTCCCATATCAACATCCTGCCCATCTAGCCTTGCTCCTTTCTTCTGCTTGTATTCTTGCCCCTACCTGTATAGTGCTTCAGTCTTTATCCCTGCATTCTTTGTTTTTCCTAAACACATGAAAAAAGCCTTCCTTCCTGTCCTACTCCTAATGTTTACTTATAACCTTCTCTCCTCTGGATACATGGGAAAAAGTCAACCACTCTAATGTTACTCTGTGTGTATGTGAAGTGGAAACTGCTTCAGAGCATTGCTAATTTAGCAAAGCACACACAAAAAGTACTTTGTGGGGGAAAATTCCTTTGTGCACTTTCTACTCCAGTGAATCTACCTCTAAGGCTGCTTAGTCTCAGGGGTACTTGAATACTGTGCTGTTGTTGTTTAGTAATTTAGTTGAGTCCAGTTCTTTGTGACCTCAAGGACTTCAGCACACCAAGTCTGTCTGCCAGCAGCTGTTTCTTTAAATTATGCAGATTTGTATTTATCACTTCAGTGATGCCATCAATCCAACTTATCCTGTGACACCCCTTATTATTTTGCTTTCAAAAGTCTGATGCTGGGAAAGACCAAAGGGAGTCTTTCTCAGCCCCTACAGTGAATGGCCTTGTACTTAGTCTATTTAGTAAACACAGAATAAAGAAGATAAATCCACAGACCACCAGGCTGAAATCAAAGTTCTTTTATTAAAACAAAAGTGAAGTTAGCGCTTTCGGGTAAAAACCCTTCCTCAGACATAAAAACATCAAACAATCACAATATTTAAAATACATACTGGCCAATCACCAAATAGAAACAATAAAACACTCAACACAATTATTTTATATAGGGTCTATGCCTACTAATGCTTTAAAGGCACCACTCCGTTTAAACCAGGATATCTATTAGCTCCCAGTTCAATAATCCATCTCGTTTCATTATACTCAGTATTATTTACAATGTCCCCCCTTTCTATTACCATCTCTTACATGTTGCAGGACTTGAAATAAGAAACTATGATCTTTGTGACCCTCTATATGCATGGCTAGGGCATTATGCTTATCAGATAGTCTTATTGCTGAAAGATGTCATAAAATTCTATCCTTCAACCTGCAATTCATCTTGCCTGCATAGAATGCTGCACAACAAGTGCAGGAAGCCAAATAAATAATATTTTGTGACAGGCATGTAGCAAAAACTCTAGGTGAGTACTGTTTGTGTGTGAGTACTCTGTGTGTGTAATAGGATGTTTAAAATATATGTTCTATTAGTAAACCTACATGCTTTACAACATTGACATGGAGATGTGCCTATTCTATTAGGCATTGTCATATCACTACATGTCCTATTACAAAGAATCTGTTTTAAGTTCTTATTTCTCTTGCAGACAAAATCAGGTTGTCCACCTACCAAGCACTTCAGGGAGTCATCTGTATTTAAAATCTTTCAATTGTCTTTTATGACATCTTGTACCCATCTAATGTCACTACTATAGGTAAGATAAAGGGGAACATGACTTTTAACATTGTGAGCACATCTATTCCTATAACAGTGTGGTTGATGTACCATGTTATTATCTCTGTTAATCTTCCCCTTTTGTGATAGCCATGGTGCTGCCATAGTTTCCCTTAACCTAATGGAATCCTTCATGGTGTCATTAACCATGTCTCAATTGTAACCTCTAGTCACAAGTCTATCAATAAAGGTACTCAGCTCATGCTCAAAGGCCTCATCATCAGTACAAAGTCTGGACTGGTGTAGAGTTTGTCCTTTCACTATATTATAGGTTCATAGATTAGTACTAAGCTAACTGCCCTTGCAAGCCATTTTTTAAGCCTAGCCAATTGTCCCTTGTGAGACTCAAACCTTGCACCTTGTGTTTGTAAGGCAAACACCTTAACCATTAGGCCACCCTCCTAACTGGAAGACATGGCCTGAATGCATGGTATCCTTAAATAAAAGGCCATTCCTCCAACAATTTTTTTCTGAATACCTTAGAGTGTATAACACCCTCATAGGTTTGTTCTAATTTAACATCTAAAATATCTATCTCCTTAAAAGAATAATTCATAGTAAAGGATAGAAATTCTGTAGAATTTTCTAGGTATTCAATAAACAATTTTAAGGAATCAACAGTATCTGTCCATAGAAAAAACACATAATCTACAAAATGTGAGTAGAAAACTAAATATGATTTCCACATATGTTCTGCTTTAAAGACAGTGTCGATCTCCCATTGTGCAAGAACCAGGTTAGCATAAAAGTTGGCACAGGGGGTGCCCATGGCAACCCACCATCTCTGCCAATATCTACACCTATTAAAAAGGTAAACATTGTATTTCAGAACTATTTCCAAAAGACACAAAATCTGCTGTATTTTATATGCTGTCATTGTGGGTTGTTCAATCAATAATTGCTTCAAAGCCCTAAATCCAAAATCATTGGGTATCACAGTGAACAAATCACGGCCATCTAAAGTTACTAGTAAATACTGCTTACATACAGGTTGAGTAGCAAGAAAGTCATAAAGACTAGTCAAAAAATTGCTGTGTCCTTCAAGATACTAGATACACTAGTTACAGTGGTTTTAAGTTGTTGTTCTACCCAAATGGAACAATTCTCCGTCACCCAACCTCTGCTAGATACAATCGGCCTGAAGGGTGGATCACATGAGTTTTTATGTATCTGTATTTGAAAGTAGGAATGGTAGGATGTTCTATGAGTACAAAATTGAAAACTTCCTCCATAATGACACCTGATGACTGCAAGTTCTCTAACATGTCCTTTACACATATAGCAATGCTGTTTACCTCATGAGAACATATTTTAACATAGGTAACAATACCATTAAGCATAGATTCAATTTTATCATTGTAGTATACAGTATCCATCAGGACCATGGCCCCTTCCCTTATCTGCCGGCCGTATAATTAAATCAGGATTATCGCACAATATTTTCAAAGCCTCTCTCTCAGCAGAGGAAATGTTATAAAAATTAGAATTATAATTTACTTGAGCACGTAACTGCTCCTCACAGAGTCTGATAAACACATCTATGGTTGGATTTCTGTTAGGAATAAAGAGGCTCAGTTTTTTAACTTTAGCATCAGGTTGATTATTATTTTCACTTTCTCCAAACATCAATTTCAATTGCAAGTTCCTGCCAAATTGCTCCAGTTCAATAATGGTGTCAGTAAACGCATGTTTAGTGGCAGGCACAAAATTTAGACCCTTACTGAGCACTCGTGTTTGTAGATCAGATAACTGATAGCTCGACAGGTTAAAAACCAAGTCAGTGCCTGTAGTCAAACAGAGGTTTTCCTCCGCTTCCTTTCATGACTGTTCGACCGTTGTGTAAAAAATTCCCCTTGAGGCTCCTGTCTTTTTTCCTTCTTCTTTTTCATGGGGACCGGTAAAGGGTGTAGAAATAAATGTGAGTATAAGGTTTTTGGCCTGGCTCCTGGATCCGTATTCATGGCTCATGCTTCAATAGTCGAGGGATGTTTCATTGTGGTGGTGGAACTACCAGCCAAAGGCTCCAGCAAAGACGCGGCCTCATGAGACGCTGTATCATTGTCTACTCCCCTCCTGTACACTAGGCAAAACTGAAGGTTTGGCTTTTGTCATCACAGAAGACTGATCAACCATAATCATCTTTAATTGGTTGTTGGAAGGGGTAGGCAGACACCGTTCTTCCAGTCGTTCGCCTGCGTTTCTCAGCCTTGGATCTATATCACGTTGCTGTGGTGCTGTACCATTCCTTGGCCAAACAAAAATGATGCCAAGTGAAAAGTCTGTATAATCTCTGTTAAGTTTTTTGGTCTTAATATGTTTTAACTTAGTATCATAAGCATTCAGTGCGTTATACAGATTATCCAATTTCACCAAATAGTCTTCACTGCAAAAATTCTTTTCCATTTCTAGCTGTTTTGATTCAATGGATGCAATCAATTTCTGTTGCGCAGGCAAGAAAAAGTCAATTATTAAACATGCGTATTGAAAGCTAGTCTTAAGATTAATAGCCTGCCATCGAGCTAGTAATTCAGGATGTCAACCACCATAAGTAGGCATGCACAGGACTCTCATGCCTCTAGGAACAATACGGACGTGTATACATGCTTCCAAATGTAGCCGCTGCCATTGCAGCCTTTTAAGCTGATAGAGTTCATTCTCTAGTTTTTTAAACAGTTCCATGAATAACTCACCATTCCCTCTTCCTTGGATTGTAGGCAGTTGATGGCCATCTCTTAAGAAGGTGGTATTCAACAATGGGTTGCTACTAATAGAGGTGAGGTGTTTCATCCTTTCAAGGAGCGATTTGGTTACAGGTGTGGTAAGTCCAGATACCTGCTCAGTAGGCTCCATACATACGCCTGTTAACTGCCACCAAAAAATATACTAAATAGTCAGAAAAGTGATAAGGTTGGCAGATATAAAAGTCCGTGGTTTAAAACAATGTAAGAATAAAGAAGATAAATCCACAGACCACCAGGCTGAAATCGAAGTTCTTTTATTAAAACAAAAGTGAAGTTAGCGCTTTCGGGTAAAAACCCTTCCTCAGGCATAAAAACATCAAACAGTCACAATATTTAAAATACATACTGGCCAATCACCAAATAGAAACAATAAAACACTCAACACAATTATTTTACATAGGGTCTACGCCTACTGAGTATAGGCTTTAAAGGCACCACTCCATTTAAACCAGGATATATATTGGCTTCCAGTTCAATAATCCATCTCGTTTAATTATAGTCAGTATTATTGACAATGTCCCCTTCCTATTATCATCTCTTATATGTTGCAGGGCTTGAAATAAGAAACTATGATCTTTGTGACCCTCTATATGCATGGCTAGGGCATTATGCTTATCAGATAGTCTTATTTCTGAAAGATGTCGTAAAATTCTATCCTTCAACCTGCAATTCGTCTTGCCTACATAGAATGCTGCACAACAAGTGCAGGAAGCCAAATAAATAATATTTTGTGACAGACGTAGCAAAAACCCTAGGTGAGTACTCTTTGTGTGTAATAGGATGTTTAAAATATATGTTCTATTAGTAAACCTACATGCTTTACAACATTGACATGGATATGTGCCTATTCTATTAGGCATTGTCATATCACTACATGTCCTATTACAAAGAATCTGTTTTAAGTTCTTATTTCTCTTGTAGACAAAATCAGGTTGTCCACCTACCAAGCACTTCAGGGAGTCATCTGTATTTAAAATCTTCCAATTGTCTCTTATGACGTCTTGTACTCATCTAATGGGGGGAAACAAGAATGTTATTCTATGATTATATCATGTCTGAACAGTAGTATTCAAAGGTACATGGGGGGAAACAAGAATGTTATTCTATGATTATGTCATGTCTGAACCGTAGTATTCAAAGGTACATGGGGGGAAACAAGAATGTTATTCTATGATTATATCATGTCTGAACCGTAGTATTCAAGGGTACATGGGGGGGGGGACAAGAATGTTATTCTATGATTATGTCATGTCTGAACCGTAGTATTCAAGGGTACATGGGGGGGGGGGACAAGAATGTTATTCTATGATTATATCAAGGAAAATGTTACAACAGCAGTGCCTTTTTGAGAATTTACATATTACTAATAATTCACACTAAAAACTAAGTCAGCAAAACAGCAACTAAACTGTTAAACTGTTTTAACTAAAACAGCAGACAGAATATCATACTGGGTGGATACAGCTTATTTTTGCATCATTTCTTTCCCTTTTTCCTTTCTCTCTTGATGAACGTTTTCAGTTTTGACAGTATCATGCTTGACCTTTGGGATATCGCTGTTTCTGGCATTAAACATGGAAATGTGACCCACCCTTCTGTGACATTATCACCACAGTGGTCACTCATTGAAAACGGTAAATTAAGTCCTTGTCAGAAGTCAAGCTAGTCTTCCTCAAACATCATTAAGTACATCAGGAAAAGCAGGGCCAAGATACGTCATCCTCCAGGCGGTCTTTATTTTCACACTACACCTCCTAACAACAGGGAGTAAGTATCATACGTTACCAAATACAAATCAAAAACTCTGATAAAAAATGTTAACAGCTGACTGTATTTAATGTACTAATAGCATTAAGCAGAACACCAACTCACATCAGGGCCAACCCACATTTTTAAAAGAGGTCATGGAACAGTTCTCTAGATTGCTACTCATAACCCAGTTTTTGTACATTTGTTTAATTTCCAATGACTTTGTTCACCTTTCTCACTTGATCTTATATCATGCTCACATGGAGAGGCAGATTTCCTGTGATTGTGAAACACTGTATTAGTCCTGTACTGTATATTATGTGGTCTATGCCATTTTTGTATTTTCATTGGGTGTAGCTGTTTGTTTTAGCCCTGTCTGACAATCATTGCACAGCTGTGTCAGGGAATTCCCAGGAGCCCCCTTACTGGCCTCTTGCTTGCATCTTGCGGAAATCCACTTTGTTATATCATGCAAACAGGTTTGAGTCAAAATGTGTGCATTTCCACATTGGTTTGGCCCTGCCTGTTGATGGGAGCCACGGCAAGTGTATAGTAACAATGCAGGGGTGTGGTTTCCTAAAGAATAAGTAAAGCCACTCAATAGCCATACTCATTGTAGCTTGCAAGATGCTCTAGTCTAGAAAGCAGTGCTGAAGGGGCTGCTTAGAGACAGTGATTTAATTACCTTTTTTGCCAGAAATGTAAGAATCTCACAAAGTTGAGGGTACTCCCTACCAGGTACAGCATCATATTATACAGTATATAATGCAAAAAGCATGTTTATTTTAAGACGGCACTGATGGCCTTTACCTTCCCCTATTCTTTCAAAACTTAAAATGCAACTTCAACATCTAGAGCGTAGCTGCCAGCATAAAAAGAGTCATGGAAAGATCAGTGTAGCACATCAAACCACGATTAATCTTTAGGGAAGACTTCCATGGACAAATGTAATGTGGCTTGGTGCAAACAAAGCTAACCTTCACTGCTGGCCATGTTCCATATGACAAATGTGACTGGCACTGTCCATCAATACAGCAGGGGTAGGGTATCTGAGTTTTGCGTGTGCCTTTTTTAATGCTAAGTGGTACAAGAAAGTGGCTAACATTTCCCTAGTTAACATCCACAGTAAACCACCTCAACTGGTAATGTCTTAAATGTCTTATTGTCAGTCATTCATTCTGAGATGCCATACCCTCTTGTTGCAAGAAATTTAAGACTCTGCAATGGTCTTGGTCAGTTCCTGGCTACTCTTAAATGGAATGTCTGCCTGTAGTGGCCATGACCCCATCCCCAGACTCATAGATCCACTATTGCCAGTGAGATAGCTTCTGTGTTACCTGCTTCCATTGTTTGACTGATGAATTCTCCATCCACTGATCCCACCACAACAGAGACTCACAGCTCCATTGATTTTCATGGAAATGAATAAAAATTCCTCCAGTGAAGTAACTTGGTCAGTATTACTGAATATAATGAATACTAAGGAAAACAATGTCAGGCTTACATGATATAATGGTTTATCTGCTCATTACTTTAACATTATGCGTCATACTGCCAGGAATTGGTTTTCAAGTGGGAAAATCCAGCACAGGCTAACAATATGATAAGTAAACTCATCAGAACAACCTCACATCATGTGTCTGGGTGTGCTAACCATGGCTTACAAGTGCTAGGAATGTGTGTCACCTACATGGGACTGCGTCCAGCCTTCCATATGAAACCCAGGAGTCCCCATTATTAATAGGTTCATAGGTTCATACAGGTGCTCTGCAGTCTCTGGGTGATGAATCTGTCCCTTCATCAAATCTGGGTTTGACATGGCCTTATATGTCAGGCACAGGTCACCTCTGAGCAAGCGGTATGAGACTGAATAAAGCTATAAGACATATTTTGAGACCCTTTCCTTTTGGTGAGGAACTTTGGGGCCTTTCAAGCTGCATCAGGTGTCATTGTACTCAATCATAGGTCTAATGAGTGATGAGTACAGGGGACGATGACCTCCTTGATCTAGATGTGAATCCCTTCATGATCAGTGGGCGATATAGAAGGTTTAACTACTTTAGCAACATGAGTGTCAAAAGAAGGCCTTATGATTGTCTTTAGAGATAATGATCAAGCTCTATCTTGTAGTAGCAGTTTTGTTTGGGATTGCCTGATCCATGCAGTCCTGTAGGTGCTGGCATCTTGAGATTGAGACTATCATCTTATCAGTTAGATTTATAGCTTGAAGCAGCGAAGAGCTAGGATAGCAGGGGGCTGGCCCAATGGAAAACAACCAGCTACTGAAACTACTACTAGAAACAAAAAACTTTCAAAAATCCCAGGACAGGTCAGCCACTCCCTTTCCTGGTCTCAAAAACTTCCCTCCCCACCCATAGGAAACTTCCTCATCAGGAAACAAAGCAAAGCCCAGGGATCAAACAAAAGCAACTCTGCAAAGTGGGTAACTCTGGAAAAGGACTTTTTTGTTCAATTTTTTTTTTTTTGAAGAAAACCCAGAAATATTATGTAAATAAAACAAATGTAAAAAGCACTTAATTAGTGTGTAGCTTACAGTGTAGATTAGTGTATAATTAGTAGTGTAAGTGCAATAAGTATAGTAATATATTACTATTACTATAGTAATATATTACTATTACTATAGTAATATTAATAGTATCACTAATTCTAATTCTCACTGGGCTCAAGACAGTACATTCTTGTGTTACTGTATGACAGGTGCACTCCCCTCTAACCATTTTCAAACGAGAAATGTTTTGTTTGATATTTCCTATGACAGAGGACTATTTCTTGCACCTGGTACGGCAATAGAAATTTCATGCAGCCCTCTTGAGTGCTGAGTAGGGTATTTATGGAACTATTACTCCCTTGCCCCATTGACAGTGCCTAATACTTCATCTGCACATACTGGCATAACTGAAACAGGTAGACACATAATATTTGTTCATAGGTTCTTAGTTAAGTACTAGGCTAGCTGTCCTTGTCAGCCATTTTAAGCCTAGCTAATTTCCCTTCCAAAGTGAGAATTGAACCCAGTACCTTGTGTGTATGGGGTAAACACCTTAACCATTATACCAACCCTAAAACCCTGTTGCATTAAGTATTGTTCTCTACTGTCAAAGCCTTCTCCCACTGTGCTCTTTTCATACATTGCTGAAACCACAGTGATTGCAATCCTGTTTAGACCTGTAAATACACAGTAACTGCTCCTTATCCTTGTATGTATATATATGTATATATATATATATATATATATATATATATATATATATATATATATATATATATATAGTGGGGTTTGGCTTTATTGGCCTGAATGTACCCATAAAGACTTGAGAAGTTAGAAGCTAGGTAGCTGAAATACTGACATGTAATTAAGGAGTAATTTGCTTATATTCCATAGGACTCTACTATAGAAGGTTTACACAGTGAAAACTTTTTTACGGACCGGAGTTCCGCTGTGGCGACCCCTAACCGGGAAAAGCCGAAAGACACAAACAAAAACACAGTGAAAACTTTTTTAACATTTTATATATATATATATATGCGTCCATTTCCTTCCCCAGCTGGATTTTGAATTCTAGCTTATAACAATAAAAGTGCCAGTCTTGATTAATTTACATCAAAAGGTAAAAAGGTCACACAGTCAAACCATTCAGTCAAACAGACAAACCAACAGGAGGTTTAAGGTTTTACATGAAAACTCTAGCTTGGCGTGATTAATTTATACCATCCTAGGTTCATAGGTTCATAGGTGTGCACTAGGCTGCTGGCCCTGGAGCCTTTACAAGCCTAGCCCATAGGATTACCTTGGCATCGTGCCATCTGACCTTAGTTCCCAGTGTCTCTGTCGAGTATAGCCACTGGAGTAATCCCCGGGGTGAATTTTCTATTTCCCACCCACTCATCAAGATTTCTCTTGAAGAGGGCCAGTGAGGTGCTCTGTTTGACATGTATGGGTAGTCTATTCCATAGCATGGGGCAGTGTCTAGGTTATGAACCTGTCCCTCCAGCTTGTTCTGTTGATTGTGGTAATGAGGTTGAGGTCTCTGGAACGTGTAGTGTAGAGGGATTGCGATTTCTTTAGATGTAGCATTTCTAACAGAGCTGGGTCAGACATGGCTTTTGTAAGTCAATCAGAGATTGCCTCTAAGTAGGCGATATGAGACAGAGAATATTTGGAGTTTTTTGAGTCTGTCCATATAGGATAAGTGTTTAACGCCTAGGATCTCTTTATGAGGTACTTTTGCGGCATCTCCAGTTGTTGCAAGTGTCTAGTGAGGTATATGCCAAATGGGGCATTGTACTCAATTATTGGCCTAATGAGGGATGAGCAGAGGGAGACAATGACCTCTTTCTTCCTGGATGCAAAACCCTTGGTCATGAGATGTGCCACATAAAAGGACTTTCTGACCACAGTTGCAATGTGGTGGTCAAAAGAGAGGTTGATGTCAACCTGTGTTCTTAGATCTCTTATAACGCCTTCTGTGTTCAGTGGACTACCATTGATGTGGTAATTCATGGGAACTGGGTTTTTCCCAAAGGAGATGACGACACATATTTTGGCATTGAGCTTAAGGCCATGGTTCCGAAACCAGTCGTTGGTTTCAGTGAGGCCTTTCTGTAGGATGTCAACATCACTTGGGGAGTTAATAATAGCTCCCAGCTTGCAATTGTCTGCGAACTTTGTCAGCCAGAGTCCCTTCGTGTTGGCCTGGACTTCAGAGAATTAGATACCAAACAGGAGAGGACCCAGGACCGAACCCTGTGGGACTCCACTTGTGACTGGTCAGCAGTCTGACTTGGAGTCAGCTACTTTCACACTGTGGGTTCTATCTGTGAGCCAGATTGCAATCCACCTAGTGATATAGGGGTTGATGCCTAGCTTAATGAGTTTTTCTATGATTCCTGAGTGGGGAATTGTATCAAAGGCCTTAGCCAGATCAAGGTAGGCTGTATGAACCACCTTGCCTTCATCCACAGCTCTAGTGACTGACTCAAAGAAGTCGACCAGGTTGAGCAGGCATGAGCTACCCTTCACAAAACCAAACTGTGTGGGATCCAGAGTTTGGAGATTCCCTATATCCTTATTTATTGATGATGCGTTCCATAGTTTTGCACATCAGACTCGTCAGGCTAATGGGGCAATAGTTCCCATGGTCTGTAGTCACTCCTCCTTTGTGGAGAGGGATGATTGTAGCAGTGCACCATTCGGTAGGGACAAAGCCTGAGGTGAGGCTGTGATTGAACAGGGCACACAGATGAGGTGCCATTTCACTCTGTAGTTCATGAAGAACACAACCAAGGATATTGTCAGGTCCCATAGAAACTGTATTCTTGGACTTGGACAGTGCTGTTTTAACCTGTGCAGCAGTAATTACTGGGTGCTGTTAGAAAAATATGTATTAATATGTGTTTGCTTAATGACAAATTAATAATCAAGTGTTTTTAATATGCTTTTCATTCTATTTCTTATGCACTGTGATTTTAATAAATTGAGTTTCATATGAGGCCGAAAATAATCCTTATTGAAACTGCAGCATGCTTACTGAAACTTGCAAGTTGCCCTCTGACCTAGTAACTGCTAGCACAGCAATATTCTTGTTTATGCCTTGTGGAAATGTACTTGAAAAACAGGTGTTAATCTGCTAGGTCAGAAGCATATGAATAGACAATATACCATTGAATAAATGTAATGATTTCAGACAGACAGCTTTGTTCAGAGGATGGGAACCTCTGCGGCTGCAATAGTTAGAGATAAGTTAGACAAAGGCTTTTTAGAGTAATGAACTGCTAGCATTGTGTTCGATTTAGCTATAGTATCTTGAATGTAACATAACAAGTATCTAACGGAAAGTAACCAAGGCCATGTTGTTTTCCTCAGGATGTTTCACATAAAAATTGTTTAAATCAGCAGAAAATCATGGGAAAGATGGTCAGCAGATGATGACCAAAAGGTGGTAATTCGTTACGTCAGCATGGTAGGACAGGATTAATTTGATAACCTATAAAAATGAATGCATTTCCTGTTTCTGGTTAGATAAACTCTGTATTAGCACATTTTTGTCTCCTTGCTGCAAGATTAAAGTGCCTTAACCTGAACCTACCGTGTTTTGATCATTTTTAAAGTATATTTTTCCTTTCACAGATTGGTCCTTCGAGCTGGAATACGTACCTCTCGCTCTGGACCTAGGTCAGAATTGGGCCCGGTGGCATGCATCCGTACGGAGAAGAGGCCAAATCGGCTCTTCTGCTTTCAAAGACCTCCGACTGAATTTTCATTCGAAAGAGGCCAGCCACTGTTTCTGATCTGGGATTGGAGGACGAGTCAACGATCCGGTGGATCAACTCATGGAGGGTCAGGTAAGGAGGAATTACCTTATTTTGTTTCAAGATCAGGGACTAGTTACAGAATTATTCTTTTTTTGTCAGGTAAATTGCTTATGCAAATTAGAGACAGAAGAAGGTATTACTGTTTTTTGTCATAGATCAGGGAAACATGATAGGTAGACAGTTATTCTAGATAAACTGTAAAAAAGGTGTAGACTTGTGGTACCACGTGATAGAAAGGGTTACGTAACAATTTACAGCTTAACTAAGACACCAATGGGAAATCAGTGCACAAAAAGCTCCCGGGACACACCCCTAACCGAAGACGTGAAGTATATGCAATTACAGTGTTCCAATAATGTTAAATATTATACCAAATGGGTTGATAAGTACAAATTCAAGGGTAATTTAGATAAACTTGCACTTATGAAACTTGTAAAACAGTTAAAAATAGACGCGAAAGGAAAATTGAAAAAGCAGAGACAATTAGGAGTCCCTCAGGCGCACAGTTGGCTTGAGGAAGCAAATCGTAGGGAACAAAGAATTAAAAATTCAAAAACGATGTTTTTAGACAAAGAAAATAATAATTTAGTAATAGCGACGGCCCCTTCTTCGCCCCCTCCACTTCCGTTACCAGAATATGAAGCAAGTGGACGTACTGATCCACCTCCGCTATACCCAGCAGACCCTGCAAAAGCACAACCGTTTGTCAGGGATCCCATCGAGACCAGGTCTTGAACACGCGACTTGAGGAGGGAAATTGAATTAAATGAGTTAAATAGAACATCACAAGCTATGAGCGAAGAAGAGATATGTCCGCTCATAGAAGTACCGAATCCTCAGGCAGGACAAGATCCGACTGTTTTAGTTTATAGACCGTGGACACCGGAAGATATCCAGAAAGCCACAGAAGGTATTCCCCACCCAAAAGTTAATTTTAGGAAGTTTTTAGAAGATTTACAAGGTATGAGATTAAGTTACCATTTAAATGGACAGGAAGTAGAAAAAGTAGTTAGACAAGTTGTAGGTCCAGATTGGCACATGATTTGTGGCAACTGGAATCCTCGTGACGCACAACTTAGACCACTCCCACATACTGATGCCGAACTGGATGGCAGAGTGAAAAGTCTGACAGACCGGATCTCTGAAAAGTGGAAGCCTAGGGCTGATTGGGCTTGCATTAATCAATGTATACAGCAGGAAAAAGAGACAGTAGATAGGTACTATGCCAGATTATTAGAATGCTTCAAAAATCATAGTGGCATGACAGTTCCTGAAAATCAAGAGAGTGATTCCCCGTATGAACAACAATTAAAAAACGCATTTTTGAAAGGGTGCATTGCACCTATTAGTAGCTTCATTACGAAGCATATGATGGATCATCGAACAAGTAGGTTACAAGCCTTACTTGAATATGCTAGACATGCAGAAAGACATTTTAATAGTAAAAAGAAAAAGAAAACCCAAGTATTTTCAGCAGAAGATGGGTCAGAAGTATTTGTAGTACAAACTGGGAAAAAGGGTAAGAAAAATGCCCAGGGAAATAAACAATCTGACAGACGATCAGAAGATTTCGAAGAAAGAAAAAAAAAGGGTGAGCATTTTAAGTGCGGGAAAAAAGGACATTTAGCAAGGGATTGCAGGCTAAATAAAAAGGCGACTACAGAAAATAAGGAGGATGAGGAATGACTATATGATAGGACCTAGCTCTTTTGAGCTTAGACCTTTACTTAGCAGATACAAAACCGAAGTGACGCTTCTGGTGGAGGGGAGGGAAGTCAAATTTTTGTGTGACTCAGGGGCTTCACGGACCCTGATACACCCTTCCAAACTACCAGAAGATACAGAATCACCAGACTATATACTAGTGAAAGCAGCTAACGGACAGCTATATCGGGAGCCACTCTCCCATGACATTACAATAATAGACCCTGTTTCGGGGATGACTCAGAAAAGTAAAATTGTAGTTTCTGCAAAATGCCCAGTGAACCTTTTGGGTAGAGATTTAATGCAGATATTTGGCATAGCAGTAGTTCCAACCATGCAGGGTATGGAAACACAGCAACAAATGGACACTTTTGTAGTGCGACCGGAGGGTGAAATGCATTATTGGTACAGCCAGGACTTGGTTACGACTGGTCCAGGTGCAGTAACTGAAGAACTAATGAATGTAGCTATCAGCAAGTTCCCCTCCCTCGACATTGACAAACAGCATTTGTTGCATTGTGCTCTATATTACTGTAATAGACCAGGTCCTGATAAAGATTATGAACTAGAATTATTTCAAAACCATGCAAATAGGCTGGTATTGCGAAATTTGTACTGAGACACAGAAGGGAACAGTGTAGCAAGCTGTTCATTGCCCCAGGAATTTTTGACACTCTACAAATCTAATTGACTGCCCCATGTAAGTTTGACTAAGAGTAAAACTCTAAAATGGGCAGACTTAGGTGAAAAAGTCACGAGGTGGGAAAACCAGACAGAACTAGAACTCTCAGAACAAGGAGTACAGAAACAGAAATTGAATTGGATCACACAGACACACCCAGCTGTACACTCACAGGCTAGTGAGGATAGCTGAGTGTTACTATTGTTAGAAGAGGAAAAAGCCTTGCGAGACATACCAGACATTCTCTGGTCAGCAGGGAAATCAGATGTAGGATTAATACGAACAGCAGGACCAGTTACCATAACACCAAAGTCAGCTTTTAGGCCCCAAAAAAGACAGTATCCCTTGAGAAAGGATGCAGAGGTGGGAATCAAACCTATCATCTCAGCCTTACTCAAGGAAGGAGTCTTAATAGAATCCCCTGATTCACCGTGTAACACACCCTTATTTCCTGTCAAGAAAGCAAACGGGGAATGGCGTATGGTCCAAGACTTACAAGCAGTGAACAATGCAGTTGTACCTACAGCACCAACGGTGCCAGATCCACATACCTTACTGAATGATTTAAAGCCAGAACAGAAATATTTTTCAGTGGTAGACATAAGTAATGCATTTTTCTCGATACCGATACACCCTGACAGCCAATATTGGTTTGCATTCACATTTCAGGGAAAGCGGTATATATATATATATATATATATATATATATATATATATATATATATATATATATATATATATATACCAGATTACCACAGGGGTATTGTGAAAGTCCAATGATATTTGCACAAGAAATGGCAAGTAACCTGGCGGGATTTATCCCACCGAGAGGTAGTCAGATTCTACTTTATGTAGACGACATTCTGCTGGCAGCCCCCACCCAGCAAGAATGCAAAGAAGACACGATAGCTTTGTTACAATTTTTAGCTACTCAAGGTCACAAAGTAAACAAAAACAAGTTACAGCTTTGGAGAAAACAAGTTAAATACTTAGGATATGTAATATCCAAAGAAGGTAGAATATTAGATGAAGATAGAAAAACAGCGATTTTACAAGCACCTAGACCAACTACCAAGAAGGAAATGATGTCCTTCTTGGGAACTACTAATTTTTGTCGGAGTTGGATACCAAACTATGCTTTGGAGTCTGCTCCACTGGCCGATTTAATATTTAAAAAGCTGATGGCTGCACAAGATTTATTACAATGGACACCTGAAGCAAAAGCAGCTTTCTGTAAGCTGAAACAATTGATAGCATCATCCTTAGTTTTAGGATTACCAAACTATAACAAGCAATTTATTCAAACTGTAGATTGTAAGCAAGGTTATATGACATCAGTGTTGACACAGCAACATGGGGACAAACAACGCCCCATAGCTTATTATTCATCACAGTTAGATCCAGTGGCGCGGTCTTTGCCCCACTGTGTACAAGCAGTAGTTGCAGCTGCAATGGCAGTGCAGGCTTCAGCCTCAGTAATATTGTTCCACCCTCTCACATTGAGAATGCCTCATGCAGTCGCAATAATTTTACTGCAAGAAAAGGTAGCATATCTTTCTCCAGCTAGACATCTTTCCTGTATGACCATTCTGTTGGACCAACCTCATATGACAATTGAACGATGTGCAGCTTTGAATCCGTCGACTTTGCTTCCAACCCCTGTAGATGGTAAACTACACTGCTGCCTGCAGCAGATTGAGCAAAAGACACTACCTAGACAAGACCTTATGGATGTTCCCTTGGATGATGCCGAGGTGACATGCTATGTGGATGGCTCGTGCAGGAGGGGTGCTACAGGACAGAACCTAGTGGAGTATGCAGTCGTTTCTGATACCGAAACTTTAGAAGCAAAATCTTTGCCACACAACTTATCTGCACAAGCAGCAGAATTGATTGCCCTAACAAGGGCATGTATCTTAGCAAAAGGTAAGAAAGTGAACATTTATACTGACAGTCAGTATGCTTTTTCTACTGTACATGTTTTTGTGCAACAGTGGAAAAATAGAGGAATGATAACATCTACTGGTAAACCGATTAATCATGCGCAACTTATTTTAGACTTGTTAGACTCAATTCAGTTACCTAAGAAAGTAGCTATTTGCAAATGCGTAGCTCATACAAAACAACAGGACAGAATTTCAAAAGGTAATGTACGGGCTGATACAGCTGCAAAACAAGCAGCTTCAGCCACAGAAACTTTTCTTTTGAGCGAGGAATTACAACCCTCAGAGACTTTAGATTTAGAAATGTTAAAAACAATGCAGACACTTACTACAAATCTTGAGAAACAAAAGTGGATAAAACGAGGAGCAATCCTCGGAAAGGGACTGTACATCTTCAAGGAAAAGAAACCAATTTTGCCATCTAATTTATTTAGATATGCAGCATTGTTGAGCCATGGGCGGATCCATGTCTCAACAGGGGGGATGGTACAGTTAGTGAATCGAGTGTTTACAACTTATGGGTTTACAAACTATACAAAAAAATTTTGTGCAGTATGCCATGTTTGTAACAAGCATCATGCACAAGGGGCATTGAAGCCTAAGCGAGGGAATTCTCCAATACCACCATATCCGTTCCATACCATTTGTATGGACTTCATAGAATTGAATAAATGTGAGAATAAGAAATACTGTTTAGTTATTATAGACATGTTTTCCAAATGGGTAGAAGCGTTTTCAACTAAAAACCCAGATGCAGCTACGGTTGCAAAAGTCCTTGTTAAAGAAATAATACCCAGATTTGGGATACCGGAAAAGATTTATAGTGATAACGGGACACATTTCGTGAACCAAACAATTCAGCAACTTAGTCGTTACTTCGGAATATCGTTGAAGAATCACTGTGCGTATTACCCCCAATCTGCAGGACTAGTAGAGAGGCATAATGGGGTACTGAAGAATAGACTTAGGAAACTGATAGATGAGACACAGAAAAATTGGGTGCACTGTTTGCCTTTAGCACTGTTGAGTATGAGAACTGTTCCAAATGTAAAGGGATTAACTCCTTTTGAAACTTTGTTTGGGAGGGCATATTACACACCTCAGTGGAAACCTCTCATGTCTACAGAGCAGGAGGCTGACAGTTCACTTGCAGGATATATGAGGAGAGTTTTGAATAACAAACTTTTGCAGTTAAATTCTGTTTCAGATAAAGAGCAACCAAAATCGGAAGCACCAGTAGCCCCAGGCACTTGGGTCTGGGTGAAGATTACGAAGCGGAAGAACTGGAGCTCTCTGTAGTGGGAAGGTCCGTACCAGGTACTGCTGTCAACACCCACCGCAGTCAAAATCGCAGAACAAGCTTCCTGGATCCTTTTGACACACTGTAAACTGGTTAAAAACTTTGAACTGGACAAAAACCTTGTTACTGTTGCACAACAAGAACAACAAAATGGCCAGATACAGAGTGAGTAGAGACACTGAACAATTTCAGAAAACTTGTACGATTGTTTTTGTTGCAATATTGATCACACTGTTCTTTTTGCGGTGGCCATACTTTTTCCCTGCCACAAAGGTTGAACTGATTAGACGTAATGAACCATAGACTGGCATCCGAACTTTAACACTTATCAGGCAATTACACGTGTATACGCAGAGACTTTCAATGTTTTGAACTGCTGGGTCTGTACGGCCATACCAACAGCATACGGGGGTTTGTTAATGACTGTTATCCCCCTAGGGGTCAAAGAGACCTGGGAAAATCTGTTTTTTGACACAGTTGCTATTAAAGCACAAGATAAGGTAGCACTGTATTTGCCTGTGACACAAAAAAGAATTGTATGTTTTTATAAAAATGACTCCATCCAAGTTGGGTGGAGTAAATGTAATGTTACTGTACAGTACAAATGTTATAGAAAACCAAATGATTTGAGTGTATCTTGTAGTACAGATTTTGACTCATTTTTAAAATCTATGCATAAAACTCTTGATCAGGTACAGCAAAATCCTGTACTTTTCAAACAACTATCAGTGATAGATAAGAAAATGTTTCATGCAGGGCAGTCATTTCGTAACAAAGTAATGACAAAAGTGGAGGACTGTTATTTTGTATGTGGGAGAAAGGCATATAAATGGTTACCTGAGAATTGGTCTGGCAGTTGTTTTTTGGGATACCTGGTTCCAGCCATCCGACACACTGCAGCCTTGCCTCAAGGGAGTATTCGAAATACTCGAGACGTAACCAAACAGACTGTTAAGAAACCGGAGAATCCAGTGGGACGAATCAAAGCAGGGTGGAAAAACCATCATAATGTGGGAACCAAGCTTGTGCACATGGACTTGAGTGATGCTGTTATATCCTCACCCATGTATGGCAGAGTTCAATCAATCTGGGAACTGCGAAAACTGTCTAAACTTCTCGAAATAATGAGTAATGCAACTTTTTCTGCCCTTGAACTGATAACTGATGAACTGAATGCCATGAGAACTGTAGTGCTTCAAAACCAAATGGCTCTTGACGTCACCCTAGCGGCAAGAGGTGGGACTTGCGCTTTAATCAAAGAAGAATGCTGTGCGTTTATCCCTGACCATCAGCATGAGATCAACGATCATCTCGAGGTAATTCAGCAAGTGTCGGCCATGACCAAACTAGGCCCAAACCCTCTGACAGAGTTTTTTCAGAATGCCTTTGGGGGGGGGTTCCGTCTTTATGAACATACTGATTGCAATTGGGGTAGGTTTACTCCTAATAGGAGCTTGCATTTGTTGCGGAATCCCCTGCATGAAGAAATTAATTAAGGAACTCATAGATATATCCATATCTGAACTATGTATCAAAGTACTGAATCTGAAGAGCTGCTAGAATGTGAGACGCTTTCATAAAAGTTAAACTAAATGACTTTCTTAACTGCAAATCCTAAATGGAAGAGGTTAGGAAAAGAAGTAAACTGTTTATCCTTTTTTTGAAAATAGAATAAAATGGTTACCTGAGGAGGTTACCAGGAGGGAGATGTTAGAAAAATATGTATTAATATGTGTTTGCTTAATGACAAATTAATAATCAAGTGTTTTTAATATGCTTTTCATTCTATTTCTTATGCACTGTGATTTTTATAAATTGAGTTTCATATGAGGCCGAAAATAATCCTTATTGAAACTGCAGCATGCTTACTGAAACTTGCAAGTTGCCCTCTGACCTAGTAACTGCTAGCACAGCAATATTCTTGTTTATGCCTTGTGGAAATGTACTTGAAAAACAGGTGTTAATCTGCTAGGTCAGAAGCATATGAATAGACAATATACCATTGAATAAATGTAATGATTTCAGACAGACAGCTTTGTTCAGAGGATGGGAACCTCTGCAGCTGCAATAGTTAGAGATAAGTTAGACAAAGACTTTTTAGAGTAATGAACTGCTAGCATTGTGTTCGATTTAGCTACGGTATCTTGAATGTAACATAACAAGTATCTAACGGAAAGTAACCAAGGCCATGTTGTTTTCCTCAGGATGTTTCACATAAAAATTGTTTAAATCAGCAGAAAATCATGGGAAAGATGGTCAGCAGATGATGACCAAAAGGTGGTAATTGCTACGCCAGCATGGTAGGACAGGATTAATTTGATAACCTATAAAAATGAATGCATTTCCTGTTTCTGGTTAGACAAACTCTGTATTAGCACATTTTTGTCTCCTTGCTGCAAGATTAAAGTGCCTTAACCTGAACCTACTGTGTTTTGATCATTTTTAAAGTATATTTTTCCTTTGACAGTACCTGGCAATCTACTGGTATTATGATTGGTCCTTTGGTGGGAGATAGAGGGGTAAAGTTGGCAATGAATCTGTCGGCCAGTATATTGGCAATATCTGTTGGCTCAGTATAGGAGGTACCATTGTGCAGTAGCTCAGAGCAAATCTGGGTATTGCTGTGGAAATTCTTTACATAACTATAGAAGGCCTTGCGATTGTCTTTACTATCTTCTGTAATTCTGTTTTCATAGCTAGCGTTATAGGATTTGATGAGGGATCTCAACTTTTTGTTGAGGCTGATAAGGGAGTTATTCCAGTCTTGGAACTTTACCTTATTCCGCATTAGTTTCCTCGTTCTTCTGTAGAGTTTGTTTATGGCAGGGGACCACCAGATTGCTTCTTGAAAATGGTTATAGTGTGTCTTTTTCTTGATTAAATATCAGGCATATGCATGCCAGAAAATTTTCCCCATTTCAGTGAAATGGTTTAATTTACAGGCAACCTCTTCCTATGTCTTCCTCTCATTTACTAGATTTCACTTAGCAGAGTTGCTGCTAGCATTTACTGTGGTTAGTAATAATTTAGATTAGTAGGTACCACTTAGTTCTTATTGACCCATCACTTAAACCCATCTAGGGAGCCCTCCCAGTACAGAATTCCTCATATAACTATTTTAATTAACCACCTGGCCAGAAAACAATCTTACTATTTCATATTTATTGTCTATCAAGCTGACATGTCCCAAAACCCCTGCCCTCTAGCCAATCAAGTCAATTTATTTAACAAAACCTCTCATTCTTTTTGAATATATTTGTCCCCATAACCTGTCTACCCACTTTAATTATTGCAATATTCAAATAATGTCCATTATGCAGTGATCATCTCACAGCTGGATTAATTCATAATATTTTATCTTTTATCAACAACTTTATTAAAGCAGAATGGGCAAATGGAGAACAGAGGTGTATGCAGGACAATTCATTTTGTCACAGTACTCTATTACTACCTTATTCCACCATTTAAAACAATGCCCCATCCTCCCAAATCTGACCTCATTTGAGATAAATACCTAAAATAACAACAGTTAACAGTTTGTCAAAATGTGATTAGTGGTGAAAAATAACTTTGCCGTCTATAACATATACTTACATTGTTTGCGTTTTAAACAAAGTTATAGCAACCTGATGACCAGAGAGGTTTAATTTTGACTGTCATTGTCACTGTTAACCAGGTGAATCTCTACATCTGAACTCCAACGGAATCCATTATTTTATGTGAATGTTACTGAATTTCTTTAGCCTTTTCCTGGATCTTCCTTTAGAATACAGGGAAAATCTTCACCGGAAACCTCTGTGTCACTGAGGGTTGGGTGTGATTCTCCTTTTTGTGTGGGTTTACTGCAGTCTGAGTACATGCCATTCTACAGCTCATCACCTCTTTTCTTTAAATCCCCAACAACTTAGTGTGGTTCCATGTATGTTTTAACCACCAGGGGGTAGAACTCAAAGATATCAGGATATAAGAACTTGTTCATTTCTCTGCATTTTGATGCAGGAGAACTGAAAGCATTTCATTCTGTTCTTTTCTAGCAGGAGTCATCATAACCTACACATTGTCTTAAGTCCCCAACCTTTGAGATAACACCCTACTTCCATTACTGTGATCAAATTTCTACTTTTAACTTATAAGAGTGCAACTGTATGCAAAGTGGTCTTGGGGTTTTCCTTGCTCCCCCTCTTGGATAAATACCCTGTAATGTCCACTGGTTTATAATTTCTTAAAGCCTTTACTGCCTTTTCCTCTGCTTTTTCTGGAATCCCTGTGAATTTTTAATTTTCTTATCTTGATATGTTTTCCAGTTCAAGAATCTTCTGATTAATTTCCTGCCATTTATTTTCTTGTGAATAAGATTTACTTGCATTTTCTTCTCAGAGGATCATCAGACTTGCCAGCTCATTTGAATGTTTACTCTAGGCTTTTTTATCTCTGCCAATCTTTTGTTGTTAGCAAAAATATAGTCAAATCCTGTAGTTGTAGTACAGGTTTTATCTTTTTGCACTTTTTTTGCGATTTTAATGCTCTTCAACATGGAGCTCTAAAAATATCTAGTAATTACATTGCAAAATACCAGAAGTCCCAGAGTGACAGCAGCTTTTGTAAGAGCACTAATTGAGTGAATTCTGGACAGAAGTAAGGTAAATAGAAAGTTCAAGAAGAAGTGAGTTAGGGTGCATGTGGTGAGTCTGTTCACATGGAAGTAGGTCTGAGGTAATGAGAAACAAAAGAAGGCAGGTGTGAGGTCTGCTAGTTCATAAAGGTAGGGATGGGGAGGAGAGGTGTACTGTTGAAGTAACAGATGGTGGTATAAAGATGAGGTATGCAGAGGTGGTTATTGATAGCCGAGTAGTATTAGGAACCCCCCCGTCTATTAGGAACCCCCCCCATCACGGAGAACTAAAAGAGTGAGCACAACAGGATGAGAGCATTGCATAACGCACATAGCACAGTGAGCACAGGTTTTACTTTCACTATAAATTCAGAACAGCATTTGATTGTATTATTAAAAAATGGTTTTATCAAGCATTTTATTCATTAGCAAGCATTCAGGAGAGTAACAAACACCATATGTAGTTCCAAAAAAAAACTGACATCTATTCTTTTTCTAATCACCAATGAATACTAGTCAGTTTGCTGTCTTTCCTGACTAATGTGCATGTTTCATAATGAAAAGCACATTTGGTTTTAGGGACCTTGGGCAGTGAGAATGACAATTTAGCATTTCTGTGGTGCACTGACCTTTGGAACAACTGGTTCTTTCTGCAACATCTTGAGCAGTTTCAAATACAAACTAACAGCTACACTAACAACTTACTGTTTCTGAAGTGCAGCGTACTTTCGATCAAGTGTTTCAATCAACAACTTGTTTGCAATTTCCTATAAAACTGACAACTGCATTTTCTCATCCAGCCATGCCAATCCCCAGCTAACAGCAGTGATCTGAATGCTTATCTCTACCTGGGTGGAATGTATATAAACAGTCCGGAAACAAAAATGATGGCCAATAAGTAAATTTTACAGCTTCAGCAGTCTAGTAAAAACAGAATGTACAAGTAACTTTTTGATCAGAGCCTTTCTTTTAGAAGAACTCAGGTGAAAGATATGAACACCTAAACTGCCTCTCACACGCACAGTTCAGACATGAACTAGCAGTAAAATCAGGCATTTGAATGTGAACTTGGGGATACAAATTCAGAATAAGGCTCACTGCTTCAGAGATACTTATTCATACTGCCATGGCAAAAACAAATTCTGTAGCTGCATAGCAAAACAGCTAACAAAAACAGCAGATGGAACAGCAGTTAACTTTATAAATGTCCCATCACAATCTTCATTATAAGGAACTACTACAGAGATGACCAAATATAAGGAACTGTAATTTAAAAACAATGTTTTTAACACTTTTGTAACGGTTAACTAAAATGTATAAACACATAAAACAATACAGAAACATTAACACTGAAGCCCGGAAAGGAAAATCTGATTGTGCTAAACATTTTTGTAGTTTTCTTGATACTGTTATATTGTTTAGTTTGGTATTGAAATAAGTCTGTTAATTTTACATTTCTAAAACAGAGTGATTTTCCCCTTTACTTCCTATAGTTTTAAATATTTTAAAGTTTCCATATGGTGCAGAATAAATGCAAAAAAAAAAAAAAAACATACATGGCTTCTATTAGGTTTATGTTTTTTTTTTTTTTTTTTTGCAGTTCAGAAAGTCAAGGAGACAAGATGGCATTAAATATGCCCTACAAAATTACTCTCCGTGTCAGGTCAAAAAAAGTATATAACATTTATTTTACAAAAAGTAACACAAGGTTAAATTGTGACAATTTTAAACATAACTGAAAATTGTCATATTGATCAGCTAGGCAAATGCTTTGAATTTTAGCAACGTAGCCTCATAATCTACCAAATTTCCATTGCTCAGCTAATACATTTTATTACAATTCAGTAACCAAGTAAGCTGGATGAGTGATCCTTTACAGCCATGGCCCGACTGACATCTGTGTAATCTGTTCCATCATGCCATCCCACACTCATATCTTTTTTTTTTATTCTGAGAAGCAGCTGTTACCTCCCTCAATACAATCTACATAGAAATATATAATAAGTATTCAGAGTAAAACAGAGCACGATTTATTTCATCTTTATGTACTACATTTGTCCTCCACCCACAATGCAGGTTAACATCCAGCAGTAAAAAAAAAATGCTTATTTTTGTATTATTGAATGCCAGAACAGGTTCCACCTCCCCTATGAACCTGAACTGAAACAAGTGGGTAATTGGAGAATGAGTGAGTTCTTTTAACATTTCCAGTTTCAAGCAAGCACAGTAAGACGTAATAAAGTACATAGTGGTCTTCATCTCTTGCCAGTTTGTTACAAGAGAAACAGTCCAGAAGTTTTACATTTTACTAGTTATCTTGTAAATTACCTCCTTGGTGAAACAAGCTGGTCTTATTCGGTTTGTAGAGAAATTACAGAGTTACAGAAAATATCAAAAGATATTTTAAGATTTCTTAAATGCTTACTGAAAGGGACTTGTCTTAATAGTTTCAAGACTGTAAGAAAACAGGTTTTATACAGACCAATGTCTGTTTGATCATAATACCTGAAACATACAGCAAGAAACAATGTAGTAACACTAATGGGTGAAAAGAACATTATCTGACATTTATGTCTTTAATATTTACAGCATTTACTTCATGGGTACTGTTCTGTTTCAAACACAACCCATAAACAGAAAACAGATGCCGCTCCATGGTAGGATGTTATTCCATGACCTCTGAATAAGTAAAGTATTTTGTAAAAACAGATTTTTTACCAAAGAAGATCATGCCCTCCAGATTTAATTTAACGTTGAAACTGTCTGCATTCGTTGTGAAAAACATTTTCGTTGCTGCAATATTCTAGCAACTTCATTTTCAAGTTGCATCTGAATATTTTTATGCCAGATGTTAATGCAAGTAAAATTTCTAAATATGTTATACTTTGTACAACATCAAGATCACTGCTGCTTTTATTCATATTTTTTATGTCACCGACTGCCTCTGTGCATGATCTTGCTCAAGTGTATATAATTATGCATAATAAAGAATGAACAAAAAAATTAAACAATGTCATTACTTTCTTAACCGGTAATTTTTCCTACTAGATAATATGTATGATTTTGTTTCAGTGTAAACATATTTCAGATATTTGTTTTTGCAAGAAAGTTGCAACACAGAAAGTACTACTTTTTTTGATAATTTGTGGTATTGTTAAACCACATGAAACCTTTCTCGTAGCAAGATAGTGATGCCTGCAACGCACACACTACAGGAGGACCCACCTTATTCCGCTTCAGGGTCAATCGTGCAGATGAGACAGCATCAACAGATATGAAAGTGATTATGCTAACTTCATTGCTTATCATTCAACAACTGCTATATTAGTCTTTTGATCCTGGGACTTTGGTATGATTCTAATAGACAGGCATTGTAGCAAATGGAATGGTGAAATCAAGATGTCTTATTATGTACTGTTTCTCTGATTACAGAAACTGCATTCGCACAAAATGCAAATAACATCAGACAGGCAGTTAAGGAAAAAAAGGTCTATGCAAAAGTGGGTTAAAACAAATCTATTACTTTTACAGAAGTCCCACAATAACATAAAAATGACAGGATACTAAAAACTTTTTTTCTAGGGCAGTGCAGTGGTTAACATTGTCGCCTCACAGCAAGAGGTTCTCCGGTTCGATTCTCAGCTGGGGTGCCTCCTGTGTGGAGTTTGCATGTTCTCCCTGTGTTCGTGTGGGTTTCCTCCGGGTGCTCTGGTTTCCTCCCACATTCCAAAGACATGCATCTGGAGCATTTCTCCCCAGGCCTCCACTGAAAACAGGCTCTGTGGAACCTAGTCGGACTTTCCCGGTCAACAAATGTTAAATAAGTAAATAAATAAAATAAACTTCCAGCAGCTGTATACCATCACAGAATACTGAAGGTCTTGGGATCAAATTCCAACTGAGGAGCTAATGTTTTCCTTTCATACTTTAATGATTCTAGCAATACCTAAAAGTGGGCTTTCTCTGCATTTGTGTGAATGTGTTTGTAATTTGTACTGTACCTCATGTTAGGCAAATGCTGTTGTGATTGCTGCTGCCTGTGAAATTCCACTTGATCCAGGTAAGTGCTCTGCAGTTTTGAAATTTATTTTTCTATGAAGTGCAGTGACCTCAGAGCTGATCATAGTTAGTGTAATTCCTGAAAAACAACAGTTAAACTGTGAGTCACTCTTGCACATTAAAAGCATTTTATCGTGGGGCTAGCCCCCTGTACCTCCAATGGGAGGCTGCTCCTGTCATGCCCTCACTTATATATACTAACTTCAAAATCACTGTGGCTCACAGGAAAAGGAATTCTCTGACATACAACAGTTTTAAACTTAGTAGTATGTATTTGCCCCAAATATCAGTTACATGTTCACTGTTCTGAGGACTGAACTTGCAGTTTTCAAACTTTACTCCAGTAATAAAAAGAGGATGCATGAGGTGAAGCCCTCTACATGGGGAATGTGGTGGACTTTCTTCCTCACTAAAAACTAAGTTAATATCATAAAAAGTCATGCCTTCTAGTGTGGAAAAGAATCATGAATGCTTTACCAGGTCATACTCAAAAGTATGTTGCATCTCAATCTGGCATTATCACTCTGTTTTAGATGTAATAGCTTGCATGCAGCTTGAATTCTGTCTTACTGATTTTTTTATATCTTTCTCATGATTTAACTTCTGCTATATTTTTACGTCTTTTTGACCACTACCTTTATGTTATCATCTTACTCAAATCCCAACCTTGGCAGCTCCCTGGTGTGACCTGCACCAGGTGGGTCTCCCTATTGTGAGAACAGCTTCAGCTCATGCATGGATTCCCCATGCCTCATGCTAGGATAATGGGGCTAAGGACATGCCAGACATTGAGAAAGAGACAAGATGGGAAAGGACTGTCATACTGTAGCCTGCAGTGTTTTACTATACCATAAGGCCCACCCCTACATGCTGACACTGTCAAGCTGAGAAAGCAGTGGAGGAGTAGCTTGAGCCAGTGTTCATAGGTAGGTACTAGGCTATTGGCCCTAGGGCCTATATAAGACTAGCCAAAAAGGTACACTGGCTTTTGCCACCCAAGAAAATTATTTTCCTGTGCCCCTGTCGAGCAGAGCCTCAGAAGAGATCCCTGGGGTGAATTTCCTATTTCCCATCCAATCGTCACGATTTTTCTTGAAGAGTGCTAATGAGGAGCGCTGTTTGACATAGATAGGTAGTCTGTTCCAGAGTATGGGAAGTCTCTGGAACAGGAATCTATCCTTCCAGCATGTTCTGCTTATTGTGGTGGCAAGGTTTAGGTCCCTACAGAGTGTAGCTCGGAGGGATTGGGATTTTTTTAACTGGAGCATGTCCAAAAACTCTGGGTTTGACATAGCTTTGTATGTTAGGCAGACATCGCCTCTGAGTAGGCGATATGCGACGGAGTAAAGCTGGAGTTTTTTAAGACGGTCTGCATAGGGCATATGTTTGAGGACAGTAATCCTCTTTGTGAGGTATTTCTGTGGCCTCTCCAGTTGTTGTAGATGTCTTGTGAGGTACATACCAAAAGGGGCTCTGCACTCTGTAATGGGTCTTATGAGTGATGAGTAGAGGGGAACAATGACCTCTTTTTTTTTTTCTGGATGAGAAAGCTTTTGTGATGAGGTGTGTCACGCAGAAGGATTTCCTGACCTGTGGTGATGTGATTATCAAAGGAGAGACTACTGTCCACCTGTGTCCCAAGGTCTCTTATCACACTTTCGGTGTTAAGTAGACTACCGCCTATGTGATAGTTCATGGGTACAGAGTTTTTACCAAAGGAGATGACAATGCACTTTTTGGCATTGAGCTTCAGGTTATGACTTTGACACCAGGTATCTGTCTCAGTGAGGCCCTTTTGTAGGATATCCACATCATTAGGAGTTTCGATTATGGCTCCCAGTTTGCAGTTATCTGTAAACTTCATTAGCCAAAGACCTTCTGTGTTAGCCTGTACTTCAGAGAAGTAGATACCAAACAGGAGAGGACCCAGGACTGAACCCTGTGGTACTCCACATGTCACTGGTCTGAAGTCGGATTTGGAGTCTGCTACTTTCACAGTGTGGGTTCTGTCCATGAGCCAGTTGGCAACCCACCTTGTGACATAGGGATTTATACCTAGTTTAGTGAGTTTATCTATAATTTCAGAGTGGGGGATGGTGTCGAAAGCCTTGGCGAGATCTAGATAGGCTGTGTGAACCACCTTACCCTCATCTATGGCTTTTGTGACTGCTTCAAAGAAGTCTATCAGATTTAGAAGACATGATCTGCCTTTTACAAACCCGAACTGGGTGGGGTCCAGAGTTTGGAGATTACCAATGTTTTTGTTTATGAGTTCCATGATGATACGTTCCATGGCCTTGCAGACCAGGCTCATCAGGCTAATGGGGCGGTAGTTCCCTGCATCCGTCGTGGCTCCCCTTGTGCAGTGGGATAACCGTCGCGGTGCGCCATTCAGTGGGCACAAAGCCTGAGGTGAGGCTATGATTGAACATGGTACTTAGGTGGGGTGCCAGTTTGTTCTGTAGTTCATGTAGAATGCAGCCTGGGATTTTGTCAGTTCCCATGGATGCTGTGTTATTGGCTTTGGAGTGTGTTTTTTTACCTGAGCAGCCGTGATTACAGGAACTTTGTATTCTTCCATTGTAGAAATGGGCCCTCTAGGGGGTGAGAGGGGGGGGGTAAAGTTAGCACTGAACCTATCTGCCAGGATGTTGGTAATATCAGTTGGTTCTGTATTAGTGCTGTAACTCAGAGCAGATCTGAGTGTTGTCATTGAGTGTATGGTCCACAGGGTGGACATGCAAAATGAAGTATGGATGTCGCTATGTGAGCACCCTGATTGGTTCTTTATAAGGCTGGAAATGGGAAGGTGGAACAGCAAGAAGTGGGGGAGAGAAAACAGGAGGAGTGCACAAGAGGAAGAGATCAAGGGGGTTGTGCTGGTGGAGGTGGAAGAGGAGGAGAGGTACTCTATTTTTATTGTGGGATAGACTCCTTTATTTTTCAACATTTTTTTTATAAGAGGGAAGGTGAGGGAAGAGTTAGGGAAAAGGGTATATGAGATAGCTTAGGGAAGTGTAAAGGGAATCATGTAAAATGAAAGACAGATAAGACAGACAGGAACACTACTGTGAGCTGACAAGGGTGGGGTAGCAAAACATCCAGATAGAAGACAGATGCACACATTGGAGAGGGAGGAGGTATAGACCCAAGTCAAACTCCAGTCTCATGACCTCACATATTCCCATGGGCTGATGGAACTCTAGTGGAAGGCCCCAGTGATGTAGGGGTGGATGCCTCTGGTGGATTGATGGATGATGGAACCAACTGGTTCAATCAGTCTGTAACCTGCTGGAGGAGGTCTTACATAGGCTGACAGTGATTCTTCACTACCCACTCAACCACTTCCTCTACAGTGTCCCAAAGCTCACTGTTTTTATGTCTTTCCAGGCTAAGCCATGCCAGAGTAACCAATGAACCAGAGCCACTGCCCTGACCCAGAGAGGACGTCCCTGGGTGAACAGAGAGAGATGGTGAACAGTCTCTTAACTGGGAAGTGGGAGGCTGTGCTGTCCCTGGGATGTCTGAACCTGTGGAAAATGGAATGTAAAAGGGAGAATAATAAAAACAATGGAAATAAATGAATAAATACATAAATAAAATAAATACATAAAATGAGAGAGAGCTAGACACAAAGACAAATAGACGTGATGAAGGTCTCCTAAATTGCTGCTGCAATATTTTACTGACAGTACATATTAAAAAACTGTTAGGGAGGCTTAGTTAATGAATTTATGCTAAAAAAAATACATTCTTCAGTAATGCTTTCAAATGATACTACTGTTGACTCTGGTCTAAGGTTTACTTATTGTAACTGCAATATTTCTGCAATTATATTTAAAACGAGTGTAGGACATTTTTCGGGGGGTATGTCACTCGTCTTGTGTATTCAAATAAGACGATGAGGCTTGGGTGTTAATTAAAGTAGTTAATTACACACAAACAAATCAGGATGGATGACTGGAACATTAAACTTGAACAAATAAACTGACTGCTACACACATACATGCTATCACTCCTGCTGCTCACTCAAAATAGCGCTCTTGCTTGCATATGCTCAGTACTTATATGCACCTTCCCATGGACTGGAATGGCTCTTAAAGGTATACACACAATCTGATCTACATCCTCCCTCTTTGACTATTCTGTCATGCAAATGAAAATAACAATTGTATAAGCATGCAAATTATACAGATATATACAAACAATAACAATCATATCCAGGTTGCTGTGTATTTGGGATTAGGTCTTAAGATACGACCTGACCTTGTAATGTAATAATTAGAACTGGCTTTAGCAACAGGGACAGTCACTTGGGAATGTTTTTCTTTAGGATTTTCAAGAATACTTTCAGGAACAGGAGCAGATGATGAAATGTTCTCTGGAACAGGAACATTGGACAAATCACTCTGAGAACTAGAGTATCTATTACAGGCAAGATACTATAACACTGGCTCAGACACCAATAGTAAATGTTTCCAATTCTGCCTGAATTCCATCCCTTGCAACTCGATGTACAATCTCGTCACACAAATGTTTCACAAGTCCTATTCGGTCAAATCCTTTTGCTGTCTGCATTCTCATTGTTTTTCCTCCTTTTAATGGATTCAGAAGCTTGCTGGTTTTGTTCTAGGCAGTCGGAGTCAACAAATTCTTGCTGATTGGTAGTGTGGTTCTGGTTTGTCTCGACATTAATCTTTGGGCAGGTGAACCTGTTTCTGAGATTAAGCAGATTAAGAAAAACATCAGTATTGTCATGTTTAGACTTCTCCATTAGCTGTTTTGCACTTTGAACTGCACAGTCAGCCGGGCCATTCGATTGTGGATATACAGGACTACTAGTAACATGAACAAAGTCCCACATTTCAGCAAATCTTTTAAACTGCTGAACTGTAAACTGTGCACAATTGTCAGAAATGACTTTGTGCGGACTAACATGGACAGAAAATGTCTCTCCAGTTTCGTAATGACAGTGCTGGACATAGATTAGGAAGTAGGTCAATTTCAAACCAATATGGATAAGAGTCTACTAACACCAAGTAATGCTGACCATTCCATTCGAAAATATCTGTAGCTACTGTCGACCAAGGTAGTTCAGGAATCTGGCTTAGCTGAAGCGGTTCTTTTTGTTGATGTGGTTTAGTACTATTACAAACATATAAGCTGAAAGTTCTTTCTCAATATCTTTTGACATAGAAAGACAAAATACTAGTCTTCTCGCCCTTCTTTTGGTAGTCAGTTCCTGGGTGTCCACAATGCAAGATTTTAATATACTCTTGTTGAAAGGATTTTGGAACAATCACTTTTGGACCTTTCATGATGATACCATCTTCCCTCAAAATCTCGTCTCTGTAAGGAAAATACTGCTGCATGTCTGGTGGTAAACAAGATTGCTTTGACAGCCATTCTCGACTGATAAAGTCGTTGAGCTTCTGGAGAATTGGCTCTGTAGTTGTATGAGTTTTGAGCTCAAGACATGTGGAAGAAAAATTTCTCACTTCCATGACTTCAAAATCAGGTTGCTCATTATCATGCTGTTCAGTAGTTTTCCTGGGTAATCTGGATAAAGTATGGGCAAGATAAAGAAGATTGCCTTTCGTATAAACCAAGTGAAAATTGTACTTTTGCAGTTTCAACATCGTGCGGTGCAATCTCGCAGGTGCTGTGTGCACTGGCTTTTCAGACTATTAACTAATGGTTGGTGGTCAGTCTCTATTTGAATAGGTCGGCCATAAATATAATCATGGAACTTCGAACATGCAAACACAATTGCCAAGAGCTCTTTCTCTATTTCAGCACACTGCATCTGGATTTGGGTCAGAGTTCTGGATGCATAGGCTACTGGTCTGCCATCTTGAAGAATGACTGCACCAAGACCAAACTTCGAAGCATCACAAGAAAGAGTTACAGGTTTGTGAACATCATAATATCTTAAAGTGGGTGAACTGGCAAGTCTTTGTTTCAGAACATCAAATGCTCTTTGGTATTCTTCCAACCAGGACCAAGTTAAACCTTTACATGTCAGCTCTCTAAGCGGTGCTGAAAGGTCACTCAAATCTGGAATAAACATACCCAAATACTTGAAATGAACAGAAATGTAGAACACAGCACCACAGCAAACCAATAAAAAGCAAATGGCAAAGAGCAGTATAAAATCCAAACAGACTTTTATTCGAACACAGGTGAAAACTTTTGCGATAAAATCGCTTCTTCAGACCATACAAAAAAACAGCAACATCTCAGATATTTAAAATACAATCAATTAAACATGCAGATACAACAGCCATAAAAATTGAAAAGGCACAGCTTTCTTTTAAGATAGAAACCATAGAGGGCTATTGGCATAAAGGGCCACATAGCAGGATACCTATTTAAAAAGCTTTCTTTCTTTCAGAACTGGCTTAAGAGGTACTAATTCATTCAAGCCTGCACCTCTATGTGCTGATAATTTGGGACTCCATCTTAATTATTTCCCTTCTATGACATTAGTTATATCACCCAACCTAAAACTTTCATAGATTACTTCTACTCCCATAAACCTGAACCAATGGTTAGTGCCTTTCTCTAGAATGTGTTTAGCTAGGGCACTAGGTCTTTCTTATGTTTTCTTTATGTGAAAAAAACAGAGGTCCACTACTTTGTCTGTCTGACTTAACCCTCTCGCATGCTTTCAAACTTCAAAAGGTTTATAACCACATTCTGTAAATTCAGTGCTAGTGGAACACATAGTTGTTTCTAACTATGACCCTTATTAGCACAGTAATAACAGTCTCTAATTTGTTCCTTAAGTCGCCTATTAGTTTTTCCTATATAAAATTTTGAATTAGTCACACACTGTGCTAGGTAAACTAAGTTTTTAGCGTCACAATTAGCTTTAACTTTTAAAACATAATGATTACCATTGTCTGATTGAATAAATATATTAGATACAGCAATGTATTTACGAAAAGTGCATTTTGCCACAGATAGAGGTGCCAAAACTAGTTGTTCTAATACTAGATTGCCTTAGCTTACTTGTATTAGGAAAACAGAGCTGTCTTTTCAACGATTTTTTATTTTTAGAAACAAAATTTGGAACTGCACTGACAAACTCACGTAGACCTAGGATCAGAAGATAAAATATGCCTATTTTTTGTGATAATATTTTTTATATCTATGCTGTCAGTACTAAAAGTCATACAATAAGATACATTACTATAACAATTATTATGGGCAGTCTTTCTTATGTTTTCTTTATGTGAAAAAAACAGAGGTCCACTACTTTGTCTGTCTGACTTAACCCTCTCGCATGCTTTCAAACTTCAAAAGGTTTATAACCACATTCTGTAAATTCAGTGCTAGTGGAACACATAGTTGTTTCAAATTCTTGTTCCTGGTCATGAAGTCTAGAAACTCTTAAAAGTTGACCTCTTACCACATTTTCAAAAATATGTGGTGGATGCATACTATTATGTTCAAGATAACTATGTGTATAACATAGTTTTCTATATCTGTTACTATGCAGCTTTCCATCTATACCATTATACAGGGTTAGATTAAGGGAGTACAAGAATGTTTCATCGTGAACTTAAGAAAGGAGGTACTTATATTTATAGCACTTAGGAAATCATTTAAACTTTCAAGATCTCCTTTCCAAAAAATATATAAGTCATTGACAAAACACAGATAAAATTTTACATGCACATTAAACTGTTCAGTATTTAAGATGTTTGCATTTTCCCAATATGCAATGACCATACTGGCGTAGCTAGTGGCACAGGGCATGCCCAAATAGTTGACCATGCCAAGAAAGCATTGTAAAGAAGTGACATTGTCTGGAACTGGCATCTCAAGAATTGCAGTTTGCTTGGAAGGATCTGGTTTTAAGCTTGAACTAGTAAACAAATGACCCACATAAGTAACTTATTGTAGTCTAAGCTTACATTTCTGAGGATTTAGATTAAGATTCACTTCACAAGCACGTTCCAGAACTTTCCTGAGGTTTCTGTCATGTTCAACTTCACCATTGCCTTCTACAAGAATATCATCTGTTATAACAGCACATGGATAGCCAGAAAAAAATTAGCTCCATTTCACGTTGAAAGACTTCACTAACAGAATTTATCCCAAATCGCATTCTCAAAAATCTGTACCTTCCAAATAATGTACTGAAAGTGGTTAGTAATGAACATTTTCTGTCAAGCAAAATTTGCCAAAATGAACTTTTTGCATCTAAGACAGAAAAAACAGTGACATTTGACATAAGACCGGCAACATCCTCAACTGTACGCATTGGATGATGAGGTTGATTTAGTGCTTTGTTCAAATCCCTTGGATCAATACATATTCTAATATTACCTGAGCTTTTCTTACGAGCTATCACCATGGAGGATACCCATTCGGTTGGTTCTTCTACTGGACAAATTACTACTAGATGCACCATTCTGTCTAGCTCAGCTTTGACTCTGCCTTGCATGGCTACTGGAACTTTCTGTGCTGGTCTGATAACTGGGCTTACCTTATGGTCTAACTTCATGGAGTACATAACTGGGAGTTTGCCCAACTTGTCTTTGAAAAGATCAGCATAGTCAGAAAAAATTGTTTGTACAAAATTTTCATTGTTAGACCTGCTTACATGGTGGACTTCTTCATTAAATGAAATCAGTCCCATTTTCAAACTGTCTTTGAGGCCTAACAATGACTGTATGTGTCTCTTGACTATGTAAAATTGCAAGTCATAGCTGTTTCCAGCAATATAACATGAAAGCACTACTGAGCCTTTGGTTTGAATTTCTTCACCACCATAAGCAACAGGCTTCTCACACTTTGCCAGATCAAGCTTCTCACTAGCTTTTACTTTGGCAAACATTTCTGCTGACATAACATTGCACTTTGAACCAGTATCAATTCTGAGCCCTACAGGTCTCCCATTAATCAGAAGAGTACAAAATACTTCATTCTTTGCGAACAAATCTACTGCTTTGACTGTTTTATCAAGCACAGACACATCATCAACATAAAAAGTAGGGTCATAGCATTCTAGTTGATCAACTTGCCTCTTTGAATGCTCTCTTTTAATAAAAGAATGTGCCCCTTTTGATTTGCAGAACATTTAAAAATTATTCCACTTTTTACATGTGTGGCACTGCTTACCAAAAGCTAAGCATTTCTCTCATCTGAGCTCATGACTACCACCACCATTACGACAGTTGACTATGAGGCCTGTCGCAAGTTTTGCTGATTCACCCCTCTGCTTTACTGAGTGTGCCTTAGGTTTTACTGTAGCTGCTCTGGGTTTTTTCAGGGAGGCCCAGGGTGTAGCTCTGCCTTTAGGCCTGTATCTTTTAACCTCATGCTGCATACTATCAACATTAGCATTGGAAGGCATTGCAAGCATGCTTTCCTCATTTGTAAGGATATTTGTGTGCTTTTCTGTGAGCTTATATATCTGACAAATCTCTATGGCTTTATTTAGAGTTAAATCACTGTCTTGAAGCAAAATCTTTCTCACTGCATCATCTTTAATACCACACACAAACCTATCTTTTATCAACTCATCTCTTAAATCACCAGATCTGCAAGTTTTCGCCTTGCTTCTGAAGTCAGTTATATATGCTGCAAAAGTTTCACCAGGCTTGTGCTCTCTTGTGTAAAATATGTGCCTTTCCATTGTAATACTTGGTTGGGGTTACACATTTCTCAAAAATGTACGTTTTAAACACTCAGGGTCTTCCCATGTTCAGCCAGTACAACAATATGGCAGTCTTCCCCTTACCCTGCATGCACAGCTGGGACATACACAAATGAACGCTCCCTTTCAATGGCTTCTGAACCCATTAGATTAAGCAGAATAAATACCTTTGTATGTGCGTCTTTATCAGAAATAGCAGCCTGTATTAAAAATATATTCTTGCTCAAACACTATTCTGGTTTCAGCAACATTATTATCAAATTTAAATTTCTTTCTATTTTCTGCCGTGTCTTCAGTTGGTATAACTGTTTTTTACAGCTTGTGTGTTATCTGACTCAAGGATCACTTGCATAAAATATGACCTGTTAGCAACAGCCGCATTTAATTGCTGGAACCTGTGTTCTGAGAGACTGCCTTCCAGACTATCTGCAAATATACAGAGCTGAGTATATTTGTTTGGTTTTAGAGTTTGTACTGTTAGTTGTTGCTTAAATCTCTGTTGAAACTGTTTTGTTCCACCACCCTCCCTATTTTTGGTTTGTAGTTTAAATTTGGTGGCTTTTGCAGTTCCCCGCCCCACTTGATTTTTGATTTGATCTGGGACACTCCCCCAGTCCCATCTCTTTACCACATTCTACCTAATAAACTCTTTCTGCACTTGCTTTTAGTCCTTTTTAATTTAATTGCATTTTTAAACTGTGTTTGGTCTAATATTGCTATATACTAAAGTTTGCTAGCTTGCACTGCATGTGAATTGTTTTTACTACTGTTTTTGCTACTTTTCTGTAAAAAAAAAAAAAAAACTGTAAGCCTGTTTCTTACCTTTCCTGTAACTAGTGTTCCAGATACAGATTTGCTGTATCCAGGGCTGTATGTAAGCTTCTGAGCCACCCAAGCCTTTCTGTGTTGGAGGGAAGCCTTCTGGCTTATCAGTGGGAGTGGTAAGCACTAGGTAACCTGTCTACCACATAAGGAGTGGTTCTGGCCCAGAAATTGTAGTTATTGGCCATTTGGGCAATCTCTTCCATCTCTTTCAACTTTCTGATTTGAAAGCCTGCATTTGCACTTGTTTCTGTCCTGTAACTCTAGTGCGGATACAGATTCTTAGTTTTAGCACTTAAATTTGTTTATTCATGCTCAGCACTTGTTCAGAACTTGTAAGCACTAAATAAGCTACTAATTACTACAGCACTCAATCTTCCTCATTACCTAGAGGAAAACAGTTTTTCTACTTACTTTTCTCACTTGCTTAGAGAAAAACAGCTCTTGTACTCACTTTTCTCACTTATCTAGAGGAAAATAGTTTTTTATTCAGACATGTCCAAGGGTCAGCTCCCAGTGTTCTCTCCTGTCTATCTGATGAATCTGGGCATCTTGAGGCAATGTAGAAATTGCCTCATGTACACAGACAACCCTCTCCTCCTACCACCCAACACTACAACCTGTGAGAGATGCACTTATTTAGCCAAACTGGAGGTAAAGCTCTCTCCAACCAAGACTGAACTTGACAGTCATGAGGAGAAGGTAAACATTTGCACCACACCACACTCATCACATAGTCTCACTAAATCTACACCACCAAAATCCACACATAGTAACACAAAAACATTTGCGGAGGCTCTCAATAATAATCTGTCTAAGCAACAGAGACCTCCAAAGCAGAAAAGCAAGCAACCTCCATCCCCCAACAAAACTCAAATGACACATAACCCACAGACTCAGTGTGCCACTCAACCACAGCCAATAAGGCAAAACAACGTACCCAACACACTAGTCATAGGTGACTCTATAGTCAGGCACACTGAAGTCCCACTCACTAGGCTAAACAAGGAGAAAGTTAATTGGGTGCCAGGATCTGCCACATAACCCACGCACTCAGGTCACTCCACAACAAGTACAAATATGACTCTGTCATTGTTCATATTGGTGTGAATGACCTGAGACGTACCTCCCTGGACTACACGAAAAGAGACATGGAAAAGCTCTCCGATCTTGTAGCCTAGGCAGGTATGACCCTAGCCCTGAGTAGCATTCTGCCATCACCCCGAATAATACCGCAGTACAAGTACAAAATGATTGACTTCAACAATTGGCTAAGCTTCTGGTGTCATTCTAAGGGAATCCAGTATCTGTCTGCTTGGGACGACGTGGTCGACAGACCACAATGCTTTGCCACAGATGGCCTGCACCTGTCGCCCCTGGAATTCTGGATACTGGCTAAGGCTCTTGCTGCCCCTATAGTGCCTTTTTTAGGCAAGGTTCAAATAACAAATTCACCACCGTAACAGGAACAGGCAAGCAAAAACTGAGGGTAATGCTACTCAATGCTAGAAGTATAAATCTCAAAATGCACTCACGTGAGTCACTCCTTAAAACGAAGAACATTGATATCTGTGAAGTGACTGAGACCTGGTTCAAGGCTCCTGAGAGCACCCCTGCACTTCCAGGCTATAATTCATACCACACTTTTCGACCGAAACACCAAAGGCGGAGGTGTGCCCATATTCATTAAGGATATCCACACCTCCAGGTTAGTTGCTCAGCATAACGCATCCGAGGTTATCCAAGTGCAACTAACTCTGGGCAAAACTGCAATCCAAATTGTAGCTTGCTACAGATCCCCCACCATGCCCCAGGATTCCCACTCCTCTTTTCTTAATGTACTGGAAAATATTAGGGTTCAAACAAACACCCTAATAATGGGCAACTTCAACTACCCCACCATTAACTGGCAAAACTACTCGTGTACCAACTCCATAGCTCAACGCTTTCTGGAATTCATAAACTCCAAGGCCCTCGATCAACTTATCCACACCCCCACCAGGGGCAACAATATCCTAGACCTAGTCATTACCAACATGAGTGACCGGTGTTCCACTCCTGAAGTCAACTCCTTGTTGGTCCAATCCGACCATAAGCTAATCACCCTTGATATCCACATCCCGCCCCCACCCCCCATTAAGGAAACCACTGTAAAACATTTCTCCAAAGCCAACGTCATGATTCTTAAGACAGAAGTGGTGAACTTCATGATACCCATGCAGATGGACAATACAGTTACAACTGCTGAATCCTACACAAATGCACTCTATAAGCACTTACACGAGTGCATGGATCGTGCTATCCCAAACAGAACCAAGACGCTATCCTCCAAAAAAAAGAAGCCAATCTGGTGGTCCCCTGCTATAAACAAATTGTACAACAGAAGGAAGAAACTGTTGCAAAAGAGAGTAAAATTCCATGAGTGGAGGAGCTCCCTGGTCAGCCTCAGTAAGAAGCTGAGATCCCTTATAAGATCCTCCAAAGCTAGCTATGAAAACAAAATCACCACTAATTCTAAGGACAAACACAAGGCATTCTATAGCTATGTCAAGAATCTCGATGGCAACACCCAGATCTGCTCTAAGTTATAGCACAAAGGCACAAAAATTACAGAACCAACTGATATTGCCAACATCCTGGCAGATAGATTCAGTGCTAACTTTATCCCCCTCACCCCCTAAAGGGCCCATATCTATAAAGGAAGAATGCAGAGTCCCTGAAATCACAACTACACAGATAAAAGCTGCACTCTCTAAAGCCAAAAACACAGCATCCATGGGACCGGACAACATCCCAGGCTGCGTTTTACATGAACTTCAGAATGAACTGGCTCACCACTTAAGCACCATGTTCAATAATAGCCTCACATCAGGCTTTGTGCCCACTGAATGGTGCACCGCAGCAGTTATCCCACTCTCCAAAGGGGGAGCCACCACTGATCCCAGGAATTATCGACTATTTAGCCTGATGAGCCTGGTCTGCAAGGCCATGGAATGTATCATCATGGAACTCATAAACAAAGACATTGGTAACCTCCAAACTCTGGCTCCCACCCAGTTTGGGTTTGTGAAAGGCAGATAATGGCTCCTGAACCTGATCGACTTCTTTGAGGCAGTCATCAAAGCCGTAGATGAGGGTAAGGTGGTTCACACAGCCTATCTTGACCTCGCCAAGGCTTTCAACACCATCCCCCATTCTGGAATTATAGCTAAACTCACTAAACTAGGTATAAATCCCTACATCACAAGATGGGTTGTCAACTGGCTCACTGACAGAACCCACACTGTAAAAGTTGCAGACTTCAAATCTGACCTCAAAGTAGTGACAAGTGGAGTACCACAGGGTCCATCCTGGGACCTCACCTGTTTGGTATCTACTTCTCTGAAGTACAGGCTGACACAGAAGGCCTCTGTCTAACGAAGTTCACAGATGACTGCAAACTAGGAGCCACAGTCAAGTCCCCAAATGATGTGGACATCCTACAGAAGGGCCTCGCTGTGGCAGATGCCTGGTGTCAGAGCCATGGCCTCAAGCTCAATGCCAAAAAGTGCAGTGTTGTCCCCTTTGGTAAAAGCTCTGTACCCATGAACTACCACATAGGCAGCAATCTACTTAACACCGAATGTGTGATAAGAGACCTTGGGACCCAGGTGGACAGTAGTCTCTCCTTTGATAGTCACTTCGCCACAGGAGTCAGGAAGTCCTTCTACGTGGCACACCTCATCATAAAAAGGTTGTCATCCAGGAAAAAAGAGGTCATTGTTCCCCACTACTCGACACTCATTAGACCCATTATAGAGTACAACACCCCTTTTGGAATGTACCTCACAAGACATCTTCAGCAGCTGGAAAGGCCACAGAAGTACCTCACAAAGAGGATTACTGGCCTCACACAAATGCCCTACACTGACTGCCTCAAAAAACTTCAGCTTTACTCCGTAGCATATTGCCTACTTCGAGGTGATCTCTGCCTAACATATAAAGCCATGTTGAACCCAGAGCTGTTGGACATGCTACACCTAAAGAAATTCCATTTCCTCCGAGCTACATGCTCTAGGGACCTAAACCTTGTCACCACAATAAACAGGACATGCTGGAGGTATAGATTCCTGTCCCAGAGACTTCCAGTACTCTGGAACAGGCTACCCATCTATGTCAAGCAAAGTTCTTCATTAGCACTCTTCAAGAAAGATCTTGATGAGTGGATGGGAAATAGGAATTACATCCCAGGGATCACTTCTGTGTCTCTGCTCGACAGTGGCACAGGAAAATAACTTTCTTGGGTGGTGTAAGCCAGGAAACCTTGATGAAGGCTTACTTAGGCCCTTGGGCCGATAGCCTAGTACCTACCTATGAATTTATGAAATACAAGTGGACCAGGTCTACGAAATCTTTCTGCCATGCTAACAAAATGCTTTTGTAATTATATTCAAATGCACACACCAGGTACTCGAAAAATTCAACTGCACAACAGTCCCTTTGAAATTACTGTATTCTGCAAAGTAACTGTACTGCACACACTTGCGAACACTTTGGATATTTTGAATAGCTTTAGTTAATATGAAAAAGAAGCACGTAGCAAAAAATACAGTTGTTTTCCTTTTTTATGCATTTTATGCGATTCAGAAGTTATTTCAACCATTTTGTAAACATTTTGAGTACTTCTTATCAATATACCATAGTTTTGAATATTTCGCTTAATTAGAAACTCTTTTTTAATAGTTTTAATGCTTCGTTTTATATTAGTTGAGTAAAAAATCATTTACATGCGTTTTAGCACCTGGATTTATCTTTCCAACCTATTTGTGAGTTGTTTGAGCTTCAGATAATTCATTTCTGTATATTCCTCCAGTTGTGGCTGCACGCCTCATGGTCTTGAAGAAGTTTTACTTCTCATCCCACTTCTGACACCATGTTGTACATCTTGTGTATTCTTGAGTTTTCATTTAAGTAGTTTGTTACACACAAACACATCAGGATGGATGACTGGAACACTAAACTTAAATGAACTAACTGACTGACTACTACAAATATACACACTTTCACTCCAGCTGCTCACTCAAAATGGCACTCTGGCTTACACATGTTCAACACTTACATGAACGTGCCTATAGACTGGAATTGCTCTTAAAGGTGTATGCACACTCTGATGTACAGGGTAGACTATGCAATTTGAACAGCTAATTAATACTGATTTTCTTCTTGGCTTCTACAATGACATGAGCATGTGTGCCTTCAGTAAGTCTCCTGACTGCTTGGTGCCACAGGTAAAAGATTTCTTGCTCAGCTGCATACCTCTCAAGTGTTCCTGATTTTGACTCAAATGTTAGCTCTGTCCCTTTTAATCCCTCCAAAAATTGGGGACTTTTGGAGAAAAGGTGGTGAATTAATTAATAATGACAATCAGAAACTGTATATTAATTCACATTCTCTTACTCTGTCAATGTCTAAAGTTAATAGTACTAATATTTTAAAAGTGTCCCTGATCATTTCTGGATTTGTCCCTGATTCTGTTGAAATTTGTCTATGACTAGTTGAGAACTATACTCAGCTGTATAGTAAGAAGAAAGGGAATGCATGTTTGTTTACCTGTGATATGACTGGAGCTATACATTGCTTTGTTAATGGAAACTTTTATCACTAAGGGATGGTCTGCTTATATTCTGGTAATCTTTCAACTTATCTCATAACTTCTGCATTTTCTTGGTAAAATAAATTGTTACATGATGTACTTTGTTTCAATGACTTGCTACAGGGCTACTATTACTCAATTTTTTATATATTTCCTTATCCTATTCTCGTTTTACAACAACATATGCTTAACCCCCCCAAGAAAATGCATTAGGTTGTACAAAGCTTAGTTGTGTTTTTCTGAATTAAAAAAGTTTCAGTTGCCTTTAAGGCATACAGTTCAGACTTTCTGGTAAACTGAATTTAATAGTCCAGCATTCAGGAAAGCACATGCAGGTCATATACTTGCCCTGTCCCTCTTCTCCACTGTACATAAGGTGCAGTGCCTGTGTGTCAATATGCACCTACAAACATGAAAATTAGTGAGGCCATTAATGCATATAGAGATCTGGCTACCTGCATTGATTTTATATAAATCATCTATAAATACACAGTTACAACATTTTTGCCCTCATTAACCTTTTTATATTACATGAAAAAATAACATATACCTATTGTATTACTCTGGCATTCTCTCCTGCACTTGAACTGCCCAGTGAGCTAGCTGGTCCCCCTCTCCACCTCTACAGGTGGTCATACCTGTGCTGACACTGCTGCTCAGAGTAGGGGACCCTTGCTAGAGATGACAGGTGCTCCCCTAACTCCTGCCAGATGTCAAATTTCTTCCATTCACTGACAGCTACCGCTTGGTTAACTGTAGTAGATAGAATTAGCTGTAGGTGTGATTACTGTAGTAAGTAGAATTATTGGTGATACTGTATGTGCATAGTACACCGGCCAGTTCGCACCAATGTGAGCATGCAGTGGGCATAGCTTCCATTTTCCTCAATGTAATGCAATCTTGGAATTGGTATATTTAATTTGTAGAGAGTGTGGGGCTTGCAGGGGGGCTGTGCCCTCATGCAAAAACATAAAAAATAAAAATTCTGTTGGGTCGTTGGCATGTGGTGGGAGGAATTAAGACGACCCTTCCTACTGCCCATCTGGTGGGGTATGCATGTACAGCACTGCCACATTTTCTGCTGGTGTGACTACTGTAGTAGGCAGAATTATCTGTAGGTGTGACTACTGTAGTAGGTAGAATTAAATGTAGGTGTGACTACTGTAGTATGTAAACAAGGCTCTTGGTCTCTTTCTCAGACAAGATTGGTGCTTTCACAGATGCCATCTCGCAAATTGCTAGTCATCAAGTGGAGGATGTAAGTGCAGTCAGGAGGTAGGGTATGAACAGATGCATGGCAAACCCAATTTGCTATTTTGGGGTAGTACCCATGAAACTTATCTATCTGTAAAGGATGGTTTACTCACCTGACTAAGTCATATGGACTTCTTCGGCTTTACTTTATGTGGATGGAAAACGTTCATCATTGTGATATCTGCAAAGGTGTTGTAGTGTGATTTTTACAGCACATAAATGAAGTCTAAAGCATATCAATATTAATTTTTTGTTTGATGGAAACATTTATGAGAATATTGATAATACAACCTGTATTCCTGTGATGCAGTTATTTATGACTGGTAAATTAGGTCATTAGTACACTTTTAGCTGTTGTGGTCCAATATTTGAAAAATCTTTGACATTATATTTTTAAGGTCTTCTAAGTGTCATAAGGACACAGTAGTAAAGGGTTAGAGTTCATTTCTACAGACTGCTGTTACATGGAATATGTATGAAAAACACATGGAATGATTTATATTTAGGATCCTTTGTGTACTTATGCACAATCCTGAGTTCAGCTCCCCTCAGTGCAGCACGCTCACAGCCATCTGAGGTCAGTTTATGCCAGCTGTGCCTTATATATACTTGTGCAATGGTGCAGTTCATACATAGGGCTCAGTTTAACAGAGCTTCATTTGCATAAGAAGTTCATAAATCGGCCTGAATTTGTACGTTTGAGCTGAAGTCAACCATTTTAACTTGCCCTTTGCAGCATTTGTTGCCAACATTCGGGAAAGCATGAACGCATGAACATATTTTAAAAAGTATAAAAACGGTTAGTTATAAACCTACAGGAATAGCACAATTTACTGACAACAACTTATCTGAATAATATTTTACTGGTAAGGTATGTCAATTTGCATAATATGTCATGTCTAATCATATGATTTTTTATTCTTTTATCCTGTCTCAATAATCAATGTTAAAGCTTTGATGTATGAGACTCAATATCTTTGTAAATTTACGCACTTACTGCTGATGTATTTTTTATTGTTTAGACTGGATTGTATGAGACCTTTTGTCTGTACTTATCTCAGTTATCACCGTTATATTATTGTTTGTATTACCATGCTGATATTAATCTAATTGTGAAGCTTTTCTCCTCAGGCCTCCACTGTAAATGGACTTGTGTCCAGTCGGACTATCCCAGTAAACAAATGTAAAATAAAATAAAACAAAATAAAATAATAATCAGTGGGGTCAGAAAGTATAAGGTGACATTTTTGTTAGATGAGTAAACTGTCATACTTTATTGCCTATTTGAACAGTTGCAGGGAAGGAGGGCAGCGAAGTAAATGATTTGTCATGCTTATGTTAAAAATCATAGATATAATTATCTGCATAAAATAGTCACAGTAGATAACACACAGTACACTTTAGCAATATCTATCATTAAACTGTCTCTGTGTGGGTGTTCTGAGTGAATCAGGTCTGTCTATGGCCATATGTAAATGATTTCTAATTACAACATGCTACAAAGTCAGGGATGAAGGCAATGGAGAGACTGTTTCACACTTGAGGAGAACAACATTCTAATGGATGTACTCAGAACGGGAAATGTCTGTTTGGGAACAGGGGTCCAAGGCAGATAGAGAGAGCTATGGCATGGAGTAGAGTAATGGCCAATGTCAGTGTTGCTGGGGAAGGAACTAGACATTTTCAAAGTGTGGTAAAAGTGCAAATAACCTAGTGGTACATGCAAGGAAAAAAAAACTAGGCAGAATGCAGTTGTCCACAGTAGCACAGGTGGGGGGCCTTCCACAATCATCCAACCTTCTATACATAAGAAGTGATGAGTATGAAGCAGATGAAGATGCCACATGAATCATCAGGGGAGGCATGTTCACTAGTACCTTCGGACCACAGCAACAGCAGCCGCAGTGTGGCACACAGGAAGCTTAGTCCATAGCTGGTAGCAGTAATTCATACTGACATAAACAGCCAGAGTTATCTGTGTAGCTATAACCCGTTACATCTTTCCCTACTAGGTGGTCCCTCTACATTGGGCATGCAAGAAGGATCACAAAGTCTACATGGGCAGTGACTGCATTGTGTTTATAAATGAATTCTTTGTGGCTGGGAAGGTATGAATATGTCATCAATTATTCTTTCAAAGGCTCATCACCAGAGCTAAACACTTCCACTGCAGCAGCAGCACAAGAAACTGAAGCTGGCAGAACAATGGCTGTCAACAACAATGACATAACGTTCATATTCATGACACAAACTGAGGACAGTGGCATACAGTCACTAAGTATATTGGCAGGACACCCCACCCCCACAGTGGGTACATTACTCCATAAATACTGGTACAGGCTCTCACAACCAGCTCAATGATGGTGTAACATTACCTGAAGGGGGAGGGATACCACATAGCTTAACACCAGTGTCTTGTGGATCACAAGACTACATTCAAGAAGACATTACCACTTCTGAGTTAGCAGTACCTGCTGTGACACCTGTACAAAGGGGTGCCAGGAGAAGACATATGTCACAGTTGGATCCTTATCAGATGATAGAAATTTCATATGACTGAAACTCATTTGACTAAGACCATAAGACTGAAATTTCAAAATACTTGAAAAATCACTTGACTTAAACCCATAATACTAAAATCTTGCAATGCTAAATTTCAACATACTGAATTGTAAAGTGGACGATATGAAACCAGAATAGGTGGGGGGGCTATGTGTAGGGTAGGTATATGCCCTTTTCCCCACTGAAGTGCGATCCTGGAGAGTATATATATATATATATATATATATATATATATATATATATATAGTTTGGGGGGTATAGCCCCCCCACCTATTCTGGTTTTATATCGTCCACTTTATAATTCAGTATGTGGAAATTTAGCATTGTAGGATTTCAGTACCATGGGTTTCAGTCAAGTGATTTTTCAGTATTTTGAAATTTCAGTCTTATGGTCTCAGTAAAATGAGTTTCAGTTATATGAAATTTCTATCATCTGACAGGGATCCATCACAGTTACCTCCAGGAACACAGAAGGCCTTGGCTGCCCAACAGCAGATGTGCAGTGACATTATTCAGGCTCAATTCACTGCCACAGAGAGTCAGGTAGAGAAGGTTAGAGTACTGCAGGGCACACGTGAAGAATTTCATGAGTACATGGGAATGGTGGAGACCAGGGACAATGCCGTGATGGTCCTCATGTGCAGTATGGTGGCACATACAGCATCCATGTTCACCTCCATGCACACACTGGTAAAGACTTACCAGACTCAAATAGGAAACACACCTGGATATGGATAGGTGAGTGTCCACACATGCAGAGACTGAGACGGCCACCCAACACATGATTTTCAAAGTAGTGATACAACCACTGTGTGTAACATAACATAACACAAAATAAAGCAGGCACGACTTGTCAGCCTTCATCAACACATTGCACAACTTCACAGTTGAGGTCTCAGTCCTGTAGAACTTTCAGATCAGTGTCTAGAAGTTGCCCTGCATTCATCAGGTCACAACATCATAGTAACTCAAGCCATCATGTCAGCATTTGCTCACAATCATTAGGACAAGCACTGTCATTAGGGGACATTATTTGTGACACGTTAGAAATGTAATTGCATTACAAAACACATTGATAAACCACAGGCAAGGATTAAAATACACAGCTACTTATCGCATGCATAAAAGTCTGATGTCACCGTGTAGGAAATGAAAACTTCAACATTTTTTTCCTTTGGATAGGGAATCTTTTGGTTGTGAAAAATGTTAATTCAAATACTATTATGTGTACTGTTATATGGGTGTTGAAGGTAGGGCTGTTCAACTAGGGCCATGCATTCAATAATGTCATAACTCTTGTCAGTGACACTAGCACTGTTGGCACTTTACTGCTCAGGACTGCACAAATGACGACTACTTAACAGTTCTGATGACATGCAGAAATGGGTGTCACTGAAAGAACTACCTAATCTGATGTGCAATATCACAAGGGAACAATGGCTAACACTTTACATGACAATTTTTTCCTGCAAATTCAAAAATACACATTCATTATGCCATTACATTCAATGAGCCTGAAATACTGACAAGTAAACAGTTCTGATCCATGTGTGCCATAAAACACAGAGTTTCTGAATAAATCTACACTTCATTCATTACATGCGTCCTTATGCCTTGTACCAGTAACTGTACAGATAGCAGTTATTAGTTAGGCATTGGAGTGGAGCTATGAGAAACAAAACAAGTACAACATTCAACAAATTCAGCATAAAAACCAACATGTCTTTATATAATAGTGAACTGTTTGATGTGCAGTGACAGTAGGCCATGCACTACTCAGCATTATCAGCAGGTAACTGCATGTATTACTTTTAATCTATGTAATATTAAAGTGAAGGTACCACTATCTTAATATCATGGCCAGTAGTGGTTGACTAGCTGCTGCCTCTTTGCCCCTGCAGCCATATACAGTGCATGAAGCTCCACATGGGGAGCCCATGTTACTGCTGGTCACTAGTTGAAGGAACAGTAGCGGGAGCTGCACTACCATCATGGGGCAGTTGTGTACCAGGCCGACACATCGTCATGTTATGCAGAATCCGGTAAACATCCTGCATACTGTAACAAGGTTATACTGAAGGTCCCCCCCCCCGATAAAGCTTTAAACAGATCAAATACTGACTCAATGACAATCTGTGTCTGGGACCAGAGGGTGCTGAAGTGTTCTTCAGCATCTTCCTTAGAGTTACGGACTGGTGTCAACAGCCATGGTTCAAATGAGTAGCCTGCATCAGCTGCAAAAGACAAAATTGGGGGAGACATAAAAAGGAGAGTTTACTAATAAAAAAAAAAATACCAAATTATACCTACAGAAAATTATATTACTGCAAAAGGTTACACTTACCAACATAGTGACCATTGGGTATCCTACTGTACAGGAAGAGGCTGTAGAATGAGCTTGTGTGCCAGCTATGAAAACATGAGCATGCTCTTGCATCACACACTACTTGGAAGTTAATGGAATGGTAACCCTTTCTGCTCCAGTACCATGCCCCCTAGTGGTCCAGATCTGGCCCTAACAGCAACATGGGTGTGATCCATCACACCAAGAACATCAAGAAAACATGCCACCATGCAGAAGGCACTCCAGGTTGTGTCTCAGTCCTGAGGTGACACTGGCAGAATAATATACAGATCTACATCTGCCAAGTATGTTGAGGAACTGCTGAAGTATCCTCGAGACAAAAGCCTGTGAGATACCCATCATCCTGAATTTGTCTGTGGAAGGTCCCTGTGGCAAGTATAGGGTGGGCTATACATAACCTGGTGTACACAAGTATAGGAAAACAACACATCTCCCAAGTCACTACAAACTAACTGTAGCCCTTACAATATCCCTGTCCACTTTGAATCTATCAAGAATTTATTGATTAGCAAATTATAATGGGTTAATCTTTGCCTATATCTACACCTTCTCAGCCAGTCAGTGCTGCTGGGTATCTGTGATTTTGGAGTGACAGAGACAAGCAGCTCAGAACGAGAAATAGCCAGGCTAGCAGCTAAAGCAAGCATCTTCACCAGTTGCAAAGTATATAAAAAAGGCACAACTTTGCTTTTTATAAGATATGTTTGCAGAGTGCAGATGCACATAAAAAAGCAATCATGAATCACAAACTAGTGAGAAAGCATTTCATTTGCATAAGCTTGTCACTGAAATGTTAAGACATACCTCATTTACATCTCACTGTAATCTTATTTGCATAAATTCTTATCCTGTGTCAAACTTAGATGTAGCCAGTGTAAATTCCCACTATGCACCATGTCTTCAAGGTATTTGTTTGCTTTGTTTTTTTTTTTTTTTTTTGCTTATTTGATAACCAGGTAAGTGAACTTGAACTTGTCTATGACTGACTACTTTGTGGCCGTGGTCTAGACCACAGACAAAATAAGTTAAATAAGGAAAATACAGTCATTAGTAAACAAAAATGATAAAATAAACAATGCTTTGCTAGAAAAACTAAAAATGTCACTACATTCAAATACTTAGAGATTTGGTTGGACCCCTTCCTAAGTTCCCATATACACTTATTACAATTAAACTATTACACAGTTACAGTGAATAAGGAAGTTGGCACTAGGTTACTGTACCACAGAATGCAGCCGAAGAAACTTGAAGCTGACAGAAGCAGGCCTCCTCGTACATCAGACGCTAAAGAAGTGTTAAAAAGTGTATAAAAAAAGGCAGTAATGCCTTAAAGTTAATTCACACGAGTACCAAAGACTGAAATAGTATGCTTAGTGTATTCCAAGCAGGAATACATGAAAATGAGGTTACAGTGTTACACTGCTAAGGTCACTAAGTGCTTTGAGAAGTTAATTTTTCCTTAAAGCACCTGCATTTTTAGAGATGTGAGAGATAATCTCTGAATGTAAACTTATACTTGGCTAGGCCCAATTAACTTTCTTATAAACATGAGATGACAGATATATCTTGTTGGTATGCCCTTACTAAATGCTCTTATCCCAAAGGCAAAATTAAAAGTTGTTTTCTAAAGAGTACAGATCCTTGAGCAGCTGATCCTAAGTGGAAATGCTGGGATATAAACTGGCTTGATGGCAGAAGCTGTGTAGTGTACAATTTACCAGAAATTTAACCCTTATTGTTTTTGGGAGCTGGTCCTTTGCTGGAAATGACAGTGATGTTCCTAGCAATCAAAGAGAGAAATAAAATTACACTTTTTGTCAGCAGTCATTTGCAACAAATAAGTTTTGTATTAGGCACTGAATTATATCAATGGGGCATGCTCAAGTTTTTTCTTATCAATGATTCCAATGGTGCACCATCCTTAAGTTGTTAAAACTTTAGCAAGCTTATCACAAACGTTATGTGCTTTGCTGCTTCTGAAACCATCAACTCTGCATAAATGTTAAAGGACATGTTCTTATAAAGCCAGAGCCATAGAGACTTAGAGATAGAAACCTGATTAACAGGAGAAGCAGAAGTTGAATATGGACTTTTCCCAGAAACATGCTGGTAGTTGAATGAAAAATGCTATAAATTACCTGTAGGTGTGTGTTACGTACATCCTGCATTGGACTATCATTCCTCTGGAGACTAGTTTAGTGCTTTGCACCCATTGCTTGTCAGGATAGGCTTTGGCTTCACTGTGACCCTGAACAGGATAAAGAAGGTAGAAGAGAAGGAATGAATTACAGTAAGATTAACTATAGAATGCAGTACCCAGTTTTGTCAATATAACTCATAAATTTTCAAAGCTACATTAATCCAAAGAAATTTGCCGAACTATTGAATGACTACTAGTCACTTTAGAAGCATTATTTCATGTCCTAAGAGATGTTTCCATGAACTATAAACTGATAAGAGAAAATATGTGCTTGATGTTGAAATCCTGGCTATGAGCAATAGTTGCTTTTGTACTCATAATCATTAACTTTTAATTAATATACTATGCTAAGAAGAAAGAGAATTATTTAAAATTAACATCAACACTACTAATACATGGGACCTATTTGTTACACAAGATATCCACCAACTTTGGGACAGCCTTCCAAGCAAAGTGGGTAAAGAGTAGGTAGAGAATGTTGTAGATAGTTGTTTAGACAACCTTTATCAATGGTCTACTTATCACTGCAGAGACATCATAACCCCCTTGAAACACATCTACAACCCGTGTATTATCTTTAATGTTATACCTAATATCTGGAGAGACCTCTCAGTAAGAAATACAAACCCTTAAATACATCAGACTTCCAGCCTATTTCTATCCCCCTCCCCAGTAAAGATTCTGGGAAAATTAGTTTATTTGCAACTCTCACTATACATTAACCAAGACCACCTTCTCTCTCAAAAGCACAAAGAATTTCTGTCAGTTTGCACTACATCCACAGTCATCTGGACACTCACTGACAACATTTTCCCCCCAATGGACAAACCTCTAGTTAGTGGAGCCATTTTTGTTGACCGCCTTTGATCCTGTTGATCACTCAAATTTCCTGTATTATTTCACTGAAATAGGTATTAGTAATGATACACTGCCCTGGTTCAAACATTACCTCTCTAACCACTGTGTCTCAGTGAATTTCATTTCATCAACATCTCTATCAGTCCCCTGCAGAAAGGCAGCCTCCAAGAATGTATTCTTGTTTCTCTCCTCTTTTCTATTTATGTTAACAACTCCCTTTTGATCTACCTGCCTTTTCCTCTCCTGCTTTATGCTGATGAAATGATCCTATTCTGCTCCAGCATTCTCTGTCTTTACGTAAACTCAAACTTCAGGCTGATTTTCTTGTCCTAATTAAATGGATCATTGATAAACAGTTATTGCTTAATTTTGGTAAAACAAAAACAATGCTTTTTGGTGCTAGGCAAAAGCTCACTTCTATCTCCAGACCTCTACAAATCTTTGAACACCAGAATAACAGTACTAAAATGTCACTACATCATACCTCTCAACCTCTTGGTGCAAGAAATCTGGACAAAGCCAGAAAGAATGGGAGGACAAAGGCCCAAAAATAGGGACAGAATTTAAATATTGCACCTATAAGCTCAGAAAGTTTCTAGAATAACAGGTTTTACATTATAATGTATTTTCTGAAGGATATAAAGTCTGAATCTCAAATGTTTGTCATTATTTAGTGACTTCAATCTTCAATAATTTGCCTAAAAAACACACATTTTATGAGGAATAGACCAAATTTGTGAAGCAAAAATCTGGATATTCTGTGAAAATCTGTAAACTTGAGAGGTATGTGCTACATTTAAATGCTTAGAGATTTGGTTGGACCCCTTGCTAAATTACCATTTCCACTTGTAATATGCACACAAAAAAGTAACTATCTCTTATTCTGCGCTAATAGGATCTCCCCTTTTCTTTCCAGATCCTGTAGGAATGCCATAGCTAAAGGTATCTTGCTGGCTGTGATAGAATACAGTCTTCTGATTGCTGCAGCCTCTAAAAGAACTGTATCCACCATTCAAACCATCTCAAATGTTTTATGCATATTTATCAGTTTTTCTCAAGAAATGAACGTCACTACAAAACCACGGAAGACGCCAATTGGCTACCTGTGAAACAATGTTCTAACTTTCTGCTTGCCTCTCAGCTGTTTAAACTGATCAAGAATGAGACCTTCCCCAACCAGCATCCACACTATTCAGAGATGCAGTCTTAGAAATCTTAAGCACTCAGGCTTTTCCATCAAACCCTCAAACTAGACTTCAGTGCACAGATCATGCTTTCTCAGTCCTTGGTCCCAAACTGTGGGAATCACTCCCTTCTTTTCTTAAAGATCATTCATCTTACCCCATTTTCCAATCAGAATGAAAAGCTCATTACAAGACTTAAGGAAAATGCAACTTCTCTCTCTCTGGTCATAAAACATAATGTTTTCCTGCTGTACCTCCCTCTGACTCAGCTTTTCATCGTAAGTTTTTCAACATGCCAACTCAGATATCCACTATCTATATAAAACATTTATATATTATGTTTATGCCTTCAAAGGAACCATGATATTCACTTTTTTATATAATATATGTATATATTGCATTCCATCTTTCACTTTCTATATAATGTCATGTATCGGTTGTGTTTAATAGGTCCCATGGAATCAGTGCACTAACCCCGTTACCAATTTAAAAATAAATAAATATATACGGTAAACTCTCAGTTAACTGGAACTCAAGCAACCAGAACTCTTAAGCAACCAGAAAAAAATTGAAGAAATACAGTACAATTTTCATGTGTTGCGCTTTCTGTCCCCTTACCCTCCCCCCACAGAAACATACCTTACGTTTTTAGAGTTATATTTTAAAAAGGAAGACAGGAATAAATTCCCTCTTTCCCCAACCTAAGAACAAGTCAAACCAAACAAACAGTTTAGGGTACAACTTAGTCAGGCCTATTTTTAATAGTTAGTCTCAAGCAACCAGAAACTACTGTTATCCGGCATCTACCAGTCCCCATGGGTGTCAGTTAACCAAAAGTTTACTGTATGTGGTTAGAGAATAAGGAGCAAAAATAATGTCAGGAGTTGCTCTTAAGAGGGTCAGACATTGACAAATCATGTTTCATTTAGAGATCTGTCCTGGGGCTCAAACTTTACACCTGGCATGGAACATGCCTGTTAGTGACAACATCTAAGATTGTGTGGCAGGGATGCATAAGCAAGCATAACAGGGCACTGTAGGAGACCAAAGGCATGTTTTAATAAGTGGTTGCTTTGTTTTAGTCCTTATAGGGCAGAATATGTAAACTGAGAAATCAGGCTATAAAACCTACAGCAGTAGGAAAACCAAAAAATATCATTAAGGAAAACCTGACTCATCAGGCACAACATGGAAGAATACCAATGAAGGAAAACTGAGTGCTGTGGGTTGAAACCATGGATATGATGACAAGTTGTCCCTTTATTAGGGATGGTTAAGGCCATGACTGGAGTACTGCATGCAATTCTGGAAGTCCTAAGGTCAAAAGGAAGCCCTGACCCTGGAAAAAGTGCAGAGAAAAGCGACTGAGATGATGACAGTGTCTGAAGGTATGATAAAGTTAAAAGACATCAATATTTCTCTTCTGAAAAAAGGAGGGACAAATGGGTATCGAAGGGTATGAATGCATGAGGTGGAAATGTGAGATAACTGTAGCTTGAAGGAAGGATATGATAGGGAGAAGACACATTAATAACAGACCAGTGGAACAATGTTAGACTAGATATGAGGGATTATTTTTATGGAAATGGTGCTTAACAATTAGAAACAACAAACTGGACAATGAAGTGAAGACAAGTTAAGCTTTTAAATAATCGTGGGACTCTCTGAGGTGAATGCAAATGAATGCCTTATGCTCAATGCAAATTCAGGTCAATTAGATGAACTAAAAGTCTCTTTCTGCTAGCGAATTTATGTTATATTGTATTCTGTTATGCTACATTTTATGTTATGTAATGCTGCATTATGTTATGTTATGTTACATAATTAGAAGTTATGTCCTTACCATAACGTTCCATGTGGAGTGTTCATCTCGCCTTTGTTCTTACACCTGGGTTCGGAGCCGATCCTCGGCTCCGTGTCGGCCGCTTGCAAGCTCTGCATCGAGAAGAAGCTTGAGACTAACCTAACTCCCACAATCCCCCTCTGCCTTTACCTCAGATCTAGTTTGCAAGCAAACCAGGAGTCAGAGAGAGAGCATATTCATGCAAAAACAAACAACATACTGTACAAGCACTTATCCATATATATATACAAGATATACATATATATATATACAACTACTGCAAAGCAGAAGCCAAATAATCCAGACCAGGCACCAAACTGTACGTTCTTCCTGAGGGTGGGAGGGTGGGAATGTAAGAACAAAGGCGAGATGAACACTCCACATGGAACGTTATGGTAAGGACATAACTTCTAAATGTGAGAGTGTTCGATCTCGCCATTTGTTCTTACACCTGGGTAGCGTCCCTAGCTACATGTTACTGAGGAACTCACGGGAGAACGTTCTTGAGCACAGTGGAACCAAAGGTTGCCCTGTCCCTAGAAACCCTGTCTACCTTGTAATGAGAAATGAACGTATGTGGTTTAGACCAAGTGGCAGCTGCACAAATAGTGTCTAATGGTAGGCAAGCTGCATGAGCCAGGGATGTAGAAACTGATCTTGTAGAGTGCCCCTTGGGTTTGACAGGTAAAGTTTGTTCTGAAGAATCATAAACGAATATAATGCAATCAGTTAGCCATTTGGAAAGGGTTCGTTTAGTAACTGCTACACCTTTCCTGCTATCAGCGAAAGCTACAAAAGTTGATCAGATTTCCTGTGATCCTTTGTTCTATCCAAGTAAAATCTAAGTTGTCTATGAACATCCAACTTGTGTAACATATACTCCAACTTATTGGAGTGATTTTTGAAAAAGGTAGGCAGTTCAATGGATTGATTAATGTTATTAATAGAGCAGACTTTGGGGAGAAAGGATGGATTAGTGCGAAGAGATACTCTGTCAGAATGAAAGATCAGATAAGGGTGTTTAATGGAAAGAGCCTGAAGCTCAGACACTCGCCTAGCGGATGTAATGGCTACCAAAAAGAGGGTCTTCCACGACAAATACTTCAATGAACAAGAGGAGGCAGGCTCAAATGGAGGTAACATCAACTTAGATAATAAGAGATTTAGATTCCAAGGAGATGTAGGAGTTCTAACTGGTGGTCTAATATGGAAAGATCCTTTCAAAAAGGCCTTACAAAGTCTGTGAGCCATAACAGGTGCCCCACATTCTTCCACATGAAAGTTGGAAATGGCAGCCAATTGCACCCTTAAAGTGGCTGGAGAAGCTCCTTGGTGAAACAATTCTGTCAAAAACTCCAAGATCTTGTTTAAAGGAGCTATAACAGGGTCCAAATGCTGTGTATTTGCCCAGAACACAAAACGCTTCCATTTACTAGTGTAGGTCTTTGTAGTGGAAGCTTTATGAAAAGCTACTAGTATATTCTGAACTGCAGGTGAGAGAAGATCTGACCTGGCTAAGTAGGGAAGCAGCCAAGCTGCTAGGTGGAGTGACAAGAGCGAGGGGTGGGGAGCCCCTGATGAGTGGGTCAGTAGATCTGGTTCCGGGTCCAGCATCCAGGGTCCCCGAATGCGATGTGCCAGAAGAAAGGGGAACCAAATTTGACGAGGCCAGAATGGGGCAATGAGGATTATCGTCCTTTGCAAGTTGTTGGCTTTCTGCAGAAACTTTGTAATCAGGGGAAAGGGAGGAAAAGCGTACAGGAGACCCGGGGGCCAATCGTAAACCAGCGCATCCCTGGGGACTTCCCCTGGAGGGGGTAATAGGGCAAAGTAGCTCCTGCATTTGGCGTTCATTGGAGACGCGAAAAGATCGCAGGAAGGCTGGCCCCACTTGCAAAAAATTCTTTTCGCAACTGATTGTTTGAGGGACCACTCGTGAGGCAACAGGATTGCTCTGCTCAGCCTGTCGGCTATGACGTTGGATGACCCCAGGATATGCGTTGCGATCAGAAAGCGACCTGTGGACTCCGCCCATTGCCAGATTCTCATGGCCTCTCTGCATAGTTGATAAGACTTGGTTCCCCCTTGCTTGTTTATGTACCAGACTACGGACATGTTGTCCGTCTGTACTGCAATAGTCCCTAGAGGAAGAAGGGGAGCAAAGTGTTGCAACGCTAGAAACACTGCCCTCAACTCTAGAACATTGATGTGCAGATTGTACTCTAACTCGGTCCATTCGCCTTGGACTGTCTGTCCCTGAAAGATGCCCCCCCCCCCTATCAGGGAAGCATCCGTGGTCACCTTAGCTGTCGGCGTGGGTAGCACAAATGGTCTTCCGCTGGAAAGGTTGCAAGTTTGAAGCCACCAGGCTAGGTGTGATTTGCATGTGTTCGTGATCAGAATTTTATGTGTCAGAGGAAGTTGTTGCAACGACCATTGTGCAAACAGTAGCCATTGCAGAACTCTCATGTGCAGTCTTCCCAATGGTATCGCAATGAGAGAAGCTGCCATGAGACCCAAAACCTTCAGAACCAGTTTTGCTGGGGATTTTCTGGATGACAGAAGAAGAGATATGTGGCTTTGTAGTGAGGCTATCCTTTCTGGAGGAAGCCTTAGAATTAAATGATGCGTATCCAATTCTGCTCCTATGAATAAGATATGCTGTGATGGCTGTAGTGAAGATTTTTCGAAATTTACGGAAATTCCGAGGTGAACACAAAGCTGTAGTGTGTAATCCCTGGCCTGTATCAGTTGATGCTGGGTGGTGGCAGATAGGAGCCAGTCGTCCAGATACGGAAACACCTGGAATCCCAGGCGTCTCAGGTGAGACGCCACCACTGCCATGCATTTGGTGAAAACCCTGGGGGCTGAGGTCAGACCAAAGGGCAGGGCTTGAAACTGAAAGTGGCTGGCTCCCAGCTGGAAGCGCAAGTGATCCCTGGACGCCCTGGCCATTTTGATGTGGTAGTACGCGTCCTTTAGATCTATTGAGCACATCCAGTCGTCCTTCTGTAAAAATGGAAGGATCGATTGAAGCGTGACCATTCGGAACTTTTCTTTCTTGACAAAGGTATTGAGGTTGCTTAGGTCCAGAATCGGCCTCCAGTCCCCTGTCTTCTTTGGAACTAAAAAGAACCTTGAGTAAGTTCCAAATCCTCTTTGGTCCGCTGGGACTGGTTGGATGACTCTTTTTTCTAGCAGCTTTGAAATTTCTATAGCTGCAGGATCTCGCAGATGGGGCGGCACATCTGGGAGTCTTTTCATTGGAATGGGGGGGAGTAGGAAGGGTATTCTGTAGCCTCTGGTAACAACGCTTTTTACCCAGTTGTCTGATGTAAGATTTTGCCAGGCCTGAGGGTATAAAGCTAAGCGACCCCCGACTGCCTCCAGAGCAGGACAGTCGGGCCTCCTCTCAGGAGTGCTGGAAAGGTTTTCCAGGGGGTGTATCCCTGTCACCTTGGTTTTGCGGACCCCCTCTGCCACTGGGGCGGCGTCTTCCACCTCTGCCCCCTCCTCTGCCTCTAGAGGGGGCATCACCCTGTGTGCCTGGGAAAGATCCTTGGGGTTTTTGAAACCACATTTTTCCACTGCGTTGCCCTTTGGGGTATGGTCTGGATGGGGTGGAAAAATGGACTCCGACAGCAGACAGAGTCTTTCCCTCCTGTTCACACCGGGTAAGGGTCTCCTTTACTTTGGGGCCAAAGAGAGTGGCACCGTCAAATGGGGCATTAGTAAAGGAAGACTTGAAGGCTTCCGCAAATGAACATAAACGCATCCAGGATTGTCTACGAAGAGCAATCGCTGAAGCTGCTGCCCTACTCGATCCTTCGGCTGCGTATGAGATCAGCCTCATGGACGAGTTTACAATGGATGTAAGGGTATTGAGATGTGCTGTAACTTTCTCTGAAACAGCAGCATCTGTAGTACCCTGGAGGGTATCTCCCAACTCTTTGATTAGATCCCTCTGTAGTCGTGTAAAGTGGGTCAGATAGTTCAGGGATCGCATAGAAAAAGCCGCTGAACTAAAAATGCGCTTCCGCATCCTGTCCATAGTCCTAGAATCTTTGTTAGGCGGATGGACAGATGAGGAAGATTCCGACATCTCCTTTTTCGTGGCCGCTGCCACCACCATAGCGTCCACTAGAACTCCCTTTGTGAGATAAGCCTTGTTTTGGGGTGCAGTAATATACTTATTAGGCTTTCTAGGGACTGGTTCCACCGTGTCAGGTGTCTCCCACGCCCTTCGAGCAATCAGCTCCATTAACACATCGAAGGGCGGAGTGACCCAGGAGGAGGAAGGGCGAGCACCAAATGCCTTCAGCAAGACTGACTCATCCTCAGAAGGGGGGAGGGACTGCCAATCACCTCTCTGCTTTAGGATCTCCAAGATGTCAGAAAAAGAGACATCCTCTGAAGGTGACTTTGGGGACCCTTCTGACTCATCCAAGTCAGTGTCCGATGTCAATGATTCTTGTGGAGAATCTATGTGTCTCCTCTTACACAATCTTTTCCTAGGGACTTCTTCGGGGGGAGCATCCGAAGAAGCCTCTGAGGAAGAGGGGGCACCCTCCAGGGGTGGCTGAGACACAGGTGCTCGACGCTTAGATGTAGCCGTGGGTGCAGAGGAGGATAACGGTCCTTTATGGGGAGGAGAGGCTGCTTCTACTGATGTGGTTGTCTGGGTAGACAACACCTTCCTCATGAGGTCGAAGGCCCCCGGGTTCCGAGTCGAGGTATCTCCCGGTTCCGAAGAAATGGGAAGAATCCCCGAAACAGGCACCAAAGGCATCGACCCCGAGGACGGAACCGAGTCGATCCAAGCCGAGGCCCCGAGAGGGAGCGTCGGAACCGAAACATCGGTCCGACTCTCGGTCCTGGAACCAAGGATGGATCTTCGGCTCCGAGATTCCGGTACCGGATCCGACGGAGTCGAGGTGAACGGAGCCGACCGAGAAAAGGACGGTTCTGGCACCGAGGGCTCCACAATCAGCAGATCAGCTTCTTCCGGCTCCAAAGACTGGACAGGTCTTGGAGGAGGAACAGATGGAGATAATGGCAGGCCTTCAGGTCTCGACACCAATTGGGAGGAGACCGAGATGAGTTTGGATAAGGCCGTATTCTCCATTAACTTCTGCACCACGCTGTCCACATCGGTGTCAGAGAGGGGTCTGGAAGAACGGGTCGAAGGAATCGAAGACGGAGCCGACCTCAACAGTGTCCGGGGAGGGAGCTCCGTCACCGGTTCCAAGACTCGAGGCTCGGAAACTGACAACAGTTGAACACTCGGTCCCGAAGTCTGTGGAACCGGTGATCGAACCTTAACTGAAGAGCTCGGAGCCGATGACTTGGGCTCCGACGTCTTCGATTCCTTCGAGGATTTGGATGCCTGGTCTGAAGCATCCAGAGCCTCTTGAAAAGTAGGTTTTAACAAACCCCTATCCATGAGTTTCCTGCGCCTATCTGTCATGACCCTCCCACTGAAAGAATGACAAATTGAACAGTCTTCTTGCAGATGGAGAGGGCCAAGACAGTAGACACAGGAACTATGATTGTCAGTAACTGACATCTTTTGCCCACATTGGCAACGTTTAAACCCCGATTTAGCTTTCTCAGACATTTTTGTAAAGCTAACAATAGGGATAGTAACAAGAAAAAGGTCAAGTCCAGTTATGAAAGTCAAATCCGATAAAATTGTCAAATCCAGCAAGAAAAGTCTAATACGGTAGTCAACTCCTGTAAAGGGTGGGATAGGCCCCGAGGGAAACTCTAAACAAGTTAAACAACTTTAACTGGTACCGAGAATATCCTCAAGACAGTATCACACAGACACACAGTCACAAACAATGATATAGAAAAATATAATTCTCAAGAATACAAGAAAAAATCTTTAAATCTTAGCTTTAGGTGCTCGAGCTCGATCAAGTGATGCTAACGCTGCAGCGGCAAACTAGATCTGAGGTAAAGGCAGAGGGGGATTGTGGGAGTTAGGTTAGTCTCGAGCTTCTTCTCGATGCAGAGCTTGCAAGTGGCCGACACGGAGCCGAGGATCGGCTCCGAACCCAGGTGTAAGAACAAACGGCGAGATCGAACACTCTCACATTGTTATGTTACATTATATTATGCTATATGTTATGTCATTTTTTTGTGTTATGTTGTGTTGTATGTTGTGTTTTATTATGCTTTATGTCATATTATTATGTTATGTTGTACTATGTTGTGTTATATTGTTAGACCCCCACCATAATCCACACCTCAATATGGATAAGCTCTACAGTATTTCATATATTGAACAGAAGCACCATCAGTAACTGACATTCATGATGTCAGTGTACTGTAGATCACAATGCCCTCATTCTTCTAAACATACAAGATGAGACAAATAGGTAGGGAACAATATTATTGTTCCATTATGCCTGCTATCAAACCTCATAGGAATGTTTCCAAAGTGACTTCCCAGTCGTATTTTAAAATTGTTGACATCTCACATACACCTAATACCTTCAAGTAAACCATTCTATTCTTTAATCACCCTTTGCTAGAGCCAGCTGCCTGTGGTATTATTTTTGCCATGACTCTTAATTAATCTGTTCTCCCTAATCAAAAACCACAGCAGTTTAGTGCATTCAAATAAGAATGGTTCCGGTAAGCATTTATGCACCATTATCATATCACCTCTTGATATTATATATTGTTTATAAACAGTTCTGATTATTTTAACAAATCTGAATAGTTAATTTTAGCTAAGTGCTCAAATTTCTTTGTAAATCTTCTCTGCACAAGCTCTGTTTTATTAATATGAGACTTATTCCAGGGATACCATATCATGTCCCCATATTCTAATTTCAGCCTTACCAAAGTTATAAATAATTCCCTCATTAATTTTTCACCACTCCATTTAAATAGTCATAATATATCAGTGACTATTCTGATTCATTACGGTTCTGAAAAGGCAACTTCTTCTCCACAATAACTCCCAGGTTACATAACCTACTAACATGTTCTATAATTACATTATTCAGGGTATGTGATGTTAAACTTATGGACTTTAAAGGACACACATTTAGTCTTTTTTAATTAATAGTAATTCTATTTAACTTTGCCCAATTGGTTAATGTATCCCAAGATGACTTCTAAATAGTATGAACCAAAACCTATCAGGCCCTCTCGAATTGCTGTTAACAGTAGCCTCCATACAGGCTTCATGTCTAACGAATGAAGAACAAAAACAGTCATCCCTCTGCACAAAGGTGGGACATCAACAGACCCTGGAAATGACAGACCCAGCTGTGATCAATAATGACACAGGAAACTTCTGTACACAGGATCCAACCGCAATTTTTTTTTTTTTTTTTTTTCAAGAGCAGGTCATGCTTACTCAACCTGGTGGACTTCTTTGAGAAGGTCAGCAAAGTAATAGATGAGGTCAAAAATGGTTCACATTACCTACTTTGGCCTGGCCAATGCATTTGACACAATATCCCATTTAGGCATTTTTCACAAACTCAAGAAGTTAGGCATAAACCCTTATGTCACTGACAGGATATCCAGATGGCTCGTAGACAGGACCCAGGAAGTTAGAACTGGGGATTCCACCTCTACAAAGAGGCCAGTCACAAGTGGAGTCCCTCAGGGATTGGTCCTGGAACTGCTCCTTTTTGGCATTTACTTCTATGAAGTCAAGGCCAATATCAAGGGCGATGACTGCAAATTAGGAGCAGTCATAGAATCCCCTATCGACGCTAATGTTCTTCAGGAAGGGCTGATACAGACAAATAACTTGTGTCAGAGCCGTTGACTAAAACTAAATGCCAAGAAAATTATAACAGTATCCTTCTGGAAGTATCTACCCCTGGTAACTATTATATTGACAACACACCCCTAAAAGTTGACCCAGCAGTCAGGGACTTGGGGACACACATAGACAGTAATCTAGCCTTTGACTATCATGTGTCTACAGTAGTGAGGAAATCATTCTATGTTGTGCAACTTAGGTATGGCATCTAGGTACAATGAGGTCATAGTTCCACTGTATTCATCATTCATCAGACCTATCACTGAGTATAATACCCCTTTTGGTGTGTGCCTAACCAAGCACATCCAACAACTGGAACATCCACAGATGTTCATCACTATAAGACTACAGGGTGTAAATGGCATGTCCTGTGCAGACTGCCTCAAAGCCTTATCCCTGTATTATGTCTCCTACAAGCTGCTGAGGAGGAATCTATGCCTGGCATACAAGGCATTGTCATACCCCGCACTGATGGATCTCCTGCATATCCACAAAACTATTAGTACCAGAATTACCCATTTTAAAGACTTACACCTTGCCCGCGATATAAATAGGACCTTCTAGAGAGACAGGCATGTATCTTTCCCAGAGACTACCCCTTTTCTGAAACAGGTTCCCCATTCATGTTAATGAGCATTCCTCCCTAACCCAATTCAAGTGTAATTTGGACAGTTTGATAGGGAACAGGAAATTCATTACTGGTTTGGCACCTATGTCTCTAATGGACAAAGGCACCCTGTAAATGGTTCATCTCCCAGATCCCTGCTTGTAAATGTTTCATCTTCCAAGCCTCTACTTACACCTGTCAAGGGTACCAGAACTTGTCAGAGATTTGGGATGCATACCTAGGCTTAAAAATGCCCTAGAATCCATTATCCTAGTACTCAGATATGATCCTATTAAGTGATTGGTGCTCCTTTGTAGAATTTATCTGTCTAGATCAGAAATGATAACTTTGCCAATTTGTCATCAACATAAATGATGTAAAAAATGCAGATTAGCCATTTTTTTTATTTTTGTATTTCTGTTGCAATTATTCTTAGCTGTATTGTGCCTTCTCCACAAAACAGCACTGATACAACAGCAATAATGACAGTCTGCTATATTAGAATATAGGAATGTCAATTTGTGAAAGAAAATAATAGAAGATATGGTACAATATTTATACTTTGTAAAGTTATGAAGTAGAATTTATATAGTGTGCAATACTCAGCAAGTCAACAAGCTGGGAAGCCTAAAGGGGCTTTTAAATTTACTTTCTTATTTAATACACATATATGCACATACACACACATACATACACAAAACCACTGCATCAGTGCATTTGTGTGTGTTTATATGTCTACATGTCCATCTGTGTATACGTATGTGTGTGTGTGTGCACATGGACATGTTTGTATGTGCAGCAAAAAGACAAATATTAATACCAGCAGTCATCACGATATTTGGGAAATTTTCATTTTTCTAATAGAAATAACTCTAACCATACTTTAGAAAAGGGCATTCATGTTGCTGTGCACATGTGGAAGCAAACATTAATTACCAGCAAGAAGTAATCTATGTTCAAAATATGCTTAAACACTATTAATATGCTGCCCTGTGCCTGGCGTTTCATAAACTGCATCTATGTTTCAGTGCTTTCTATACTTGATTGCTCTGCAGGATTACCAATCACCATCACTGTCAATCAGGATATCACTTTTATTGCAGTTTATGTGTGAGCCTTGAACTTAGCCCTGTAAGTATTGCGTACAGCATTGGTGATGTCACTCTGTAAATGTGGCCCAGAAACTAAAGGCCCATCAGCCTGCTCAGTCTCATTTGTAAGATCATTATAAGAAACAATAATCATTGAAATTAAAAATCTCATCGGGTTAGATTTGCAGTGATCTGGTTTTGTGAAAGATAGAGCCTGTCTAATATGCCAGGTAAACATCTTTGAAAATGTGATACAAGCTATAGACAGTGGTCACACTGTATACACAGCCTACTTGATCTGGCTGACACATTTGACACCACCATCCCCCATTTAACCATAATTAATAAACTAAATGTGTTAAATAGACCCCTATGTGGTAAGATGGGCAGCTAATTGGCTAAAGAAAGAATCTGGTGGCAGAGGCAGTGTCAGAGAACATGAAGGTGACCAGTGGTATCCCACAGTGCTCAGTGCTGGGACTGCTTTTGTTTGGTATTTACATCTCTGACCCACAATACTCAAAGACTACAAACCAAAACTTATGGCTAACGAAGCTGATAGATGAATATAAAATGGGAGTCATTTTCAAATCCACCCTTGATACAAAAGCTCCCCCAGCAGAAGTTTACACTTATAAATGTCTGGTGTACTGAAAATGTGTTTAAATAAAATGCTAAGAAAATCAACATTGGCGCATTTGGGAGGCAAACCATCACCAGCATATAGCATTAAAAATACCCCATTACAAAACAAAAAAATATTTAAAGACCAGGGAACCTGGGCTGATGATTCTCTCCCCTTTGATCATCTTGTAGCAATGGTTATCAGGAAATCCTTTTACTTAGTACAACGGATCACCAAAGGAATATCATCTGGATCTAATGAGGTTATTGACCCTTTGAATTCAGAATCGATCTGAACAATTACAGAATACAGTGCCTCCTTTGGGAAGTACTAAACTAGATATATCAAACACTTGGAAAGACCCCAGAGATTCCTAGCAAAGGAGATTACCGGTTTAAAATCCCTAAACTCCCAGAAAAGGTTACAAACTCTCTCTCTTTTCTGTGTCCTATATGCTCCTCAGAGGAGATCTATAACTCACCATGCCTTCTAAACGATCAGGTACCCAGTAGCCCAGGATCTCTTATACATTCACAAATCAAACAATCTCAAGTACCAGAGCAAATGATCTAAACCTGCTTCAGCAGAACAATAAAAGAAGGTGGAGAGAGTGTTTCATTAATTAGCATCTCCCTCACCACTCTTTTGCAGATAAAGCAGCATGATAATTGGATGGGTATTCATCAATTCACCCCAGGCTTGACTAGCCTATCTCTCCTTGAGAGAGGAGGTACAATCTATGGCGGGAAATGGCAAGACGTAATGGTCACAAAACTCAACAGCCTTAAACTTCTTAAGATTTCTATGATTCCTATGCTCAAGAAAAAAAGTTATAGTATTCATCACGAAAAGTGCCTATTTCTTTTTTATACAAAATTAGTGCCATATACTAATCATATCCTTAATGTTTTCCTGAAAACAAATGCTATATAAATCTTACCATATCAAATATTATGTTTTTTCTGAGTATATATAATTACAAACTAAAAAGCGTCCTTGATACTAATCAGTTGTTCCTAATATTTTATTTTAATTTTTGATTCTTGAAGTAAGAGAGTAAAATGTTTCATTATCCTGTTACTGTCGCAACATAACTCTGATGTAAACAGACGCCCAGTTGGAGCCAGTACAGTGAAATTCTCCAGAAACCACAAGGAATCCACATGGAATACAATGTTTGGTATTTGGAAAACTGTGGATAAAGAAAAAAGCTGCAGTTCTGTGCACTTTATATCATGTGGGCAGATGTGGCATTTCTGGTATTTTACTATTAAGAGCAAAACAGACTTTGTGACACAGACTAGTTAAAAAACGATTTTCCCATTTTGCAGATCAGGTGAACATGATCACCGTGCTTACAAATGATTTGTTATTTATACTAATACACCCTCGAACCTTGCTCCCTAATGTAATGAGGATAGATGATGAAATACTATCAGTGTACTCGGGCTATATCATGAACATATCAAAAATGGATACATCAGCAAATAATATCTTAAGTGGCCAATTCAAACAAGTTAGCTCCGCCAAATAACATCAAAATGCATCTTAAACATACATACACATTTATATCATGAAACTGAGGCAAGGAGCTATGGGCTGTAAATATGAACTTCTAACAACCTGCTTGATAAAATGGATGCTAAGAAAAAGGCCAAATGAAGATTGGATCATAAAAATTATCATTTTAAACTAAACCATAGTTTAACTTTGTAGAAATTCACTGCACTTGTAACAGGTTGTATTTATCGTTGTATGTATGTTTTATATCGCAATAAAATTATTTTTTATAGATGTAAATGTCTCAGCATTAATGTAAACAGTCAGGCAAGAGCAAACATGCAGTGCATCAAAGTGAAAACAATGCTACCCCCATATTACATCTTTTACCAGACATTATCTGTTTTAGGAGTGGCAGAACTCTTAAGTCTTACACTGGTAGAATTAACATGTTAGCTGTTTGACATCTAGTTTTGAGTGTAGTTTGTGCACATATTTAGATTAATTACATTCACTATGGCCATTTGGCCATCAATTGTTCTGTATACATCTAGTGCAACATACATTGTTTTCATTTGTGCTATCATATTTTTCCATTTTATTTACCAGCTCTTTTGTCATTAAGCTGATTTCTAAATCCTGTGAGAACTAAATGGTACATTTAGAACTTCTGTTACTATATGGCATACTCCCAGCCTAAGATGCATCACATGCCAATCGTATTTTATGCCCATATGTAATCATTTGAGCTGTAGATTCCTTCTGATTTATTGCAAGTGGTCAATGTTAATACCAGTAGCTAATACTGTTATATACTACTAGTAATTGTGACTGCACAGACATAGTCCTGCCTTTCCATAGTAAAACGTGTAGCCTTTCAGGGCTTGCCTGGGCTTGTACTTTATGGTCTTTGTTACTAGTTACTGTACTGGTACAACTGTATTTCATTGCAAAACCTCGACTTATCATATTCCACTGATGCCCTGTTAGCATATTAGATGATCTGGAAACTGCCATATATGTGGATAATGTACTGTTATTAACAGGAAGTTACCCATAAGCCTTGATCTCTAATTTCCTGATGACTGCTGAGAAATATGCTCTCTACTGATGTTGTAACATGAGCAACCAGTTGTGATGCCCGTGCCCTGGCCCAGCAATCAAGGACCCTCAATCCTCACCACTAACACCAGAGAAGGCGTTTCATATATGAAGAAAGGATAACAAGTACACACAGTAAAGTGCAATTTCCCTTAGGAGCACACAGAGATCACAGTCAGTCCGGGACTGGTCGCTCCCTTGCTCTCCAGGTCCCCAATAAGACTCCCCACTGGCACAGCTATAGGGTCCAGATCTCAGCCAGCTGGGCAAGCTAAAACCTCCAGCACCCTCTCTGTCCAACCAGTGCTTTGTGTCCCTGCCCAAGTAGCTGACACACACACACACACACACACACACACACACACACACACACACACACACACACACACACACACACACACACACACACCCTTTGAGATAAGAGTTTATACAACCACACAGACACTCCTGGGGAAGGCTGGCACAGGATCTCCAGCTGTGCCCCTCTTACCCAGACTATATGGTAGTACCATTTTCCACCACCCAGCTAATATTTATCAGCTACTCAAAGGCCCTTAAAAGGTTGTCCAATTATTACTGTGCAATATTATTATCCAATTGGTACTATAACTAAACAGTCAAGGCTTATTAGAGTGATTTGGTACAGTAATCACTATAAATATCTAGAGCTTATATAAATATATAGAGCTTAAATTATCTCTGCACAAAACAGCCACAGTTGAAAGGTTTAAAAATATTTAATATTAAATAATAAAAACTCAAAGACAATACTTCTTACTATAAGGTGCTACTCAAGAGTTCAGAGATCATAGTTCTGACATCACAGAAAAACAGTCTAATCTTTCTAGTTCCTAGCTATTTCTAAAAGAAAACACAAGTCTAAAATAAATTTGCATAAGAAAACAGGCAGAGTGCTGATGGTCAAGACAAAAATGTTCAATAATCTCTGGTGCACTGCTGTCACATTTATTTCTAGTTCCACATGTAACACTATTTCTTTACATTTAAGACAACAAGACTGTAGTTTACATTCATATTTACAAATGACAGAATTATCTGCAAAATTCTATCTGGCTAGGCTGGCAACCTTCCCCTATCTTTACCCACTTCTCACATATCTCCCCCCCCCCCTGGAGAACTCAAGCTAGTTTTTCAAGTGACCCTTGAGAAATGCTGCTTGAGAGGGTTAGGTCTGTCTGAGTATACCTACCCCATTCCCTGTCTTGATAGCCCATCTACACTGGTATTGCTAATCCCACTGCGGTGCTGCACTGACATACCATATGCTTGCAACCCCAGGCTCCATCTTAGCAATTTGGCATTTTGATGGCTGGGTCTGTTTAACCATGTTAGAGGGTTGTGAACTGTCATAACAGTGAATTTTCTTCCATACAGATAAGGCTGAAGTTTCTACAGTGCCCACACTATGGCTAGACGTTTCTTTTCTACCGCTGCATAACATTCCTCCCTGGGTTGGAGCCTATGACTGAGATAAAGCACTGGGTGCTCTTCCCCCTCTGAAGACATCTGGCTAAGTACAGCCACCACCCCATGGTTTGAAGCATCCACCTGTACAACAAATTATTTGCTGTAATCTGGACTGGCTACCACAGGGGGTCCTCCCAAAGCTTCTTTAAACTTCTGGAATGCCTGCTCACACTACCTTATCTGGCCTGTTCTTCCTGATCAGGTCGGTGAGGGGAACAGCTATGGTACTACTAACTGGGAATGAACTTTCTGTAGTACCCTGCTGTCCCTAAAAATGCCCTCACCTGCTTTTTAGTAACAGGTGCAGGAAAGGCCTAAATGGCTTTCACTTTGGCAGGTTCTGGCCTTATCTTACCAGTCCCCACTCTATGTCCTAGGTAGGAGACCTCTGCCATACCCACCTGACATTTGCTTGGCTTAATGCCCTCTGTAGTCTGCCCAGCACCTCCCTGACATGCTGAAGGTGCTCTGGCCAGAAATGACTGTAGATGGCAATATCATCTAGGTAAGCAAGGCAAACCCTCCTGTTCCTACTAGGATATGATCTACCAGCCTCTGGAAAGTTGCTGGGGCATTCTTCATCCCAAAGGGCATCTTTGTGAACTCATAAAAGCCAAAAGGAGTCAAAAAGGCTGACTTCTGTCTAGCACTGGCAGTCAAGGCCACCTGCCAGTAACCCTTGGTAAGATCAATGGTTGTAAGATACTTAGCCCCACCCAGCTGCTCTAGGGCCTCATCTGTCCTAGGCATGGGTTAAACATCTGACTCTGTGTAACTATTTAATTTCCTGTAGTCCACACAGAACCTGGTGCTGCCATCCTTCTTTGGCACCAGCACCACTGGGGAGGCCCAGGGACTGTTGGACTCTTGAATCACCCCTAGTTCCAACATCTCCTGTACCTCCTCCCTCAGAGTCTGTTTGACTCTCTCAGGCACTCTATACAGGGCCTGCTTAATAGGCCTTTGCAGTCCTGTATCCACCTGGTGCTGCCCCAAGTGGGTGCACCCTGGTTTCCCAGTGAACATGCCCACAAATTCCTGCAACACTGCTCAGATTTCTCGAACCTGGGTAGGAGATAGCTGCTGGGACATTGTTACCCCTTCCACTGAGGTGTCAGCCCGAGTCTCACTGAGGAGATCAGTCCCCAGATCTCCCTCAGACTCCTCCTGCAATCCACTGCAAATGCTCAGCACAAGGGCCTCCCTATCATGGTAAGGTTTCATCATGTTAACATGGTACAATTTGTGCCCCTGCCGTCTGCCTAGCAGTTCCACCATGTAAATAACATCGCTTACCTTTCTTACCACCTTGTAGGTCCCTCCCTAGCTGCTTGCAGCTTGTTGTGTCTGACAGGAATGAGAACCATTACCTGCTGCCCCACAGCATACTCTCTAGCTCGAGGATTCCTGTCATACCACACCTTTTTCTGTTGTTGGGCATCTGACAGGTTCTCCTGGGCCAAGCCCATGAGTTCCCCGAGCCTTGTCGTGAGGTTTAGGACATATGTCACAACAGACTCCTTGTGAGACTTGTACTCACCTTCCCACGCATCTCAAATTAAATCTAGAGGTCCCCTCACCCTATGCCCATACAGCAACTCAAAGAGTGAAAAACCTGTGGATTCCTGGGGAACCTCTCTGTAAGCAAACAGATGGGGCAAATATTTGTCCCATTCCCTCTTAAACTGATCTGCAAATGCTCGTAGCATGGACTTGATTGTAGAGTTTAACCTCTCAACCAGACCATTATTCTGGGGATGGTAGGGGGTGGTCTTCATGTGCTTCACCCCACAGGACTTCAGCAAACAAGCCAGCAGGTCTGACATGAAATTGGCATCTCTATCAGTCAGTGTCTCTTTTGGGAACCTACCCTGCTGAAAATCTCTAACAAAGCATTTGCCACCTTCTCTGCTTCAATGGAGGACAAAGCCACTGCCTCAGGGTATCGTGTAGCATAATCCACTACCACTAGAATATACTTCTCCCTGTGGAACTTGGGGTACTCAGAGAACCCACAATATCCATAGCTACCCTCTGAAATGGCTCCTCAATCACAGGCAAAGGCATCAAAGGAGCTCTCACCTTGTCTCCTGCCTTACCTACCTTTTGGCACTACTCACAGGTTCTGCAGTACCCTGTTACATCTCCGGAAATTCCAGAACAATAGAAGTTCTGCATAATACGCCTCTTTGTATGTTTTATGCCTATATGACCTGCAAAGGGAATATCATGGGCTATGGCTAGAAGCGCCAGATGGTAGGCTCTAGGCACTACCAACTGCTGTACTTTCTCACCTTCTAGCCCTCCCTCAGGGGTCCACTCTCTGTATAGTAACCCTTTGTCCCAGTATACAGATTCCCCCTTTCCTTAAGAATCAGGTGCCTCCCTAGCTACCTGCCTCAGGCCTTGCAATGTAGGGTCTGAGAGCTGAGCCTATCTCAACTCTCTCCTTGTAACCCTTCCCAGCTTCCCTTCCACAGGAAGTCTGGCATCCTTGGACAGTGATGCCCCACTGTCAGCCTGGGTACTACTACTCACCTTTACCTTTGCAGTCACTCTGTCCAAGGGAACATCAGTACCCACAAGCAGCTGTGGCTCACATTCAGTCTCACTGCTACAGGGTAGGTCCCTCCCTGAAGTAACCAAGTATGCAGTCTGTCTGGGTCTCCACCAGGCTACCAGACCCGCATGCTTGTCTCTTAGCGTGTAGCTGCATAAGCACTTGGTACTGCCTCATCCAAATTCTTCCCTAGCAGGACATCTGCAGGATGGTAGTTTGGTACCCCTGTTGTCTCAAGACAACCTACTATTGGCATTTTGTCTTTCCCACATACAGGCTCCCTCACCTTTTGTTCCCCACCTTGTCTCTGTGGACATCTGTATGCCACATGGCCCCACTGGTTGCATTCAAAACATTTAACCCTAGGTCCTGGACGTGTACCTGGTCTAGTGGCTTCCCCTGCTACTGGCAGATTCTGTTGGGGGAGTCTGCGCTGCACACCATGGGTTCCTTTAGACCCATGGGGGTCCCTTTCCTGTGAAGCACTGCCCTGCTTGCCAGGTAGTCTCAGTCTCCCTACTATGTTAACATATATACTTAACATAAGATACTACATTCAAATGTGTTTTGAACTGAACAAATTTCCTTATTTACTAAACTACTTATTCCAATATGTTCTTTCATGCATAAAATAGCTTAACTTTATATGGTACTTCCACCTGTTAAACTTTGAATTGTTTTATTTTTTTGATTTAAGTAAAATATTGTTCTGTACTCTCGAGGAGCTTTTCTCCCCGGGCCTCTGCTGAAAATGGATATGTATCCAGCTGGACTAGCCCGGTCAACAAATGTAAAATAAAAAATAAAAATAAAAAATAAATAAAAATATAGGTCTCCCTTCTTCCCCAACTCATCTGAAGTAGCACATTGTCTATATAGGTCTCCCTTCTTCCCCAACTCATCTGAAGTAGCACATTGTCTATCAGCTAACCAGATCCTCATGTCCTCAAGCAGAGTGCTAAGGGCTTGTTCCTTCACAAAAAGGTCTGCCAGCCCTTCAGAAGTGGTGACCTGACATCCACTCACCCACCTATGGAAATAAGTGCTCAGTTCAGCAACATATTCAGACACACTTTCATCTGCCTTGCATCTATGCTCACAAAACGTTTTCCTATACGTTTCAGGTGTTAGCTTAAATAATTCTAACAAATGCTTTTTAACAACAGTATAATCAAAACATTCAACGTCAGACATTTTAGACAAAACAGTTACAGCTTTACCATGGAGTAAGGGGTCAAGGACCATACCCAGAGCCTTTGGTCAACACTATACTATCTGCATACCCTCTCAAACATATGAATGAAACTATCAAAATGATCCCCCTCTTTAAACTGTGGAAGAAATTTACTGACCTGTTGTGCATTTGGGGTCCAGTTACTCCCTTCCCCATTACCTCCATGACTTTGGCAAAGAGTCAGCATCACCTTCTCATGCTGCATCTCCTTTTCCTCAGCTTTTAGGCATAGCAATTTTTCATTCTTCTCAGCCTGCAAACATTGCAGTCTCTCATTGTCCTCACTCTCTAGACACCTCAGTCTCTCAGTTGCTTCTATTTCCACATGCCTGGCCTCCAACTCAAGTCTCTTTAGCTCCAGATGGAATTTTAAGTCCTCTGCAGAAAGGTTGTGCTGTCCATTCTCTGAGGGTATTATATCTCCACTGCCAATCTGATTGTCCTCCTGGTTGCTGTTTTCTGATGCAGCTGTAACCAAGGCTGCAATCAGGTCTGCCTTTGTCAGGTTTTCATGCACCAGTCCCATAGCCTGGCATATCTCAGCCAGCTGGCTCTTTGTCAGCTTTCCATGCTCCTCTGCTGACATGCTGCCTGCTCACCCTGACTAACTAAGCTAACAAAAGAAATAAAACAATTGTGATCTGAACTCTGAGTATTCACTGTATGGCTGTTTTAGAGTACAAAACACCTTCAAAGCTCACTGTACACAAGCTAGAGGAATTCACTCTACCCACACCACTACAAGCAAATTAGTATTTGCCACCACATATTAAAATATGTGATGTGGATATCCCACTTCTGCCAAACAATTAATATGTGATGTGGATATCCCACTACTGCCAAACAATTAATATGTGACGCCCGTACCCTGGCCCAGCAATCAAGGATCCTCAATCCTCAACACTAACACCAATGAGGTGTGTCTCATATAGGAGGATATGATAACAAATACACACATTAAAGTGTAATTTCCCTTAAGAGCACACAGAGATCACAGTCAGTCTGGGGCTGGTTGCTCCCTTGCTCTCCAAGTCCCCAATAAGACTCCTGACTGGCACAGCTATAGGGTCCAGATCTCAGCCAGCTGAGCAAGCTAAAACCTCCAGCACCCTCTCTGTCCAACCAGTGCTTTGTGTGCCTGCCCAAGTAGCTAACACACACTTTGAGATAAGAGTTTATACAACCACACAGACACTCCTGGGGAAGGCTGGCACAGGTTCTCCAACTGTGCCCCTCTTACCCAGACTATACGGTAGTACCACTTGTCACCACCCAGCTAATATTTATCAGCTACTCAATGGCCCTTAGGTACAGCTGTAGGTTTAGGCCCTCAGCCAAGTGTCCAAGCAAAATCCTCCAGCACCTTCTCTGGAAATCCAGTGCTTCATGTCCCTGCCCCAAGTAGCTGACACACACACTCTTTAAGATTTAATTTTCACACGCCTGGGAAAGGCTGGCACAGATTACCTGCTCTACCAACTTTGCCAAGATTATAAGTTAGTTATCACTGCCATCAATCAGTTACTATAAGGCTCTTAAAAGGGTATCTGGTGATACGGTGTAATATTAATATTAATACAATTGATAGTAGTTCATCAAGATGGCTAGGCCTTTTGGAGTGGCCCACACAGTGTCACCAAATAAATATAAGTACTCTCAAAGTTTAAATGTTAAGGACCAGCCACAATAAAAGTTTTAAATATATTTAATAATAAATAATAAAAGTGCATAAAAATACTGAATATATATTCGCAGTAAACCACAGAGTTCAAATCACAGAAAATATTGAAAACAACATTGCTAGACAGACTCATATAAGTAAAGAAAAACAATCTCTAAACTAATCTTCACTATATTCCTGACTGAATCTTAGAGAATTTACTGCTCCCTAATAACTTACTTGAGCAAGGCAAGATGAAATAAATGAGAAGTCTTTTTAGTCAGGCTTCCCAAACAGAATACTCTCTGTTCTTAGATTACTTCCTGTAAAATATACTATCCAAGATGACTTGCAGAATGACCTTATCTGGTCACCTGAGTCTAGGTTCCTACAATATCTCCTTTTGAAGTTTGAGACAGGACTTTAGCAGACTGATACAATACACATTTAGAGATTTTATGGCAGTACCTGGATGCCTCCGCTGTTTTCACTGAGCTAATGAACAAAGGCTCTGTCCCAGACCCATCGTCTTCAGTCCTACTCAGCACTGTGGGATGCCAGTCCCTTATTTTTCTTAAAATAAGCCATCTGGGTAACCATTGCTGTGCCAGTGTCCTCTTTTAAAACATATATATTTAATTCAGATACCACAATACATGTACATTTCTCGGCATTTCAGCAGGGTGCACTTTTGATACATCTTAACACAATTAACACAGAGCTCACAAATACATTTTCAGCACAAGCATCTGTACAGATCAGTTCGATATACTAATGACGTACAATTATTTACAAAATTTCAGCTAGCTGTGCTGGCACAAGTCATACATCCACTGCCTTACTTCTCCCTGGCAAGGTTGGCATTACTTCCTATTGTCACACTTACATCTAAGGATTGCAGCAGAGAAATTTATTTTCCTTATTTGTTAGATTCACAGATTGAATAATGGCAGCCCTGCCATGTTACACTGTGTTTGAGGGTGATTTTGCAGTTATTCTTGCTTACTTGTACTTTACTTTTTTGTGCATGTCGGCCTCTTCTACTTCCTACTTGCATGTATGCATGCTTGCATACTGATATGCACTCCTAAATTGCTATGCATCACCTGAGTTAGTGGATATTTTGAGCAGTACTTGTGGTGGGAGCTGGGAAACATTTGCTTATGAAAGTAACCTTGTGCACTTAGATCATACACAAGTGCATAATGGAGCTGCGAGTACAGCTAGTGATGTCAACTGACTAGATGAGATGAACATACCCCCACATGTGCAGTCCCATCTTGAGGGTGCTACAGTCAACTAATGCTGGAAAAATAACATGAGACAGAGGCAAAAGGAAAGAGGACATCAACAAAATCTGCAAGAGAAGTAAAGTTAAGTGGTAAGGCTATCATCATCATCGTGGAACTCATTAACAAAGACATTGGGAACCTCCAAACACTTGACCCGACCAAGTTCGGCTTTGTTAAGGGCAGATCATGCCTACTAAACCTGGTTGACTTCTTTGAGACAGTCACCAAAGCCATAGACGAGGGAAAGGTGGTTCACACAGCCTACTTTGACCTCGCCAAGGCTTTCGACACCATTCCCCACTCGGGTATTACAGAAAAACTCACCAGACTGAACATAAACCCCTACGTCATGAGATGGGTTGTCAACTGGCTTACAGACAGAACTCACACAGTAAGAATAGCGGGCTCCAGGTCCAACTCTAAACCAGTCACAAGTAGTGTCCCGCAAGGCTTGGTCCTGGGACCCCTACTGTTCGGCATATACTTCTCAGAAGTACAGGCAAACACAGGAGGACTATGGCTAACCACGTTCACCGATGACTGCAAACTGGGAGCCATAATTGACTCTCCGGCTGACACGGACATCCTCCAAAAGGGCCTTACTGAGACGGACACCTGGTGTCAAAGTCATGGCCTCAAGCTAAATGCCAAAAAATGCACAGTCATCCCATTTGGGAAAAACAAAACACCCTTGAATTACCACATAGGTGGCAGCTCCCTTAATACAGAACAGGTAATAACAGCTCTGTGGACCCAGGTAGATAGTAATCTCTCCTTTGACAATCATATTGCCAAAGTAGTTAAGAAATCCTTCTATGTGGCCCATCTAATTACTAAAGGGTTCACATCTTTATAGTGCCCCTCTACTCGTCACTCATTAGACCCATCATAGAGTGCAATGCCCCATTTGGGATGTACCTCACAAGATACTTCCAACAGCTGGAAAGACCACAAAAATACTCACCAAGAGGATTACTGGCCTCAAACATATGTCCTATGCAGCCCGACTGAAAAAACTCCGACTCTATTCAGTGGCATATCGCTTACTCAAAGGTGATCTCTGCCTGACTTACAAAGCCATGTCCAACTCAGAATTGATGGACATGCTCCACCTAAAGAAATCCAAGTCACTGCGAGCCATGTGCTCTAATGAGCTAAACCTCACCACAACAACAAATAGAACATGCTGGAGGGATAGATTCCTGTCACAGAGACTCCCCATGCTTTGGAACAAAATTCCAAACTACATCAAGCAGAGCCCCTCACTAACACTCTTCAAGAGAAACCTTCATGAGTGGATGGGTAACAGAAAATACACCCCTGGGATCACTTCATTGGCTCTGCTTGACAGTTAATTAATCAATGGGGCGGTGAAAGCTGACACACTCTGGCTAGGCTTATAAATGCCCTCGGGCAGATAGCCTAGTACCTACCTATGAACCTATGCAAGCACAGGGTAAGTGAAGAGAATAAGTTAGAGATGTAGACATGAGAGAGAAAACAGGGAGAAAGAGCCAAGGCAGAGGGACAGGTACAGACAATGGGTACAAGTCATGAAAGGAAGAAAGATGCTTAGGTGGATATTCAGGAGACAACACTACAAAGAGAACAAAAAGGAAGTGACAGAGGTACAGAATACGAAAGGGTTAGAACAATAGAAAGGGTTTGCAACAGGAAGGTTGTGAAAGGGAGTGAAGAAACCAGCACAGATAAGACAGGAAAGCTGGAGGATGGGGAACTGGAGAGGCAAATATTGCATAGGAGGGATACATACATGGGGCGGGAAGTGAAGGAGGTAAAAACTTGTGTGAGAGAAAAGAAAAGAGTTTAGTAACTAAAGAATCAATCTCCAAGGGCATTAAGACTCTAAATGCTTATAGTTAGTGGGACACAGGAGAATGAGGTAGAGGTGGCCACCATGAATGAACGTGCTATGGTAAAAGTGGCACATGGGAGAACACAGTGAAGATGGTCAACAGGAATGAGCATGCTGAGGTGGAAGTGAGACATGAGAACACATAGTAAAGGTGGTCACCTGGATTGAACATGCTGTGATGGAAGTGAGACATAGGAGAAAGTGATGATAAACACGGTCACTATGAACAAGCATGCTATGATGCATGTAGGCATAAAATAACCTGCTGCAAGAGACAGCTAATGTTGTAGCAAGTGGAAAAGGGATATTGCAGTGAAATGTAAAGATGTGAGGTTCTAGGTACGATTCTCTGAAGTATAACCTGTGTCAACACTGAAGAAGAAAAGGTCAAGGGATGTTATAACTCCACTGTATGTGACCCACATCAGACCACAAAGAGAGTATAATGCACCCTTTTGCATGTACCTTACCAGACACCTGCAGCAGCTGGAGAGACCTCAGAGGTTTTTCACTAAGAAAATAAAGGAACTCTAAACCATGAGTTACATGGACAGGCTGAAAGCTCTGTCACTTTACTCTGTATTTTATAGCCTGCTGAGAGGGTCAATATTAAATTAGCGAACGCTTAGAAAAGCGAATGCTAATTCATCGACCCCTTTTAAGAGAAAGTTTAAATCTCGAACACCCGGAACAGTGATTTTTTTCACAGGGAAAAAAAAAATCGTTGGTCCACAAAAAAAAAACTAACTTAAAACAGCCCCCCACACCCCCCTACTTAAATTTACCAACTCCGAGATCGGACCACAGTGGAGGAAATGACGAACTCCCGGAACCGGCCCAGCAATTTTTTTCCCTGTGAAAAAAATCGCTGTTCCGGGTGATCGAGATTTTAAGCTTTCGCTTAAAAGGGGTAGATGAATTAGCATTCGCTTTTCTAAGCGTTCGCTAATTTAATATAGATCCTGCTGAGAGGTGACTTGTGCCTGACCTGTAGGGCAATCTCCAACCCTGCCCTAATGGAAATGTTGCACATCCACAAGTCATATTGCACAGGGGTCACTAACTCTAGGGATTTCAACCTAACTTGTGACATGCGGGACAGACAGATATGTCTTTCAGAGACTGCCACCTCTCTGGAATAGACTTCAAATAGTAAAACTGAGCTCCTCACTGACTCTATTAAAATACAATCTAGATAACTGGATGAGAGACCACAAATTTATCCCTGGGGATGGCACCCATGTCCCTCATGAACAGGGGTAGCCAGTGATGATCACAGACCCGCTCTGTGCATAAATGCGTTCTGCAAACTACCCAAAAAGAACAAATGGGGATACTTGGGATTAACATGGCTAGGCGTTTAAAGACTCTGAGGCCGCTAGCCTAGTAACACCCTATGAACCTATGAAAAGGATTGGGGAGTAAATGGATGGCTATAGCAATAGATGGCACTAGGTGCAAAGCTGCTAGCTGGGGGTGGGGGGATAATAGGTATTCAGGAAATGTCACCATGAGTCAACAGTGATCTTGCCACTCTGTAGTGTTAAGTTGGAGAGGACAGTAAGAACAAAAGGACAACTATGTTCATGTTTGATTTTTGAAAACTGAATGATCTAGGGACAGTATCAAAAGCAAATGAGGACACTGAGGGCAAAGTGAAAGAGTAAACAAATTATGGAAATGGGTTGCAAATGCAGTTCTCAGGATTGTGGACAAAGGTTTGAGGAAGAAACAAAAGGCAAAAACAGAGGAGAATGCCAATAATGCTACCCAGGAAGGTGAGGCTAGGACTTAGGGAAAAGAGGGTTTATATTAGCAGTAGAGGAAAGGGGTGAGGAGGGTGGAAGAGGAAAAGTACAAGGAGGCAAGTAGCAAGAGGACAATAAGATAACAGTAACAAAGACACACTTTGAAAGTTAAGAGAAATGGAATGGAGTCTGATCATCGTTTAGATCTATGTCACTGTTTTCTGAACCAGAATGCAACAGAAATGTGAGCTGCACTTAAGTATGATAAAAACCCCAATGAGTTAATTAAAATATGTAATTTACTCTGCAAATATGTATTTTCTGTGGCATGGAAAAATGTGAGAATCTGGGACATTTAAAAAGATAAATATATAGAATCTGTAAAGTCTAGCTTCTTGCCTTCTGATGGGAAACACAGCCATTAGATCTAGGGTATGAAAGTTGTGAATCATATCACTGAACATGCAATAACAGGCTCTGGGACTCTAGTCTAGTCTCATTATTATGTAAATGCAAGAAAATCTGCTTGATTTACATCCGTAGCTTATACAAATAAGAGATAAACCAAAATAGCTGAGAGACAGAATCAGGACAGGTGATAAGAACCATTTAACTTGCAACTTCAGAGTTCTTTCAACACTTATTCTCTGCAGTGTTGCCTTTGCCCAAAATATGTTTTGAAACTTTAGCTCTCAGTATCTCCTTTAGATAAGAACAGACAGAAGAAGAAAAACCTGGAGTTAGATGTTTTCTTTGTTGCATTCTGTTTGTTCAAAAACTTTATATTTCTGTGTGCAGTTTATTATTTTCCTCTGTATAGGTTCATAGGTAGGTACTAGGCTATCGGCCCAAGGGCCTACGTAAGCCTAGCCAGCAAGGTACCATAGCTTACGCCACCCAAGAAAGTTATTGTCCTGTGCCACTGTCCAGCAGAGATACAGAAGTGATCCCCGAGGTGTATTTCCTTTTTCCCATCCACTCATCAAGATTTTTCTTGAAGAGTGCTAATGAAGAACTTTGCTTGACATAGATGGGTAGCTTGTTCCAGAGTATAGGAAGTCTCTGGGACAGGAATCTATCCCTCCAGCATGTCCTGTTTATTGTGGTGACAAGGTTTAGGTCCCTAGAGTGTGTAGCTTGGAGGGATTGGGATTTCTTTAGGTGTAGCATGTCCAACAGCTCTGGGTTTGACATAGTTTTATATGTTAGGCAGAGATCACCTCGGAGTAGGCGATATGCTACAGAGTAAAGCTGGAGTTTTTTGAGGTGGTCAGTGTAGGGCATTTGTTTAAAGTTAGTAATCCTCTTTGTGAGGTACCTCTGTGTCCTTTCCAGCTGCTGCAGATGTCTTATGAAGTATATTCCAAAAGGGGCGTTGTACTCTATAATGGGTCTAATGAGTGACGAGTAGAGTATATTTAGTTTGATTACTGTGTTGCTTAACTCATTCTTTCTAAGTGCTTTTATTTATTCACTTTTAAAGTGATTTGCAGCTGAATTTATTTTACTACTTATGTACTACTTGATAATAGAATATTTATTAATATAAGATGACAAACTGCTAGTATTCACCTCTAACTGGTCAGGCCTCCCTGCTAAATTCTGCTAGTTTTGTTTGTTATTATTATTATTATTATTACTTGGCTTATTACCAAGTGGGCACAGTAATTGGGGAGGTCCCCAGTTTGGTAATTATATTTATTTATTTATGTATTTATTTTACATTTGTTTACAGGGAAAGTCCAACTGGATACAGTTCCTTTTTCACGGGAGGCCCAGCGAGAAAAGCTCCACATTTACAACAGGGCAATTTTACAAAATATCAAAACATCACAACAAAGAAGTAACACAAAGATACATTGTAATACATAAGGAGTTCTTAATACATCAATTTTACATATAGAGACTAAGGTTTATACACATTAATAATAATAGAGTATACTGATATGTCTATCTACCAAAAACTTTATATATGTGCATAACTATGGAGACATTTAGTGGCAGTTTACTACCATGAGTTGGAACAAAAAGCTGTAGTGCCTACCTGGAAATTGGTGTATGTGTGTGTGTGTGTGTGTGTGTGTGTGTGTGTGTGTGTGTGTGTGTGTGTGTAGGAATGTACGATTTACTAAAATACAGTTACTGCAGGCAAGTGAGCACTGAAAGGCATTGAAATTCAGAGAGAGTGGTCTGAAAGGGGTCTGTGGAGATATGCAAAACACTTTGCTTAGAGGAGTGTTTAGTGTGAAGCCTATTTTGGGGTTGTAGATGGTGAAGGCTCATATCCAAAGGTAGCAGTACATAATTTCTACATGTTTTTGTGAACAGGCCACACTTGGGAAACTGCTTGGTGATTCATATTTCTGTGCTTTGAGTGAGAATGAAATCTCATTAGATAAGTTTCTTCACACTGGTTGCAGCTGTGGGATTCAACCCCCATCTGTCTGCAACAGTCCTTATCCACTGACATTGGTTGGCAGTGGTAGGATTCAAACTCCCATCAATCTATGGGCAAGTCTTTCTTTACAAGAAGAAACAAAGATGTCCCTTTTAGTACATAGCAGAAAGAAAGAAGAGTGAAACAGGCTGGCCAGGCTGAGCAAAGTTAGGAAGCAGATCACAGAAGACTGGGAGAAAGCAGCGATACTGAAGGAAAACAATGGGTGGGTCACCTGCAGAAATGGAAGTAGAGCTGACAAAGGAAAGCACAGAAAATACCAGAGTAGAGAGGCAGGAGGCCAAGAGAAAATTGTCTGCTACAAGAGAGGATAAGGCACAGGATTAGATGGGTAACATCCCAGAGTCCTCAGGAATCTTGCCAGTATGCTGGCAGACCCCCCCAATGAGATTTTTAATAGAGGACTGTTCACTGCAAAAGTGCTTATGGAGTGGAAAGCAGTGAGTGTAGTACCCATTCATGGGGGTAGGAGGAGAGGGGAGTAGAAATAATCCAAGGACTACAGGACTGTTAGTGTCGATCAGTAAAAAGGAAAATCGTGTAGACAATCCTGAAGGAATGGCAAGTTGATGTCTTAGAGGAAAACAGTCTCCAGGATAACAACCAACCTAGGTTCAGGCCAGAAGAACTGTCCATCTAACCTTGTCCAGGAGAACTCAACAGGGTAGATTTTGTCTACTTGGATTTTTAAGTTCCTTTGACCTAGTCCTGCACAGGAGATTTCTGGGAAAAATGGAAGGAATGTGGTCAGATCAATAATAAGGAACTGTATTGTATTATTGAAAGGTAGGACACACAGACTCGTGGTAATGGAGAGAATGTCAGGAACAATGAAGATGACAAGTGGAACACTGCATTGTTTTGTCCTTCATCCAGTATTCCTTAAATATGTTAATTTCAAATGTATCTGATGGAACAGAGATCAGGATGACCCTTCTTACTGATGACACATCATTAGGTGCAGGAGTGGAGGATATAGAAGGGCTGATAAAGCTGGTTAAAAGGTGACTGCTGGGTTCAATACAGGCAAATTCAAAGTGATGTAGCTGGGCTTTAGCAAGTGTAAGGTGAGGTATCTAAGATACAAGCCCCCTAACTGTAAGTCCCACAAGTAGTATGGCATGAAAATAAATTCAGTGAGCCTTAAATGCTCTGTAATATCGGTACAATATTTCTGTAGTGGGTTTCAACTACTGTGCCTTACACACACACACACACACACACACACACACACACACGTGCACACACACACACACACACACACACACACACACACACACACACACACACACACACACACACACACACACACACACACACACACACCTACTGCTTACATGTATTAATTCCAGGTTTACTGTAGCTTGGTGCAAGGGGAATGCTCTGAGATGCAATAATCATTTGTTACCAACTACAGCTTTAAGACTTTTGTCTGAAAACTGAAGCATCAAGCAGGCTCAGAAATTATGGCAGAGATGGCAGTGGAACAGAAAAAGGATTGAGGATCCTGGTCTTATTTGGCCTGGGCCACCAGTTACAAAGTGACAAGACGGTGGCAACATCAACAGAATGTTTTCTGTGTATTCTCTGGGGGGAGGGGTAGACCCCAGAAGCAAAGAGATAACATGTTTACTCTACAGGGCCCTGGACAAACCCCACTTTGTTTACTGTGTGCAGTGATATCAGGCTCCCAGAAGTGATTAATGGGAGAGCAGCCAATAGGATGATGGGGAAAGGATATGACAACAGACTAGAGAAAATAAAGCTCTAATAACTGGAAACCAGAAGAGATGGGGTAGGGGTATTAAGCGCATACACAAGATCATGACAGGAGATGTGAAGGGATTGTCCTGAACAAGAAGGCCAGAGGATAGAGGAGGCAGCACTAGTGACCTATTACGGAGACCAGTTACTCCCTAGATATGTCAAATTACTGCTTCATGGACAGGGCAGTGGACCAGTAGAATTGAGTGAGAAGGAAGATAAGAAGTAAAGATTTACAGGCCACAGCAGGTGGAATGAGGAATGCATGCAAAGCACAGACTAAACAGGCTTATTGTCTCCTATAATCAAGCGGATGTAATTTATAAGTACTGTGACATAATCCAGAGGGATCTAGAGCAGAACCATGTCTCCGCTGGGTTGAGAGTGGTCAGTTGAGGTAGTCTGCTCACCATGGAAAGATGCTCCCTGAATGCCTTCCATGGGATATTAGCAGACAAGATCCAGTAGGAGATCCCTGGAAAGACACAAGGCACTCTGAAGATGGATTACATCTTTCTGCTTGCCATGGAATGCTTGGGGACCTCACAAGATGAGTTGTAGACTGATGGAGGAGATAAAGTCATTCCAGTTTATTCTGTTCGGTTTGCTGTCACTGCAGCCCTGACTTGGAGAACTGGTTTAAAAATGGATGGACAATGGAACATACATCATGACACACACCAATGAGTTGGTAGACTTTAAAAGTGAGTAACTAACAGCTTGCCTAAAAAGAGAAATACTTAACTCTTATGAATTTCACTTTACTTGAATAGATTTAGATAGTCAGTATAACAGCAGTAACCCAGCATTTATCTGTCAAGCAGTTCCATACACCCCAGTAAGGATCATCTTTAAGAGTTGCTACACCATGAGAAAACTTTGGATTTATGCTAACTCATTCTTGTGAAACAATTCAAATGGAAACAACTTTGTGCCCTGCTATGTGTTGGAGACCCCCACCTCCTAACTTATAAAAGCTAGCTTCCTAAAAGTGGTGGAAAGGAACAAAGGTGTATTCCCTGCCAATGACTTTTAGTGGATAGTTTTGCAGAAATATGAGTCACTGCAATTGCAGACATACAGCGTCCACATTCTTATTCCTACATAAAGAGATGCAAAGCATTTGGGCAAGAGTAAACACAATGCACAGCAAAAATGTAATAGTGTTCATCTGAGTAAAAACTTCTTTCCAGACATTTTCTGTTTAAAAAGATGCAAATCTGGAAGTGTGCCTGGGGTGGGGTTAACTGCCTGTTCAGTATTTCACATATGGTTTTATATGTGGTTTGTGCCAATCATCTGATCATTTCCACAGCATTTTTTCTAAACTTTCTCTGTTTACATTGGCCATGATTTGTTTTCCTTCTGGCTATTGTTACTAAGTATTGTATGGTGGCTTTAAGATGCTTTGTGTATGACATAACTAAATGATGAGTTTAGAACTTCTAATACCATTCAACAGTTTCCTAACTGCAGTTGCCTTACTTTAGTAACACTTTTAATCTTCTAATCTGCTTTTTTTCTAATTAACTGTACAAGTCTGTGCAAATATCAGTAGCCAAATATCTTTCTTTGTTGCAGCTGTGGTAATTATAAGTAGTTGTGACTCCACCTTAGTACACCTACCTTTTTTTGATTAAAAATACACCTTTTCCAGTTCTTGCCTGACTTGGGAATGCATCATTCCCCCTCCTGACAGATGCAAAGGTATGACTGTAGAACTATAATTCATTGTAGAATTTACTGCATAGCCATAACTTACCACTGCCATGCCAGTGCTGAATGGAGTCATATCATTTTGGGTTAAAAAACACCTGGTCAGTGCTTAATGACATTTAAAAATATTCCTGCCAGTTAAGCACAGCAGGATTACATGTGGTACACTAGCGATCAGAAGTCTAATGTGTGATATGTATGTGCCGTTCTGGGAGCTTACATTCAGTGAGTGATACTACAGTATCTTGTGGATTTTTATTTCACTAAGATACAATGATTCCTCAATTATTATATCAGTAGCATGGGTATATGGACGGTGAAGCCTCCTATGTCAAGAGGGGGTGCAAAAGGCTAGTCTCGCTGCAAAAATTCTTTTTTTACAACATTTGAGACATTTTTTAAAGTCCTTCCTATTTGACAAAAGCGCTCATATTTGTCAATGCATTTAAGTTTGTCGATAATAAGACAGTCAAGCTCTAGTCATGGAGGCACCAGTTATACAAATTGCCATGCATTAATTTGTAAAACTTCTTTTTAACTCTCCATTTTCTGTATGATATACTCTGGGTTCCGTTTTAGACTTCTGCATGTGTCACTCATGTAGACTGCCTTCTGTAACCACTTATCTGCTGGTGACATGCTCGCCTTTAAAATAGTTTGGTGAAATCTGGTAGGGGAGCATTATTTATAGTGGAAACCGGGAGACATTTACCTTTTTGCCTTGGTGCTGGTATTGATTTCCCCTTGCAGAGATGCTCTGAAGAGGTGCAGAGTCCTGTATATGTACATGTATAGGTATATTTGCCATCCAAGATAGCTGCTACCATCGGGGAAGTGCTGGCTATAGGTATGGAAATGTTACCTATACCTTAGTTATTATATGGAAGCATCACACTATTTTATGACCCTTCAACCGCCACCAAGCACGAGAGAGAGAGAGACAGCAATGGAGTCATCCCTTGTCCAGTCCCACCCCTACCTTTGATGCCTTGATGTCTATTCTCTGGGCAACTAATTGAACCTGGATCATCACTCACATAATTAGGTAGCTCACATACACTTCTACGAATGTAAATTGGGTGAGGTGTAAGGTAAGTTAATTCAGTTCCTTGATGATGAACTCCTGGTTATGTTTACTTTTACAAATCACTACCAATGTGGTTTCTGTTTATTGTGAGTAATGAATCACTATGTGTGGACATTTCTCTTTTGTCCACAGTTATGTAACCTTAGAGTTAAAGTATATAAGTAATGGGTATTGTGAACAATGAAAGCTAGGAAGGGTTGACTCCGCCTGTAAAAACATGGATTTCAGGGGTTTTATTGATCTGATGCTTTGATCTGTTTTATCTTTTGAAGCTTTGGTTAATTTAATCTCAGCCAAATGTAGGTGAAGATAGTTATGACAACTATAAATTCTAATATAACAAATCACATCTCGTGTAAACTTACTATTTATTAGTTCAAGCAATGCATTATTTTCTATAGTATTAAACTGACTGACTAGGATTGCAAACATTTTATTTTGTATTAAATGTGTAATTAAGAACTGACCATTGCTAAGAGTATGCAAATCACATAAATCATACGTAAACTGGTGAAAGAGAAACATCTAGTACAAATCATGGTGAAATCATTCAGATTCTAATGAACTGCAAAAAATGGCTACAGATAATAATTCTGAGCTTAATATTATAATGACTACGTTAGATGAATTTTCTGACTGTACCTGAATTAGTAGAAAGTCTTTCGGTGTGTGTTTTTATTCAGGTTAAATTCCAACATCACCAACTACCTTACCAGTCTCCTCCATAATCACCTTTTCCATTGCCCACTACAGACATGAGATATCTCATATCTAATAAATTATCTGCACTACTTGCTCTCTGGATGGCTTAATTTACACTGAATGGGTTTAGATTACAAAGAAAAGGACAGGCAAGCATGTGGTGACAGCAGCTGGTGGCTAGTTGTACTTCATACTGGGAACATTAATTCAGGTGTTTGTCTTTCTTTTCTTTGAAAAATGTGAATTTGAATAACATCAGTAGAAAGATGATGGTTAGCTTTGCAGGGCTGGGATATACTATATACATAAATATATATATATATATATATATATATATATATATATATATATATATATATATATATATATATATATACACATACATACATATATACACACACATGGATTTACACCAAATTATCAAATTCTTAGATTATCAAATCCCATTTCATCGAATCCACTTCTTCATATCTCATTATATCGAACTCCTGGAACTAAGAAAAGAAAACCCCAGGAAATGAACCACTTGACCACCAGGACAAAACAACAAACAGGAAAACAAATAAAAAACCCACCAAAGGGGTGCTTCATCCCCATACCCCCCAATGTGGGGGGCTCTGCCTCCACACCACTTTAAATATACAAACTCTGAGATTGCACTACAGTGGAGGAAGGGCAAAGTTGGGTTTCCTTTTGGTAGTTCTGGGAGTTTGATATAACAGTGGATTTGATGAAATGGGATTCAATAAAGTAAGTGTTCGATAATTTGCAGTAGACACACACACACACACACACACACACACACACACACACACACACACACACACACACACACACACACACACACACACACACACACACACACACACTCACACACACACATCTATATATAAGTTCATAGGCTATTGGCCCTAGGGCCTATATAAGCCTAGCCAAATGGTACCCTGGCTTTTGCCACCCAAGAAAATTATTTTCCTGTGCCCCTGTCAAGCAGAGTCACAGAAGTGATCCCGGGGTGAATTTCCTATCTCCCATCTAATCATCAAAATTTTTCTTGAAGAGTGCTAATGAGGAGCTTTGTTTGATATAGATAGGTAGCTTGTTCCAGAGTATGGAAAGTCTCTGAGACAGGAATCTATCTCTCCAGCATGTTCTGTTTATTGTGGTGACAAGGTTTAGGTCCCTGGAGCGTGTAGCTCGGAGGCATTGGGATTTCTTTACGTGGAGCATGTCCAACAGCTCTGGGTTTGACATAGCTTTGTATGTTAGGCAGAGATTGCCTCGGAGTAGGCGATATGCGACAGAGTAAAGCTGGAGTTTTTTTGACATGGTCTGCGTAGGGCATCTGTTTGAGGCTAGTAATCCTCTTTGTGAGGTACTTCTGTGGCCTTTCCAGTTGTTGTAGATGTCTTGTGAGGTACATACCAAAAGGGGCGTTGTACTCTATAATGGGTCTAATGAGTGATGAGTAGAGGGGAACAATGACCCCTTTTTTCCTGGATGAGAAACCTTTTGTAATGAGGTATGCCACGTAGAAAGATTTCCTGACCACTGTGGCGATGTGATTGTCAAAGGAGAGACTACTGTCCACCTGTGTCCCAAGGTCTCTTATCACACTTTCGGTGTTAAGTAGACTACCGCCTATGTGGTAGTCCATGGGTACAGAGTTTTTACCAAAAGGGATGACAATGCACTTTTTGGCATTGAGCTTGAGGCCATGGCTTTGACACCAGGCATCTGTCTCAGTGAGGTCCTTTTGTAGGATGTCCACATCGTTAGGAGATTTGATTATGGCTCCTAGTTTGCAATCATCTGCGAACTTTGTTAGCCAAAGACCTTCTGTGTTAGCCTGTACTTCAGAGAAGCAGATACCAAACAGGAGAAGACCTAGGACTGAACCATGTGGTACTCCACTTGTCACTGGTCTGAAGTTGGATTTAGAGTCTGCTACTTTCACAGTGTGAGTTTGGTTAGTGAGCCAGTTGGCAACCCATCTTGTGACATAGGGATTTATACCTAGTTTAGTGAGTTTGTCTATAATTCCAAAGTGGGGGATGGTGTCGAAAGCCTTGGCGAGAACTAGATAGTCTGTTTGTACCACCTTACCGTCATCTACAACTTTGGTGACCGCTTCAAAGAAGTCTATCAGGTTTAGGAGACATGATCTGCCTTTTACAAACCCGAACTGGCTAGGGTCCAGAGTTTGGAGATTACCAATGTCATTGTTTATAAGTTCCATGATGATATGCTACATAGCCTTGCAGACCAGGCTCATCAGGCTAATGGGGCGGTAGTTCCCAGGGTCTATGGTGGCTCCCCCTTTGTGGAATGGGATAACCATTGCTGTGCGCCATTCAGTGGGCACAAAGCCTGAGGTGAGGCTATGATTGAACATGGTACTTAGGTGGGGTGCCAGTTCGTTCTGTAGTTCATGTAGAATGCAGCCTGGGATGTTGTCAGGTCCCATGGATGCTGTGTTCTTGGCTTTGCAGAGTGTGTTTTACCTGTGCAGCCATGATTACAGGTACTTTGCATTCTTCCAGTGTAGAGATGGGCCCTTTAGGGGATGAGAGATGGGTAAAGTTAGCATTGAACCTATCTGCCAGGATGTTGGCAATATCAGTTGGTTCTGTATATTTAGTGCATTGTGCTGTAACTCAGAGCAGATCTGAGTGTTGCCATTGAGATTCTTGACATAGCTATAGAATGCTTTGTGGTTGTCTTTAGAATCCGTGGCAATTTTGTTTTTGTAACTAGCTTTGGAGGATTTTATGAGGAATCTCAGCTTCTTACTGAGGCTTACCATGGAGTTCCTCCAATCATGGGATTTTACTCTTTTTTGCAACAGTTTCTTTCTTCTGTTGTAGAGTTTGTTTATAGCAGGGGACCACCGGATTTGCTTCCTTTTTTGGAGGATAGCATCTACGTTCTGTTAGGGATTGCACGATCCATGCACTTATGTAAGTGCTTATAAAGTGCAATTGTATAGGATTCAGCAGTCGTATCTCTACTGTCCGTCAGCGTGGGTGTCGTGAAGTTTGCCACTTCTGTCTTAAGAAGCGTGAAGTTGGCTTTGGAGAAATTTTTTACGGTTGCTTCCCTGATGGGGGGTGGGACTGGGATGTGGATTTCTAGGGTGATTTGCTTATGGTCGGATCTGACCAACGAGGAATTGACCTCTGGTGTGGAACACCGGTTGCCCATGTTGGTAATGACCAGGTCTAGGATATTGCTGCCCCTGGTGGGGGTGTGGATAAATTGATCCAAGGCATTAGAATTTATGAATTCCAGAAAACGTTGAGCACAAAAGTTGGTACATGAGTAGTTTTCCCAGTTAATGGTGGGGTAGTTGAAATCGACCATTATTAGGGTGTTATGTTGTACCCTAATATTTTCCAGTGTATCAAGAAATGAGGAGTGAGAATCTTGGGGCATGGTGGGAGATCTGTAGCAAGCTACACTTTGCATTGCGGTCTTGCCCAGAGTTAGTTGCACTTGGATAATCTCAGATGCATTATCCTAAGCAGCTTGCCTGGAGGTGTGGATATCCTTAATGAATACTGACACGCCTCCGCCTTTAGTGCTTCGGTCCAAGTTAGGTGGCCAAAAGGTGTGGTATGAATTATAGCCTGGTAATGCAAGGGTGCTCTCTGGAGCCTTGAACCAGGTCCCTGTCACTGCACAGATGTCAATGTTCTCCATTTTAAGGAGTGCCTCAAGTGAGTGCATTTTCAGGTTTAGACTTCTAGCACTGATTGCCCTCAGATTTTGCTTGCTTGTACCCTGTTATGGTGGTGAATTTGTCATTTGAATCTTGCCTATATGTATTTGCGACCTGTACTGCTATTATTTCTGCAAGTTAATAGGACTATGTACATAGTAATATGGGATTATCTTACTGGGCCTCTGTTAGAAATGTAAGACCCTAAACTCCAAAAAACTAGTAAAACAACTTTCAAATCTGCCAACAACCAAAACTAAAATCCCAGAGCACACAAAGAAGTAATTGAAAAGACTTTCACTTAGCATTTTCATCCACAGTATAAAATGGACTTCTTCAGAGTACATGATAATCAGAATACATGACCTTATATAGTCATTTATTAATTAATTAAATTAGAAGCATATGCCTTATACAGTCAATTAAATTAGAAAAATATTTCTTATACATCAGTTACTTTACCATTAATACAATTAAGAAAAAACATTTAAACATATACATATATAACATTTTTTGAAACTTAATTAATCTTTCCTTTTAAAAATAAAATGTAACCAGGGTATTTACCCACTTGCAATTTCAACTGCCATAATGTTTCTCTCTGCTCAACTATATTTTAAAACCACTCTCTTCCATATCCCTATAAATTATTTTTATCACACAAAAGTATTTTTTTTTGCTCAGGATGTTCTAACAAGTGTCTAAACAAAGCATTATTAGAAATATACATTTCCATATCATATAAATGTTCCAAAATACGTTTGCAGACTTTTTTGGTCATCATACCCACATAATAAGCTACAAAAACCTCACATAACACAATATATACTAAACCCTCTGAGACCACAAGTAAATTTGGTACTAGAATAAAATGATAAATTATGATGTGTTAAAACTGTCGCATGCAAAGTATCCTTTTTTTTTACTGTGATGCTGAGCAACCTTGGTATTATGTCTATGTAACAAACGTTTCATGGTAGATCCCTTATAAGTCTGGGTCTTCACCCACTATCTGATACAAATCCTGATTACCTTTAATTAAATATTCCAGTTGTTATTCAAAGCAGATGATATAAATACATTGTCCACTGACATACCCATGCAACAAGGCAACTTACTATCCTTAGAACTATGATCAAACTTAACTTTCTTTACACTGTGACCTTTAGATAAAATAAGTGCAAAATCAATATGTCTCTTTTTAATGACCCCATCTTTTATGGCATCTAAATAAACAGGTTTGTAGCCTCTCACCACAAACATCTGTTTGATGATAAAAATATAACATCAACTATTATAAGCCCTGAGGTCCTAATAAATCGGCCTGTATGAACAGTATTTTTAATAAATTTAGGATGATTACTGTTATAAAACAAATAATTATTTACTGCAGCTGTTTTCTGAGGTAAGGAACTATCAAATACCATACCTAAATCATTAATCTTTTTTCCCAATCACCTTTATTGAATTATCACTTGAGATATAGGCAAATTAACATCCAAAATATTAACTTCAGTACCCATTCCTCCTACATCAAATTTCAAGTGGTACTATTATTGTGTTTTAAAAATAATAAACAATCAACCCGAGTACCATTACCTATAAAAAAGAGATGATCCACAAAATGAGCATAAAAGTTAACATATTCATAGCTTAAGTTATGTATCAGTAATATTTCATTCTCCCACCACAGGTTCATAGGTGTGCACTAGGCTAATGGCCCTGGGGCCTTTACAAGCCTAGCCCATAGAAGTGCCCTTGTCTTGTGCCACCCGTCATTAGTTTCCAGTCCCTCTGTCAAGTAGAGCCAATGGAGTGATCCCCGGGGTGAACTTTCTATTTCCCATCCACTCATCAAGATTTCTCTTGAAGAGAGGTGAGGTGCTCTGCTTGACATGTATGAAAAGTCTATTCCAGAGCATGGGCAGTCTCTGGGTTATGAACCTGTCACTATGATAATATTAGGATAAGGTGGAGCTACTGCTGCCCCATAGCTACTCCTTTGGCTTGATGATAATAAGCCTTATTAAAGATGAAAAAATATTATTAAGAATTACACCCATTAATAAACAAACAGTATTAATGCTATTATTCTAAATGTAATCAAATGTGATCTAAAAATTCAAATAGCTGTATGTAAAGATTGTACATCAACAGTTCATCAAATTAACATCTTAACTGTGAATTCAAACATCCTGAATGTATTTAAAAAATCCCATGAATCCTTTTAAAAAGAATTTAGCTTCTCTACTATAGGATTAATTAAATAATCCAGACATATGGAAAATCTTTCAGTCAAAGATCCTGCAGCTGAAACTATTGGTCTAAAAGGCTAGTTAGTCACATTTTTATGGAGTTTATGTATACAAATAACACACCCATAACAGGGTCACTAGTATAAAGAAATCCATAAAGCCATTTTCTATTAAATCTATTAAAATATCTGCAGTATTGTTTGTGTATGTCATGTAAAGTAGCTTTTTTTATATTCGCCAGTGTTAGCAAGTATTCCTTCCATTGTTGCAATATAATCTTTAACATATATAATGACCACCCCCCATCCTTATCTTCCTTCATGGAACGTAACTCAGTTTTATTTTTTAAATCTTCTAATGCTTTTATTCACCATAATTTATATTCTAAAAACTGTCAACAACTTTATATTTCAAACCTGAAATATTTATTTTTCAGAAGTATCAAAAAGTACTTATAACATGGGTATGGGGGGGCAGTTGAAAGCAGATGGCTCGAATAACACTTTATTGTCTGTGTCAACATTCTTAAATAAATAAATAACTTTTAATTTGCAAATGTAGAGTCTGAAATCCCTAGGAGTATTGGCAATATCAACCTGTTTGGTTGGTATAAAAGTAAATCCTTTAGATAATAAATTTAATTGTGTCTCTGTGAATGTTTCATCAGTCCAAATTAATTGTAGAAGAAAAATCAAAATGGTAGTGACTCATTACTTTCCTCTGCCTCTACCTGTTCCTCTCCCTGCTGTCCTCCATCTGAAGAACCCCCTCGATTGTAACTCTTGTCTTGATGTATTGAAAGCTCATTGTTGAATCTGCCACGATTTACCTTTGTGTTCATTTGACCCTCTGCTCTGCCAAATGAGTTGACAATCAGAAGGGTGAAAACTCTTCTCGTAATCTAAAAAAAACTTTGTTATCCAAAGAACCAGATGCAAGTCCAGCAGAATGTACTATTGTAGATTTAGAGACATGGAGTGAATGAACTCATTGTGATACTGTTTTTAATTTCTTTGAATCTTTTCCTGTTTAAGACCAATGATGGTATTCACCTCCTTATCTACATTGGTAAAAACAGTATCATATTCTGTTTTAAAATGTTGAAAAGAAAGTGATTTTGTAACAGCAGTGTCCAATTTATGAATTTAGCCACTCGATTAAATTAAAGATTCATTATAGTGCATCAGTATTTTCATTAGCTGCATCCCACTGTTATTAAAAAATCTTTTAATTCATTGAACATAGGGTCATGAACAGTAGTGCTTTGGGCAATATACATAAAGAAAAACAATATCCAAAATACAAATTACCATAGACCAAAGTCTTGTAACGCTTGAACTTTTTCTCAAATGTTTTCAAAAGTTCTCTTACATAATAACTTCCTCGCTAATGGAATGTGAGCAGTCAATAGATTGAATAGCATTATCAAATGGATTTTTTGGAGCTGAGAATAGTCTCCCCAATCACAAGATAGTGTACCATCACCTGAACCATTAGCTAGCTTTACACTCTCTTAATACACCATGTCACAGATTCTGGTTGAGACACACTGTCATACACATCAATGTTCTGCTGAGAAGGTGGTGCTGGCCTCTTGAGCAATGAAACATACAATAAGTCTTCCTTGTATTGATTCACAGACAAGTGCCTAGTACCTGGATCCAGTTGTTTAGACAAACGTTTATTGGGTCTTCTGTAAACTTGCATATCAGAACCTTGTACTGGGCAACAGTATAGGAAAGGAACATTGTCCAAAACTACTGCAAAATTACTGCACTTTCAGTTGAACTTTTAACTTCAAACAAGTTTTGACTCTGGTCCTCTCTCTCTGTATAAAACTTAAAAGATTTTTTGATGATTTGACATAATAATTCAACAGCGGCTTATTTATTGTCATCTACTCATTGATAAAATAAGGTCGGTAATTTGGATTTTAGCCATATACCATAAGCAACTGTGCTGGAAATAGACCACTGACTACAATTGGTTGTTTCTAAACATGAAAATACACAATTTGTTGATTCAGAGCTGTCACATGTGTGATGACATTTTTCACAGTTTGTACCTTTCGTTCCACTTTCCATTGCTTTTAGCATACCTAGGGCTTAAGTTAATATGTTGGAATTCCCACTGTAAAATTCCTGGCTCACAAATGAAGAGTTATTGTCTTGTATTACTTCTTGAAGAATTTCATGTTTTACAAAGATTGATATGAACACTGGAAGAACACTTTGACTTGAGACATCTTGCAACTACTTATCTCCAACAAACTTGGAGTTATAGTCATTGAACATATTTTACTAGTATCTTCAATTTATGATTTGAGTTCTTGAACAGGTTACGTACTTCACATTTCTGCATAATCTGCTGTATCTGTTCAGACATGTGAGCGGTATGGGAGGTCATTCTTTAGAATTGCTCATGCCTAAAAATGACTCATAATACTTAACATGTTTTCATGCAGCTGGGTATGAATAATGTCTCTGTCACCATTAAACAAGAAAACTTCAAACACACAAAAATCTCATCTCTGTAGGAAAGTAAGACTGAATGACTGAATTAAGTGTTTAAGCATTATCTAACCACCTTAACATAATAATATCACATAGTAACTACAGTTAAAAGTTATCCTTTGTTCAAGCTTTAAGATCTAGCTTCTGAACAAACACAGGCATTTGATAAACAATGCATACAATCTCCGTATATTTTACAATTAAAATCTTCCTTACACTTTGTGCAGATATGCTGGATTTCAGTATCAGCTCTGAACATTGGTTTGGCATGTTTGTACTGAGCCCAAATATTTGATTAATTTCTTATAGACTTTTAAATTACCCGACAGCTTAGCATGATGCACTGTAAAGCAATGTTTTACTAATGACAACTTTCTTTTTTATTATCCATCTGATGCCTGCCAACTGTCAGCCCTCCATGATCAATCAGACCATTTCCTTCCACGGTGAGCACCAGTTTTGGAGGCCTTCATATATTCAGCCATCAGGAACTTTTCTATTTTTAAAGCCATAGCTCTCCGTCATGTTGGCTGATGCGGTCACCTGTGTTACATCAAGGGCCTAGTATGCCCTTCTACATGTAAGTACTCATGCTCACATGCTAATGAAGGCTACCATTACCAGCTTGGTAACTCAAGCTCACATCCCTGCTTATGACTGTATCAGTTGAAAGCTTTCATCTGCCTTTGATAAAACGTGTCTATATTACATAATCAAACTTTTAAAAGTTCGAATGTCATAGTCGACAACATATGATCGAACTTTTAAAAGTTCAAAAATGTAATAAAAGAAATAAACCAAAGGAAAAAACCTACCTGAATGGTTTAAGCAGGGAGCCAAGCCCCCCTGTACCCCCACACCCCCCTGCTCTTTAAATATACCAACTCTGAGATCGCACTGCAGTGCAGAAAAGGGAAAGTTTCCCATTCCGCACTGTATGGAGATTTCCGTTGAAACGTTTGAACTTTTAAAAGTTCGATCATATAGTGGTGACCATATGACATTCGAACTTTTAAGAGTTCGACAATGTGATATAGATCCAATAAAACAGCTACTGGACCAGCATTCCCACCTCTTAGAGTAGGTGAGCCAATGTCTGTTGCTCAGTTCTGACCTTCCCAACTTATTTATTCTAAGTGCCTGAGAGACTAATCAAATTCAGGTTGTTGGTGTCATAATCAGGTCTTTATCCCTATAGTATTACCTCCTTGTGCCTGGATGAGATACCCTTATAAGTAAGGGTATCTCATCCAGGGACAAGGAGGTCGTAATATCCCTGTATTCTTCCCTTATAAGGCCCATTATTGAGTACAATGCCCCTTTCGGCATGTACTTTGCAAAGCACATGCAACAGCTGGAAAGACCACAGAGGTTCCTCACCAGGAGAATCCAGGGCCTCAAACATCTATCCTACACTGACAGGCTAAAAGTCCTGTCCCTCTGCTCAGTTTCATACACAGTCAGACTCCTCAGAGGTGACCTCTGTCTAGCATACAATGCAATCTCAAACCCCACCTTGATGGGACTGCTGCATATCTGCAAGTCAAGCTCCACTCGAGTAACCAACATGCGCAACCTCAACCTGGTCTGTGATATCAATAGGACTTGGCAGGAGAGATTTGTGTCCCAGAGACTCCCCAATCTGTGGAATAGACTCCCTCTCCACATCAAGCAGAGCACCTCATTATCCCTTTTTAAGCGCAACCTGGATAACTGGATGGGAAACAGAAAATACACCCCTGGGATTCCACCTGTGTCCCTGCTGGACAGGGGCATTGGGTGCTGACTTGTCTAAATATGGACTCAAACTGCAAAGAAAACTGACAAACCACTTAATAAAACAAAAAAAGAGGAAAAAAAAACAGAAACAAACAGTTAACTCAACTTCTTCAGACAAACAGAACAACCATATCAGATACATGTAAATACCAAATACAAAATCACATGATTAAGGGTAAAAGTCACATAACCAAGCAATGTTAATCTTTTAAAGTGACCACATCACTTTTCTGAGAAAAAGTTTTTGAATGCATATAAAGTCATTTAAAAAACATTTAAAATACCATCTGCCCTCTGAAAAACATTCAGCATCCTCATTTTTTTAAAACATACACAACTAAAATACACAAATAATATAAAATTATAAACTAGTCAATAAGTCAAACTCTTCAATTTCAGCATGCAGACTATAGAACACAGATCTTTTAATCCTGGTTGATTATAGGTATGTGTTCTAATCTACTAAATTAACTCACGCTGCTCAAGTCTTAGGGTATATGAACCTCCTCTTTCATCATACTCAATCTGATCTATCACTCTGAATAAAAATGAGTGGCCTGGCTGACTGATCACATGTTTAGCTAAAGCACTTTCCAACCCCCCTTTTCTAATATTATATAGGTGTTCATGCACACCCTCTCTTAATTTATGGTCAGTCTTGCCTATGTAAACACTAGGACAAGACTGGCACTAGGGTAAATACACCACTCTACTGGAATTACAGTTGTACTTGCCCTTACAAGTATACTTTCTCCCTTTCAGTGTGTATGTATAACCCACATCCATATGCTTACAATAGGCACACATTTTTAAATTCTAATAACGCTTTCAGGTTTTGAGCTCTTCTAAAAATAAATTTAGGGTTAGCACCTAGTTTATTCACTGCCGTGGTGGTGCTGCGGTAGCGTTGTCGCCTCATAGTTAGATGTTGCTCGTTCGATTCTCAGTTAGAGCGTCTTCTGTGTGGCGACATGCGTGAATGGGCGTTCCTTCATTGAAGGTTGTGTGTTAGGCCCGGCAAGCCAGCATGTAAAACTCTACTGCCAATCATTAGCAGACCGGAGTTCCGCTGTGGCGACCCTTAACCGGGAAAAGCCGAAAGACACAAACAAACCTAGTTTATTCACTAAGGGCCTCTCTGATGCTATTACACTCCAATTCTTAATCAAGACCTGTTTAATGTTGCCAGCATCATTATTATAAGGGGTTATAGAAGTCAAGGGATAGTTTACTATTTCACTTTGTTGGATATCATCACTCACTGTATCACCATTTTCCATCATACATCGTCCACCCCCCAAGATAGATTTTAAATAATCTACATTCCTTTTCATATGAACTTCATTCACCAATTCTTCGAGTAAGGGTGCTGGGTAGCCTCTCTTCAAAAACATTTGGACTAACAAATCACATTCAGTCATGAACTCAAAATTAGTAGTGCACATTCTTGATACCAAGGGTGAGCACTAGTAAAGTGCAAAAAGGAGTTCAAATATGTCTCCTTTCTATAGGTCTTCACTTTATAACATCTATTCTGTCTATCCTTAGACAAGTCCATGTCTAAAAAAGCTATCCTCTCTGTATTGAATGTGTGGGTGATTGTTAGAAATTCTGTTGTTCTATTACAATATTCAATAAATTCAACAAATAAATCATGTCCACTCTTAAATATAATAAAAATATTATCCAAAAATCTGGTGTGGTAAAAAATGTGCTGAATAAAGTGACTATTATTAAATATAAATTCGCTCTCCCAGTACGCCATGACTAAGTTAGCCAAACTGGATCCTACTCGGGAGCCTATGGCTACACCCTTTTTCTGCAAATAATATTTACCCTCAATCAAGAAGAAATTATTGCTCAAAATAATATCCAATAATTCCTGTATAAGGGAAACAGTGTTACTAACACCCCTCTTATCTAAAAGTAGGCTCACCCATTCAATTCCTAGATCTTGCGGAATTACAGTATAAAGGTCCTTCACATCTACAGTACCAAAGTTAAAATCAGGCTTGAAATTCAAACTACTGATGTTCTCCAAAAAGGACCACGAGTCTTTTGTGAATATAAGGTTCCTTCACTACATGCTTCTTCAAAAAAATTATCTACAAACTTAGCTAGGGGGTACGTAATGGAATTCCTACCATTCACAATTGGCTGGAAAGGGGGATTTACCAAATCTTTGTGAACTTTCGGAATCCTGAAAAATCACTGGAATCCAAGGGGCTGGCACAGAGAAATAATTCAGTAAATCAAGGTCAATATGATTCTCTATAAACAAGTCATTCAAGTAAATGTTAATTCTCCTATACGCTTGGTTCAGTTCATTCAAGGAAACCAAAACATATGTGTCAGTGTTTAATATATTGAGCATTCTCTCATTATAATCAAAAATGTTCGTAAACACAAGTCCTTTATCCTTATCAGGTTTGGAAACCCGCACTCCACTTTTTCTTAGATTTTCTAACATTTCCCATTCAGCAGGTTGAACATTAATACAATTTCTCTTTCTGCTCTTTTTATTATTATCAATATTCCTTAAATCTATTTCACAAATACGCTCAAATAAATCCAATATTGGGTTCAGTGGTGGATTAAAAATACTTGGAACCCTGAATTTAGAAATTTCACAATTATTCCCATTAAACAATAGATTCAGGTTCACCTTATGAGTGTACAGTTTCAAGTCAATCAAAGTCCTGCTCAAATCAAAATTTTTATTTGGCACAAAAGTCAAACCTTTGGACAAAAAGTCTACTAAGGTACTGTTTACTGCATAGTTTGAATAATTAAATATGTTAAAGTCCCTGTCTGAATTTTTTTAAATATTCAGGGACCAATTATTTCCCCTTCCATTTGGAACTCTATATTCAGTAGTCAATTCAGTTACTGCAGTGTTAAAAACAAGTACCTCCTCTGTTGTTACCGACAGCGGTTCCTCCTCCTGTTGTTGTTTCTCCCTAAGTTGTTGTTTTTCCCAAAGTTCTGTTGGCCATGATTCTGGCCCCTGTGAAAATTTCGATTATTCTGGTTGTTTGGGGATTATAATCACCCTGAGGACTACAATTTTGATTTCTAATTCTTTCACAAAATCGCAGGTCATTGGGAGCCCCCCATCTTATAACTCCCCACCATCATCATTACCCTGCTAGTTCACATATTCATCCAGACTTCCTTCTGTGCTATTGGGAGGTTGGATTCTGACATTGTCGTGTAGTTCTGAGCTTGATTGAGCTTCCCCTGAGATACTACAACCGTTCCATTGCTGAGATGGGGTGGTTTAGGATATGTCACTCCCCTTTGATAGTCATTCTGATCATGGGCAAGTTTTTTAACCTTTATAGCTCATAATTTCAGCATTTGGCCATTAATGCTTGAAAAAATGCAATTAAAGTCAAATTTATACCTTTTAAAATCTAAATCGCGTTTAATAAATGTATCTAGTACATCAATATCAGTCATTAAATTATCAGCCATCTCCTGATAATGTTTAACAAAAAGCTCAAGCAGTTCCAACCTTTGTTTGCCAAAGAGTTTGACCAGTTCTTGATGAAAGGGTGAATCTGCTACCAGTCCTGTAGGATAACCCCAGGACCTTAAGCCTTTTGGAACATGACGACGCTGTAAACATTCACGAAAATATAACATTTCCAACTGTAATTTCTTTAATTTAAATGATTTATAATCCAGAACTTTAGATTCTCATTAATAGTAACAGTGTTATTAACCAAGGTATTACTCAATGTAGAACTCGAATGATTTACTTGTAAATGCTGGGGAGGTTGAAACCAGTCACTTAGTACGAGTGTACCACCCCTATAGTTATCTGAATTTCCTGCCCGATTCACCAACTGGTCATTATTCAAAACCGGAATGAAAGAAGATGCTCTTTGCAGATGATTTTCCAGATTTGGTATTTAAGTGTATCTGATATGGTTGTTCTGTTTGTCTGAAGAAGGTGAGTTATTAAACTTGACAAAAGCGCTAACATACAAAAAACAGTTTGTTTCCTTTTTTTGCCTCTTTTTTGTTTTATTGAGTGGTTTGTCTAAACATGGGCTAAAGTCTTGGCTAGGCTTATGAGGGTCTCAGGGCCAATAGCCTAGTAACTTCCTATGGTCTTATGACCCTGTATGCCACAGAAATGGGGAGAGTTTAAAGGAAAAGATCGGTGAAAGAAAAAGACGCATATTAAAAACAGATCGTCACTGCATCTGCCATAAAATTGTTTGTGTGACCAGTGAGTTGACATGTAAATAAATGAATTAATTATTCTTTTAATATAGGTAGGTACAGAGATAACACTAAAAGAATGTATTTCTCACCTAAAACCTCTACTTCCATTTTAGTTTTCACCAAGCATTGGTTAAAACAAAATATTAACTTGATGTTACTTTATAGGTTCTAGTAGAGGAAGGTACAATGAATAACTATATTTACCAGAAACTCACTTGGTAGCTTTCATTTACATGCAAGATGTAGACACTCTATTTTCATCAAAGACATTGTCATTTAGAGGTAAGCCATCTGAACACTAAGGTTGACGACTGGTGATGAGATTTTTAAACAAGAGTTAGTTACCTACTATACTTTGTGCCCCCTTGCTAATTGTAGTGCACAAACTATAAATTGATTGCTTTCTGTAGAAAATGGCTTGAGGGTGGGAAGCCCCACTATGCTCTGCTTCAGATCACTCCCCTACTGCACTCCCAATTCCCACCCATCCTGTCTTACTCTACCATTATATTCCCACATATCCCTATAACTCGTGTCACCCCTCCCTATATCCCCCCAAGCATGTACTATCATAGAAATGTTCCCGTTTCTACTCACCTATTCCCTACTGATATCTAACATTTAGAATAATTCTCAGCAGCGTTTCTCCCTCCTGTACTTCTCTGAATTATATCCAAGGCCACTCTGACCCCTCCCCAACAGTACCTCTAAGTTATTCATGAGCAAAACTCCCTGTTCCATTCATCCCTGTGATCTTTTCTCATACAGTCAAACAGATTAATATTTATCTCTCATCTTTTCCAGTGTAATACCTCTCAGCTGTCCCCTTATCTCAGCATACTGCCTACCCTCTACTCTCAGTCTCTCTACATCCATACACAATTAAATCAGTACTGTCCATTCCATCATACTTCCATAACCATAACATTTAGCAGTGATAGTCACCCAAACCCAGGCCAACTCAGCATATTCAGCCACCAGACAACATATCCCCATCAACTCCTTTATTACTGCCACCTCACCCACAGTCCCACCCGGGTATTTATAGATACCACACCAGCTTACAAAGTATTTATAGCAAATTCCCTGAAGTGCATGTATAGAGATAGCACTCCACACTCCAGGCATCTTAGTTGCCATAGAAACTTGGCTCCTCCAGGAAACAAACAAAAAAATAAATAAATTGCCCCACCTGGCTATAACATCATCAGATCAGACAGAGCCAAAAAAAAAGTTAGCAGTGTCACTGTTTTCTACAAAAGTACATTAGATATCTCTCCCCATATACATTCAGCTTTCTCTAACCTAGTAGAAATCCTACTAACCATGCTAAACTAAAACAACTACAAAGCAATCGCAATCATGAATATATACATACTCCCATGTAACAATGCTAAAACACTGGAAGATATTTTCTGCTGGGTCTCCTCAAAAATCCCTCAAAAAGTATTAGTATTGGGTGATGTTAACATAGATTGGCAAACCATATAATCTGAAAATTCTGCCAGTAATCTACAGCTCTACAAGTTCAACCAATGTAGAACCACACCAACTAGATATAACAAAGACGCAGCCTGACAATAAACCTTCAATGGAATCCTAACATTCTTTCCAAACAAAATATCATCCCATGGAACTTTGTCAGACAGCCCGACTGATCACTTATCTATTCATACCATAAAGATAAAGGACATATTATTATCTCAGGATAAAAATCCAAAGGGGATATTTCAGTGTGACTCCCTGTCACCGTTGCTATTTTGCCTTGTCATTAATCCATTAAGCTGTTTACTTAACAGCTTAGGTCATGGCTATAATTTGGCTTCTAGAAAGCAACAAAGTATAATAACCTCTCATCTTCTCTTTGTCGATGATTTAAAATTGTATAGCTCATCATATGGGGAATTGAAAGCACAGCTACAGGTTGTCAAAACTTTTTCAGATTATATTGGAATGTCATTTGGCCTTGATAAATGTGCAAAAGCAACCTTTAAAAAAGGAAAACTGCAGCACCAGGAAAACATCAGTTTGGGGCAAGAATGTGATATAAAAAAACTTGAGCAAGAGGGGGTGTATAAATACTTAGGAACTGATGAAGGATCAGCAATAAAACATGAACAAATGTGAATAAAGCTTAGTAAGGAGTACTTTAGAAGACTTAAATTAATCCTGAAAACAGCATTGACACCTAGGAACAAGATCCAAGCTATAAATCAATTTGCTTTTCCTGTCCTAACTTATAGTTTTGGAGTGATTGACTGACCCCAAAAAGTGTTGGATAGATTGCATATTAAAACAAGAAGGATGCTTCATGCTCACCAAATGATTTATAAAAATTAGTGTATACCAAGGTTGTATATTCCCCGTTCTGAAGGAGGGATGGTCCTCCTTGAAACTGATTACATGTATAGATCTGCAATCATGGGACTCCACCCATATCTACTGAACTCACAAGATCCAAATGTGGTGAAAGTTTTGAAACATGAGGAGAATAAATCTAAGATTTTTCATCCTCACTCAATGCTCGGACTTCTTCAGAAACTATATTACAGCCATTTTAAAAAACTTCCAGTATTTATAAGCTCATACAAAAAAGCCCACCAAAAAACTAATCAGCGAACACAGGATCATTTAAAGGTATATTAGCCTAAAACCTACTGATTTACTAATATACTCTAAAACTTCAATAAAGTCAATGTGTTACAATAAAATCAAACAATGAACATAAAATAAATGAACATGAAAGTAAATTAATACATTCCTAATTATTATAAAATTAATAAAATTCCTAATAATAAAATTCTATCTTATCACTTATTGGAATACTTTATAGGTATATGTAGATACTGTGTGTTCTCATCACTTATATATATTTTTTAGCACCGATTTGTTAACTTAAAACAAATGTTAAAACCTACTAAACATTTATATCATACACTCAATCATCTCTCCAAACTTTTTAATTTGAGCAAACACATAAGTGAACATTTTTCATTTAGTATATAATTTTTCATCATTTCAGGTGACTGAACATTTGGTGGATATTTTAGCTAGAGGCTCTACGTTTGTTCCATCTACCAGAATGAATTTATCAGAAACGTTATGTGATATAAAATTATTTGTTAGGAAATTAAATTTGAAATTAATGTTTTTTGAGCAACAAACATGTGAACACTCATTGAAAATATCAAGTTGTTTTAATCCACCATTACACAATACTTTAAGCATGTTCGAAAGGATATGTGAGGTGGATTTAAGAAGGTTGGAGAATTCAAATTTCAATTATGAATTCAATCTGAAGTCAGATGAAAAAGAGGAATTGGAGCTATTGATGGCAGCTGATGTTAGAGTAATGAACCCCGACAAGGGAGGGGGATTGGTTATTATGTATACACCATTCTATAAGGACAAGGTCTTAGATATTCTGACCAGTGAAGCATATGCACCTTCTTCGATGAATGAGTATAATAAATCTATACAATTCATAAAAAGTTTTTTTAATGAGTTATTTATCGAAGCGAGAATAGATGTGCATATGTACAACTATTTGGTAATGCAAACACCAAAAGTTCCTTATATGTTTGGTATACCCAAATTACACAAGTGTATTAACAATCCCCCTCTCCGCCCTATAGTAGATGGGAGAGGTTCAGCTACCTATGCGTGTGCAAAATTTCTGGACAACATATTGAAAAAATATGTGAGTACAGAAGAATGGATTATCAAAGACTCTTGGATTTTCTTAGAAAAAATCAATAAGTTTCCTTACTGTCAGACTAACAATTTTATGACAGTTGATATCAAAGAGTTATACACCAGTATCCCCCACAACATAGGAGTTGAATGGGTATCTATTAGAATGAGGCAAAAGGGAGCACCAATAGAGGAGGTCAGTTTGGTCCAGGAACTTCTTGATGTGGTGTTAACATATAATTTTATAATGTTTGAATGTCAGATGTATGTTCAAAAGGAGGGTGTAGCCATGGGCTCCCCATGTGGGGCCAGTTTCGCGAATATGGTATTATCATATTGGGAAAACAACATATTATTTAAGAACAGTATGTATTTGGCTCAAGTTAAGTTTTATGCTAGATTTATTGATGATATCTTCATCATTTTTGATGGGGATGAAGAGACAGCTGGAAATTTATTGACAATATTGAATGATTCAACCGAGTTTTTACATTTCACACACACATTTAGTAATAGTTCAATTTCCTTTTTGGATATAAATTTGATTAAAAACAAAGCCTTACATTATTATGAAGCTAACATCTACAGGAAACCCATGTATTCAGACAAGTTTTTACATTTCTCAAGTGCACATCCGATGTATCAGAAAAAATCAGTGGTCAAGGGCCAGTTGGTCCGAGCGGCATGTATGATTATGTCGGATGTAGCCTTTAGGGAAGAATGTGACAAGTTAAGACAAATGTTTATAAATAGAGCATACCCTGCTTCATTTATAGATAATTTAATAGATGAAGTAACATCGAAAAGATATACAGGTATATATGAACCTATTTTAAAAAACAGGATAATCTACAACCGACAGAAGAAAAGCTGATAATTACATATATGAATTGTGTATACAGCCAGAATAATGAGAACATTTTGACTAATTTCAATTTGAGTTGTATACTAAGATTTTCCTTAGATCATGGGCATATTAGGAATATTTTAGAGAAAAATTGGTTTTTAATACGTGATGATGGTTTAGTAGGGGGTAGATTAGGAGCCTCATTGAAGGTTACATGGAAAAGGGGCCCGAATTTTAAAGATTGGATGCATAAATGTGGGACCAAATTTCCTTTTAGAATGAGAGCGGGTATGACACAATGTGGTTGTTGTTCCTATTGCCACTTAATGGCGTCAGGAGCAAAAACAACAATAAATAGACATAGAATATATTCTAGGGAGAAGTTTGATTGTAACACAAAAGGGGTAGTGTATGTGGCAACTTGTCGTAGCTGTCCCACTTTTTACGTGGGAAAGACTGAAAGAAAGATCAAAGAAAGAGTTTCTGAACATCAAAGAGACATCAGGTTAAATAAGGAAGATAATGCACTTGCCAGACATGTTATGAGTTTCCCTGAACATAAATTTCAATTCAGGGTACTTGTGCAAGTCAAAAAAGATATAAGAGGAGGTCCTTATAGTTTACTCCTCGAAAAGTTAGAATTATTATGGCAATTAAAATTAAATGCTTTTGTAAGTCCAGGCTTAAATGAAAAATGTTCACTTATGTGTTTGCTCAAATTAAAAAAGTTTGGAGAGATGATTGAGTGTATGATATAAATGTTTAGTAGGTTTTAGCATTTGTTTTAAGTTAACAAATCGGTGCTAAAAATATATAGATGATGAGAACACACACAGTATCTACATATACCTATAAAGTATTCCAATAAGTGATAAGATAGAATTTTATTATTAGGAATTTTATTAATTTTATAATCATTAGGAATGTATTAATTTACTTTCATGTTCATTTATTTTATGTTCATTGTTTGATTTTATTGTAACACATTGACTTTATTGAAGTTTTAGAGTATATTAGTAAATCAGTAGGTTTTAGGCTAATATACCTTTAAAAGATCCTGTGTTCGCTGATTAGTTTTTTGGCGGGCTTTTTTGTATGAGCTTATAAATACTGGAAGTTTTTTAAAATGGCTGTAATATAGTTTCTGAAGAAGTCCGAGCATTGAGTGAGGACGAAAAACGTTTGGTTATATTTTGGCGTTTAAATAAAGACGAGTGTTTTACGAGTAGTAGCCTTAGCATTTTTGTGCTAGTTCGGAAGTCAAATTTAGAATAAATCTAAGATGACATCTCTTCTTAATTTAGCAGAAGCATATCGACGTCAAGCAGGAATGGAAATCAAACCAGAAGTGGATAAAAATCAGGCAACAACTGAATGTGTTAAAAAACAAAAGAAAGAATATAAGGTGAAAGACCAGATGAGAAGGCAAGAAATGTGGAAAAACATAAATATAGTTGCAAGTATAGAAAACTTCTGGAAGAGCCTCATGTTGATCAAGAACGAATGCAGAAATGGTTAAGGAGAGGTGAATTTACATCAAGAAATGAAGGGTTAATATCGGCAGCCCAAGACAGTGGGCTACGTACATGCTGGTTTACTAAGTTCATTGAACATGTGGGAGAAACGGACATATGTAGGTTTTGTGGAACCGAATTGGAAACAGTCACACACCTTATTGCTGGTTGTGACTCTCTAATGGCAGAGGCATAATAATGTGGCGAGATTGTTACACTGGAGATTGTGCAAACATTATGGTATCAAAGTGGCTGAAAAACACTGGAAACATGAGCCACAGAGAATCATAGAAAATGATGAAGTTTACATCGCATGGGATCACCCAAAATCAACAGTCCAAAAGATAGATGCTAGAAAACCAGATATAGTGGTCCAAGAAAAGAAGACAAAAGTAGCATTGATCATTGAAATCGCCACACCTAGTTACTACAGTGTCTTGCGTACAGAGAGACACAAAGTCATAAAATACCTCGATCTGCAAGCAGAAACAAGAGCCATGTGGAAGAAAGATACCCAGATAGTTCCAATAATAGTAGGAGCAACTGGTCTTATAAAAAAGAATTTATAATCGTATTTAGATATGTTACCAATTCATGTAACACCATACGAATTGCAGAAGGAGTCATTACTGGGCACATTGCGGGTGCTGCAAAGAGCACTTTTGGCTAACATCAAAGAGTGAAACAATACTAATTTCATGACTTTTAATCGTACTTTGACTTAGGAATGGGGTCCATTCCCATCATGGTATTAGAAATCCAAAAGACTTGGAGAAATTAAAAAAAAAAAAATAAAGGTACCAAAGCAACAGTCCCAAAACACATCATTATAGTCTGTTAAGAAAACTTACTACTTTTCATGAAGATACTTTTATTAATACACTAAAGTTCTGTAACTGGGGCTCACTAAAGACTGTCCCTATGGATAAATATGTCTCTGAGTTCAATAAAATCTTCTTAAGTATTCTAAACACACGAACACCCCCACCCCAGAATAAAACAAGTAAAATCCAGCCCTGTCCCCACAACTTTCCTTAGCAGCTAGACTACTCATGAAACAAAGAGACAAAGCATGGAAGGTCTAGACAAAAAAATAAAAAAATACTAGGGGATGTCAACATTAATTGGGTACTGTGACTGGTGACACTTCTAGCACATGTATTAATCTTCATAGTTCTCCCAACTTGTCTCCACTCCTATCCACACAAACAAACCAATCAACTCCAATTCTCTTAACAGACTGGCTAGTTTCCAATCTAAATAAATACCATTACTCCCAATCCGTACCTGACTCACTAAGTGATCACTCTCCTGCCAAAGTACTTAGATTCTCCCCTCACACTGCCAGACCATATAAATACATTTAATGCTGCAAGCTCTCCAACTTCTATCCAGACACTTTCAAAAGCCTTCTCTTCACAATAAACTAGTCCTTCCTAACTTATTTACCACTAGATGATGCAGTACAAAAATTTACTCCATCTTCCTAAACATTCTCAACTCCCTTGCTCCTTTACGAACTGTATGAGTCAAATCAATTACTTTCCCCTGGTTATCACAAGTGGCACATTCCCTAATGCAGAAAAGAGACAAGGTCTGGAAAATCTGGACCAAAACAAAATCTCCTCCAGATCTTCAAACTTCAGAGAATTTCACAACCTTACTAAGAAATACATTCACAAAGACACAAAGACAAGCAGCATTTCTATGATGCATCTCAAGCCTCACACACAACAGACCCCCCAAAAATTTTGGAACTCCATTAACCAAATACTTCACCCTGGTAATCCATCTACTCCCAAGCCCTTCCCAAATAATATTCCCAAAGAAACTGCATCCATGTTCAACAACTACTTTACAGAAACTATTAGCAAACTAATTTAAGTCTCTACTACTGACAACCCTACTGAAATCTCTATCAACACCAAATCTAATTACAATTTCTCCCTTAAACCAGTATCAACAACTTATATAAAACACCTACTTCTCAAATTGAAACCATGCTCCTCCTCCACCAATGACCTACCTCCTCTCTTCCTCAGGTTAGCTGCTAGCTCTCTAGCCCTTCCTATCTCTCTCCTTATCAACCACTCAATAACAGAATCCAAAGTAACTTCCTTATGGAAACAATTATATACCATACCCATACACAAAGGAGGCAGCTCCACTGAACTATCCAACTTCATGCCTATTGCTATTCTATCCCCCTCTCAAAACTATTACAAAAATGTTTTCACAAGCAAATCCTCAACTACGTACTGCAAGAAAATGTATTAATGCCCGCTCAACATGGCCTTTGGCCCAACCAAAGTACAACAACCACCCTCATCTCCTTCAACAATCTAATCTCACTTGCCAGAGACCAAAACAAATGATTCTCCTGTCTCCACAGCATTTGATATGGTCTCTCACTCCCTGATTCTTGACAAACTCTCCAATCTAAATCTTTCCAGCTTAACTATTTCCTGGTTTAGGAGGTACCTCATTGACTGACACCAATCGGTCAAATGGCATTCTACACTACCCTCTCCTTCCCATCAAGATGGTAGTCCCTCAAGGTTCAGTACTTGGACCACTGTTATTCAACATCTTTACCAACCTACTATATATATCCTGTTCACAATCATCATTAATACAATATGCTGATAACCTTTCATATCTCAATGACCTAACCCAAAAATCCTTCAAATCTATACAAAATTGGCTAACCAAGAACCAGCTTATTCTAAATCCAAAAAAGACAAAACTCCTGCGTTTTCCTACCAAACTCCCTCAACCACCTAAAATCCACCATCACTGTCTCATCTCTGAACAACACCTCTATCATAGTTGAATCACATACCAAATTGCTAGGAGCCATCATTGATGACCAACTTAAATGTGACCTGCACGTGCTCAACAGTATAAAGAAAACCCATTAAAAAGTTAGACTCCTCCACAGAAACAAAAACATTTCTAACATTCTCTCATGCTTATTATGCTTATCCCTAGCCTCTTTTATAGCTCACAAATCCTTACCAACCTACAAACCTCACTCTTACCAAAACTAGAAACTACCTACAACAAAGTTGCTCACTTTGCTTCTAATCTAACCTTTAAATCTCACCACTGTCTTGCCCTCGACTCCTTAAACTGGTTAGAATTTCTCCATCAATTACTACTCTCACAACTACAGATCTTACATTCCATCATATACAAGCTCTGCTACTGTCCTAAGATCACTACAGTTGTCTCCTTCTACACCCCTAAAAATCAAGAACTCCAGGCAACTCCTTCTACACACCTCCCCGAACCCTCAAAAGCAGCTGATTTTAATCATGGTTAAACATGACTATTTAAACTTGATTTTTGTAAATGTTAGTATCTGATGAAGTTTAAAGAAGTTTTTGGATGAAAAGCGCTTCATTAAACTTTGTGGATTTAGTCTTCAGTGAAGTTGCCAGTTGTTTTTGTTTTAATTTCTTAGTTTTTTTGTATTTTGGAGTTTTTAAGTGTTTGTTCAGGCAACATGGCAACCAGTGCACTGGACTCATCCTTGGAATTACTTATGGATTCTACAAAAGAAACTGAGGCCGTGAGTCAATTTATGGCGCTAGTACATGCCTTATCAAAGCAAGTAGAATGCCTGTCACAAAAAGTGGATTTTATAAACGGCTCTACCAACAGCTTATTAACACAAGATGAGCAGCTTCAACAGAACCAAATGAGAATGGTTACAAATGGTAACATCACTCAGCAGCAGCAAATAACTGACCAAGGTAACAAGGAATCAAATGTAAATGTAGTTACTACACAAGTGTTGTTAAATAATGTGAACCAGCATTCTACTTTAATTTCTGGTAATGCAAATCAGAACGGAGCTGTCAGCACTCAGGTTGGCAGCCAAATGCTACCAAACAGCAGTTTACTGAGATGAAGATCTATTGACAATCATGTCCCAGGGCTTATTGGGGTCCCTACTCTAAAAGATTGGCTTACAAGTCCAGTTGGCCTTTCTAACAACAATGAATTTAATTCAGATGGGAATTTGGCTAGGGATATGCTGAACATAACAGAGTTACTAAACAGCCTAGATCAGAACTTGCTTAAATACAAGAAACAACGCTTGGAAGTGGAATACTTCCAAGAATGCATAAGAGCTAACACTGTACCGACGGGTTTGAGAATGTATCAATACCCTACTGGTCTGGTACCCAATTCTTTATTTCACCAGGAGCTAATAAAACTATTTAATAAACAAGGACTGGATCTTCTAGAGCTCATATGTAAACATTCTAGTATTATGGCTGATGAACTAATGGATATAGCATCTGTACTGGATGTTCAAATAAAAACTCATGCTGATTTTGAATGGTATAAATATGAGTATTCTCGTATTTTTCAGTCAATTGATTTTCATTTGAACAAGTCCAAAGCCAGTAAGCATGATTGCCAGCAATACCAGAATGGTATAGCATACCCATGCCCATCAGTTGCACAAGTGTGGAAGGGGCGGACCAGTGCGAATGCCAATCAACTGCATAGTGTAACAGGAAATCAAGATTACACGGAGAGGGGCAGGCATTTACAAAATGCAATGGTGAAGAACACTTCTGAACAGTCGGTTCAGCAGGATGTTACAGTATTACAGGACAGCAGTTTCGATGCTCCCAATAACCAGTATAAGGGTCTGAGAAGAAGCGAGCATATACAAAACCGGAATGGTCAACAGAATTTTACTAACAATCAACAGAACAATAATTACCAGGGTTTTCAAGGGGAGGCCAGCAAAACAGAGTCAGAGGAAAAAGCATAACAAATGGAAGTAATAGAGAATTTAGATAACAACACTACAGAAATGCCAGCTATAGTTCTGAATATGGAAGGCGACTTTTTTGTATATAATTTCTCTACATTGGATATTTCTGTTGAGATGGCTAAAACTTTAGCTAAAGGAATGAGTTTTACACCAGCTAGGAGAATGAACATATCTAACAGCATTCTTGACTTGAAAACATATGTTAGGTATGTTAGGAAACTTAATTTAAAATTGTTATTGGGTAACACAGCTGTACAATCACAAGCACAATATAGAATATCAATTGGACATGAGAACATATCAAAAGGAAAATAGATTTAGGGGTTATGAGTATAATTTAACTAAAGATGAGCAAGCATGGTTCAACTTGATAAGATCAGCTAAGGTACATGTCATGAAGCCTGACAAAGGTGGAGGCCTTGTATTTATGGATTTGGATGATTATGAAACTAAAATCGAATCAATGTTAGCCTGTAGTTCATATCAGAAAGCATCCCTTAATGAATATAACACAGCTAACATTAACAATTTATTCATAGAGGGAAAGATAGATATAGACATGTACAACTACATGATAGTGTTAACACCAGTGGCACCCACAATTTTTGGGGTCCCCAAAATCCATAAATGTTTATTTGACCTCCACTTAGACCTATAGTTGATGTCAGGAATTCTGCCACATATGCATGTGCTAAAGTGATAGACAATATACTTAAAAAATACGTAACAACAGAAGAAGTAATATGTAAAGATTCATTGTCATTCTTGCAAAAAATTAACGAATTGAAGTATGACGAACAGTACAACTTCCTTACAGCAGACGTAAAGGACTTATACACATCAATACCACAAGCATTGGGTTAGCCAATTATTAAAGAAGAAAGGGGCTCCCCAGTACGACATCAGTCTAGTGGAAGAACTTCTAGACATAGTTTTATTCCACAATTTCATTTATTTTAAAGAAAACTATTACCTGCAAAAAAGCGGAGTAGCCATGGGTTCCCCCAGTGGCTCCAGCTACGCGAATTTGGTAATGAGTTACTGGGAACATCAATTTGTACTCAATAAGGAGGGAACAGCCTCAAAAATAATTTATTTTACACATTATTTGGATTACATCATTTTATTAATAAAAGGGAAACATTAAGAAGCAAAAAATCTCATTGATTATTTTAATGAGACTACAGACTTCTTAGTGTTCACATATAATTTTGACCCAAATGAAATAGCATTCTTAGATGTCCAACTTACCAAAAAACATGTGGAAAAGAGATACCAAGCAAAAATTTATAGGAAACCATCTTACTCAAACACATTTTTGCACTATACAAGTGCACACCCTTACCAACAAAAAAGATTGGTGGTAAAGGGCCAATTGGTAAGGGCTGCCAGAATGGTGTCTACAGATGAGGACTTCCACAGTGAGTGCCAGTTCTTGAAAAAATTGTTCACAAAAAGAGCATACCTGAGTACATTGATTGACAATTTAAAAGAAGAAGTTGTGGAGAAAAGAATTAATGGTGTGTACATACCCATTCTGAGTATACAACATCCTACTGGGTCGAATGACTATTCTATGAATGATAGTCAGGGTGATATGGAAAATCAGGTCCAGGACACAATCATTAGGACAGGTACGACCCAAACTGATTTCACAATGAGCTATATTACAACTTTTAACCTTGATTATCGTTACATAAAAAACAAACTGATAAAAATTGGAACATTCTATTAGAAGATAAATTAATTGTGGAGAAATTGGGGACAGAACCAAGATTCATTACTAGAAAGGGTAGAACAATTAAGAATATATTTGAAGGTGAGTGCAGGATGCAATCACATGCAATAGGGATGAAACAATGTGGTAGCTGGCCCTATTGTAAATACATTCAGATAGGTGCATCACTGCACATAAACAACACACATTTGAGTAACAGAAGAAAAGTTAACTGCAACTCCAAAATGAATGTATATGTGGCTAAATGCCAGAATTGTGATTCATTCTACGTCGGTAAACCCGAGCGTAGATTGAGAGACCGCATATACGAACATATATATTGTATTAATAAACATAAACTGGACAATGCTTTAGCAAAGCACATAGAACAATACCCAGAACATGCATTTAAATTCTGGATACCTGATCAGGTAGACAGTAATCCAAGAGGGGGTCCATTTACCTTATTATTAGAAAAGTTGGAGTTGCTCTGGCAAATTCATCTCAATGCTTATAACTTTCCAGGATTAAAAGACGTGCTCTATCACATGTTGTTTAAAACTGAAAAGTTTAATGAGATGAAAAACTGTAGTAACAACATTATAGAAATTATGTTTCACTTCAGTTTTTTACTTGAAAATGTTTATAATGTAAGGTTAGATAAATGAGGAAACTCTTTACATTTTTACAGCATTTTCATATATGATTTTCATCACATTGCTGCTGCGACATATGTATTCACATGCTTACTAAATACAAGTTTTAAAGAGCAGGAAAATGCATATTATGTTCATAATGCTATTTTAACTACTGTTTCTTTAAATTTTAAAAAAGGATATACCAGCTGATTTTAATCATGGTTAAACATGACTATTTAAACTTGATTTTTGTAAATGTTAGTATCTGATGAAGTTCAAAGAAGTTTTTGGACGAAAAGCGCTTCATTAAACTTTGTGGATTCAGTCTTCAGTGAAGTTGCCAGTTGTTTTTAATTAGTGTTGTCGCCTCACAGCAAGACGTTGTCTCATTCGATTCTCAGCTAGAGCGTCTTCTGTGGAGACATGCACGAATGGGTGTACCTTCGTTGAAGGTTGTGCGTTAAGGCCGGCTACTCAGCATGTAAAAATCAACTGCCAATCATTAGTGGACCGGAGTTCTGCTGTGGCGACCCCTAACCGGGAAAAGCCGAAAGACACAACAACTAATCACATTATCTATTATGTATAATATACCTCTTCAAATGCTCAATCTTCAACATCTACTAATGCGTAACTATCTTTTGTACTGCAATAGTTACTTTTATTTCATATGAATATAACCTAATTAGCAAATGTATGTGTAATTGTTAATACATATTACTCAATGTCTGCTCATGTATATTACTGAAAATTTGTTTAATAATACTAATAATATGCTGGAGCTTTTCTCCCTGGGCAACTGCTGAAACTGTGTTTTTGACTAAACCCAGTCAGACAAATATGATAAACAAAAACAAAATAAATAACCATGAAAAATATATTCTTCTTTGATGAAGTTAAAAAAGAGAAATACATTATATGCCCGATAGTAAAAACAATAAACCATCAGTAAAGAAGTTAAGTTCTTCACAACCATTTTATCACACCTCTTTTGCCCTATTCAGATGATATGCAAGCCATTAAATAATCTATATAAAAAAATGGAAAATTTGTGAGGGGCAGCAGGAGTTAGTAGAAACACTGGTTAAGCCCTGAGAAATGTAAATAAAAATAGCAAATCTGTAGGACCATTTAGAGAATGAGTGGAAAAATGCTAAGAGTAACAATGTGTTCAAAAAACCAAATGGTAGGTATTCACGCAGAATATACAGATGCTGTTAGTTCATGGCAAACAGCCCATATGTGAGTGTTCCTAAAAGCAACAGGACTCTTTGACTGCTGCTGTGTGACTATTTTGGATTCTTTAATTTGTAGTTTGCATATTTTTATTATTTTTGTCTTTTGCTCTTGTTTTCTTTTTCTTTTCTTTTGCAGTTTGTTTTACTTTACTACTTCTTAATTCTTAGTACTTCTGCTACTTTATATTTTTCTAGAAATTAAAAAAAAAATCTTTGTTAGGACTATTTAGCAAAGATTTGTTTTGCATTCTTTGATTATAAAAGGCTTATTTACATCTGAACTGAGAAGCACTAAGAAGTAGTATTTTATTTCATGTAAACATAACAGGACAAGTTTTAATCTGAGAGCTGCCTGCACTCAGTGGCTGCTGCTATATGACTATTTTGGAGGGCTTGACGTTATGCTGTTGTTTTATTTTTGTTTTACTTTACTTTACATTTGTTGTTTTAATTGACATATGTTTTTTCCCCTTCTTGCAGTTTTAATTCTGGGTTAGAGTCATTTTATTTATTTATTTATTTGACATTTGTTAACTGGCCTGTCCAACTGAGCTAGTGCCCTTTTTCAGTGGAGGCCCAGGGAGAAAAGCTCCATAAGAGTTAGATAATATAAATATAAATACATACAGAAATAAATATAACAGCTATATATACAAAGGCAAGGCAACTACTTGAAAAATTACAATATAAAACCTATAAGAGAAATGAGGATAGAAACATAATAAATACATGGAAGGAAAAAAAAGTGATTGTCCACAGAGTATGAGAAATTAGGGAATAAATTCAAGTAGGGTGGTTACAGTGACATATCCAGGTACTACATAGATAATTCTTTAGAGCTTTCTTAAACTCCTGGACTTGAGGAATGTATCTGAGGAATAGAGGGAGATTATTCCAAGCAAGAGCAGGAATGTAGCTGTAAAGATTTTGGTCAATAGATTTATTTGGTTTGTAGATCTTTAAGAGACACTTATCTGAACTTCTGAGGGACCGAGAGGGATTATATAGGGTGAGAAGTGTAGATAAGTTAGGGCAGGCAGAGGACTTGTTAAAGACAGAATGGATGGTGAGCAACTGAGTAGATAAGAGCTGGTTAGGAAACTCTAACCAACTGAGTGTAAGACGAGCACGACAGTGGTGTGATCTAGGAGGGAGATTGACTGCAAATCTTGCAATTTTATTGTAGGTGGTTTCTAATTTAGAAATAAGAAAAGAATGTAAGTTAGTTAAGATTTCAGGGCTATAGAATAGGTTAGGGAGAAGGTAAGCTTGGGCAAGTGAGATTTTGGAGTCAGGTGAGAAGAATCTTCTGTTCCTACATAAAACGCCCAACTTTTTATAGATTTTCTTGATACAATAATGTACGTGAAGCTCAAAATTAAGTCGATCATCTAAGATTGTGCCAAGGAGTTTTGTGTGAGAATCAGGTGCAAGAGTAGTATTGTTGACAGAAGAGATAACAAAGGAAGATTTAAGATGGGAGAGAGGTGCAGGTAAGAAAATAAGTAATTTAGTCTTTTTATGGTTAAGTATAAGTTTATCAGTAAGCCAAGTTTCAGTGAGATTGAATGAGGTTTGTATCAGGTTTAGCAGGTCTGAGGGGTTGTCAGCAATACAAATTATAGTAGAATCATCAGCATATTGAATAAGAGAGGATTTAGGACAAGATGTGTGAAGTTGATTAGTGAAGATATTAAAAAGAAGGGGAGCTAGAATAGAGCCCTAAGAGACATCCGTTTTAATGGGGATAAAAGGAGAAAGAACAGATAGTCATTTGACAGATTGTTGTGTATCAGTGAGATAGCTGTTAAGTCAAGAGATGGTTGCTGGGGAGAAGTTGAGAAAGTTTAAAGAGAAGGATAGTGTGAGAGACAGTGTCAAAGGCTTTGAAGATATCTAAAAAGCAGGACACAAATTTGTCATTGTCTCTGGCAAGGGAGATGAGGTTAGTAAAGGAAATGAGTACTGTAGTAGTGCTGTGATTTGAACAGAAGCCATGTAGGAGTGATCAGATTTTCTTGAGTTAGATAAGTCATGATTTGTGAACACAGTGCTCCAGAATTTTAGTGAGGGGTGAAAGAATTGCAATAGGACGTTAGTTTGAGAGTTCAACAGAAGTACCACTTTTGTGAATAGGTGTAATATGGGATTTTTTCCACAAAGAAGGGACATAGGATTCACTAATAGATTGATTAATGATAATGGAGACAGTGTAAGCTGTAGAATTTGTAGTGGTCTTTAGAAAGAAAGGTAGCAAGTTGTCAGCAGCTCGGGAACAAGGTTTGAGTTTAAGAAGAAGCTTTCTAATATGACTAGTTGGAATGGGTTTGAGAGTGAAAGGTGGGTATGAAGTACAGGGGTTGAGGAAAGAGAGGGAATGTAAGGGTTGGAAGTATTCAGAAATTTGCTGATAGAATCAATGAAGTATGAATTGAAAAGTGATGCAGTTTCTTTAGGTGTGCTGTTAGGGCAATGGTTAGGAGTAATAGATTTGCCTGGATGAAGGATTTGGTTAAATGTATTCCAAAATTTTTTGGGCTTTCTAGATTTTGTAGTTTGGGGTGATTGATAGAAGTTCTTCTTATCCTTAATTATGTTCTTTTTGGTTAGATTCCAAAATTCCGAGATTTGCATTTTGCAAAGATTTGTCTTGTATTCTTTGTCTACAAAAAGATTAACTATATCTGAATTGGGGTGGAGCTTTATTATTTAAGGTAAGTAGAGCAAGATAAGGTTTAATCTGTGAGAGCTGCCAGAGGTCTGTGAATGCTGCTCAGTGACTATTTTGGATTTATTGGTTTATAGTTCACATACATGCATTGTATCTTGACTTTTGTTCTTGTTTAATTGCAGTACATTTACGTTAATTTGTTATTTTAATTTATTTTTTTCCTAAAGGTTTTAAAAGAAAGCTCTTGGTTAGGGTCAGTTAGCAAATATTTATTCTGATCTTTTTTTTTTATTCATTTGTTAAACAGATAAGCCCACTGGGAACAAGGGTCCCTTTTCAGGGGCAACAGCACTGTCTGGTTAGGTAGTGGAAAGGAATCAAGCACTGCACCAGGGTCTACAGGAAGCAGTTCATTAACAGTGCAGAGCCTTAATCCTCTGTGCTGTCAGACTTGTTTGACTGCAAAGGAATTATCTGTCTGAATCATTGGTGGAGCTAAAAAGTATTTTTATTAAAAGTAGACAAAACAAATTAAGCCTAAATCTGTGAGAGCTGTAAGTACTCTGTGACTGGTTTGGATTTCTTGTGTTTTGCTCTTATTTTATTGCATTCCATTCTACATTTGCTGTTTTACTTTAATTTTTTTGTGTTTTTTGAAAAGTACTTGGTTAAAGCCAGTTAGCAAAGATATGTACACTGCCAATGCTTTGTAATTATTTAAGATTTCTTGGTTTTATACTGTTGACATGGTGAGTCAGACCTGCACTATGCAGTACAGACAAAGAGGGAGAAAGAAGAAAGAAGGGAGAAATTCTACCAATCCTTTTTCTCTCTGGGACATGATTAAAGCATGTGGGACCCCAAGGAATGCCTTGCTTGGTGTATTTTTGTACTGTAGTTGTTGTTTGATTCTGATGAGAATAGGAGCAATTGCCATTTTGTCATGACTGTTTCTGCTGTTGAATATTTCTATACTAGTCTGCTGATTGGCTCCTGCTTTGGTGAAAATCTTTTTGCTTTAAATACAGAAACATTGTGTGGCTTGGAATTGTATCCTGCTGAGCTGCTCATCACTGCACTACTCAATGCAACAGCATGAGAGAGAAATAAGAGAAAATAACTTCTGGTAACCTTTTCTACAATCTGGGACCTGAGTTAAGCCTAAGGGGAACCTGGGAACTGCTTGCTTGGATCTGTGTTTGGGTTTATTTGTTGATAGCATCAGGTAACAGAAAAAGCAGTAGCCATTTTGTCATGAGTGATTTTTGTTGTGGACCATTCCTATATTTCTGCTGATTGACTAATTACTGCTTTGTTGGGAACCTTTAAACAGAGAACATTTGTGTGGCTGAGTGCTCTACTCTGAATTTTCATTGTATTACTAAAGCAATTCTATGAGACAGAGAGAGAAAGCATTGAGGGCACCTACAGACACACATGCAACATTTCCATGGTCCATCTTGCCTGCTTCCCTTCCTGACTCACACACACACTTAGGCCTCCTGCACCCCCACACAACACCCTGTGCAAGTGCTGATAACTGTGCTCATCTGTATCATCTTTCTCATGGATGCAGGGAAATAAATCTATGTGTCTGATGCACAGGGTGACTAGCTACATTAATATGAATTGGCTTCATCCATTGCTGCTGTAGACGTTCTACTTGTACTGGTCATCTACACATATTGTATTTTGCCATTTAGAATGTGTATAGCAGTATCTGTGTATGTTACAATGGATGGTCTTGTAAGGTTTGTGGAGTCACACAACGAAATGTGTCTCATGGAAATGTTTATGTTTCACTTTCTGAATTGTGTTGGAGACACTGATGGGTACACATCTACAGTCAGTCCATCAACATCAGAGCACAGGATTGAATGTCAGCACAGGAGAGAAATGTCATCAGAAAGGTAATACAGTATAGGTTCATGGGTCCATAGGTTCATAAGTGTTTACTAGGCTAACAAATACAAGGGCTTCTTTAAGTCCTGCCATGCATTCCAAATCTTTGACAAGGTCTGATACCCTTGATAAGTGTAAGCAGGGTTTTGGGAGATTAAACACTTACAAGCAAGGGCCTGGGAGATGAAAGATCTACAGCTTCCCTGTGTCCATTATAGACATAGGTCCCAAATCAGGGATGCTTGTCCTGTTCTTCATCCAATTCTGTAACTTGCACTTGATTTGCATTATGGTGGAACTCTGCTTCACAGGGTGTAGTCATACATAACTGTCTCTTCAGCATATCTTATTTATACCACAGGCAAGGTGTAGGTCTGTAGAATGGATAATTCTGGTGCTAGTTGTTTCGCGGATATGCAGGTGGTCCACAGTGTGGTCTGACAATGCCCTGTATGGCAGGCATACACCTCCCCTCCAAAGACTGTAGGACACAGAATACAGGGATAGGGCCTTGACTTGGTCTGCATAGGACATTTTTTGTACACCCTGTATTGGTTTAATGAGGAAACACTGTGGATGTTCCAATTTTCGGATATGCCTGGCTATGTACATACCTAAGGTGGGACACTCAGTGATAAATCTGATGAATGCAGACTACACTGGAACAATGACTTCCTTGGACTAACATGCCATATCTTTGTTAATAAGTTGTGCAACATAGAATGATTTCCCCAGTACTGTACACACATGACAGTCTAAGGGTAGATCACTATCTATGTGTGTCCCTAAGTCCCTGACTACTGGGTCAACTGTTAGAGGTGTGCTGTCACTATGATAGTTATCAGGGTAGATGATTTCCCAAAGCCTAGTACTATGCATTTCTTGGCATTTAGTGTTACTGCATGGCTCTGACAGCAGTTGTATGTCTATGTCAGCCCCTCCTGGAGAACATTTGTGTCATTGTAGGATTCAATGACAGCTCCTAATTTGCAATGATCTGTAAATTTAGTCAACCAGTGGCCACTGACTGTGGCATTGTCTTCAGACAAGTAAATGCCTAAGAGGAGTCCTCCGAGGGAATGATTTGTGAGGGAGTCTACTTGTGACTGGCCTGTTTGTAGAGGTGGACTTTACTATGCTAACTTCCTGGGTCTTGTCTGTGAGCCACTTGGCTATCCACTGGCTGTACCTAACCTCTTGAGTTTGTCAGCAATGCCTGATGGCGGTGTAGTGTCACATCCCTTGTCAGGCCATGGTAGGCAGCATGAACCATTTTTCCCTCATCCATTGCTGTAGTTGGTTATCTTCTCAAATAGGTCTATCAGGTTGGGTAGGCAGTATCTGCCCTTAACGAAACTAAACTGGATATGGACCAGTGTCTGGAGGTGTATTACATCTTTGTTGATCATTTCCATGATAATTCTTTTCATGGCTTTACATATCAAACTAGTGAGACTTCTGGGTCTGTACTATCCAGGGTCTGTAGATGGCCCATCTTTGTGCCGAGGGATGACTGCTGCTGTTCTCCATTCATGAGGCATAAAGCCTGTTTGGTGGCTACAGTGAAATATTAATTCCAGAGGCCATAAAAGGTCGTGTTTCATGCCATTTAGAAGGCATGCTGGTATAGTGTCTGGGACCACTGATGTATTGTACTTGTTGTTAGAGAGAGCGTTAAGGATCTGTTCCCTCATGATAGTAGGGTTACTTACATTTAATGGTATTTCCTGAGGGAAGGTTGAGGGGAAGAGGGGTAAATTTAGGACTGAATTTATCAGCCAGGAGGTTTGCTCTTTCTTCTGCCTCATAGGTTCATAGGTTGGTACTGGGCTATCGGCCCTAGGGCCTATACAAGCCTAGCCATAACAATTCCCTGGCTATTTCTTCCCTGGACCCCTGTCTAGCAGGGCAACTAACATGATCCCCGGGGTGAATTTCCTTTCTCCCATCCAATCATCAAGGTTCCTTTTGAAGAGGGCCAAAGAGTCGCTCTGCTTGACAAGTATGGGCAGTCTATTCCAGAGTCTGGGGAGTCTCTGGGTCAGGAACCTATCCTTCCAGCATGTTTTGTTTATTGTGATGACAAGGTTTAGATCCCTGGAGCATGTGGCTCTGAGGGATTGGGATTTCTTTAAGTGTAGCATGTCCAACAGCTTTGGGTTTGACATGGCCTTGTATGTTAAGCAGAGATCACCTCGGAGTAGACGATGTGCAACAGAGTACAGCTGGAGTTTTTTAAGGCAGTCAGCACAGGGAATCTGCTTTAGGCCTGTGATTCTTTTAGTGAGGTATTTCTGCGGCTTTTTCAGTTGTTGCAGATGTATTGAGAGGTACATACTAAATGGGGCACTGTATTCTATAATGGGTCTAATGAGGGATGAGTACAGTGGGACAATGACCTCCTTTCTTCTGGATGAAAAGCCCTTAGTGATGAGGTGTGCCACATAGAAGGATTTCCTGACTGTTGTGGCGATCTGGTTACTGAAGGTGAGACCACTGTCCACCTGTGACCCTAAGTCTCTTATCACACTTTCTGTGTTTAGTGTACTGCCATCTATGTGGTAATTCACGGGTACATGTTTTTTCCCAAAGGGGATAACTATACATTTCTTGACATTGAGCTTGAGCCCATGGCTCTGGCACCAAGCATCTGTTTCTGTAAGGTCCTTTGTAGAGTATCCAAATCATTATTGATGGTTCCATTTACAATAAGATGTGCACACAGTTGTGTCTTGTCTTTGACATTGCAGACATACCTAGTGTATGCTTTGTGGATGTTCTTCGTGTTTCACTGTTGCAGTCATTACACTTGAATTATCCTGCTGGCAGGCTACCCTCAGTCGGCCTGAATTCCAAAGTCTAGGTCCGGCGTCGGTTGCTGTCGCCTGCTCCCTGATGTCAGAACGCCAGGGGTATAAAAGATGCAGTTGACGCCATTTTCTTCAGTCTTTCTTGCCGTGCAGTGCCCGAAGTATAAGCAGTTCGCAAGTTCCAGTTGGCCGACTCCTGAGATTTTCGTGTTCGAATTTCAGATCCGAAGTCTTCTTCAAAAGCTAAGTACCCCATTGGGGAAACTTTTTTATTGCTCCAGACCGATGTCAGAAAAAGTTAATAATTGTATTTCTTGTGGGAAGCAAATATCTCATAAGGACTTTAATTCTTACTGTATTCCTTGCCTAGACTCTGACCACGACATTGCTAGTTGCCAGTTTTGTGCTAGATTTAACCAACGCACTATTAAGCGTCGGTACGATTTTGCATTACACTATTTTGGCAGAAGATTTAATTATACAAAGTCGTCAGATAGCCATCCGACTAAAGGAATTCACAAGAAACGCAAAGAAAAGGATAAGCATACGAGGTCCAAAACCGATGACGAGGCTTCTTCTAAGCCAGTCGCCGGTTCGCCGGTTCTCAGTGAGACGCCTTCGCAGCCCCTGACGCTCACTACTTTAGACCCGCAGGCCGCTACCAACTCCCACGTGGAGTCAACTAGGCCACTGGAAGCTCAAGGTATTGGACCTTCGGAGACTATTCCCTCAGATGGGTCCAGAGCCGCTGAGCAGGCATTGGCTTCTGAGGGTGTTTTCAGACCTACTCAATTATATATTAAAATGACTTCAGCTTCAAAGGCAAAGATTAAAGCACCTTTAAAGACAAAGAAACAAGTACAACAGCCTCATGGACAGGCCTCCATGCCCAAAAAACAGATGCTCAAAATGACCGAAGACCTAATTACTTTGATCAGGGGTTCCCATCCCCCACCTGATAAAAGGCCTAGACAAGAGACAGAATATGAATCTTCAGATCAGGTTTCCATTTCATCTGATTCCTCTTCTGATCAGGAATACTCTCTTCCTCCCTATGAGGATTCTGATGCTGAAGAATTTATCCCTTCAGCCTCTCCTCCTGAGGATTACGCTTTTGGGGAAACCTTGCATACCATGAGGGAGCATTTTCACTGGGAGAGCCAAGATTTTTCAGAATCTAAGAAAAGGCTCAGAGACTTCCTTTTACTACCACAACACAGGCAAAGAGGAATTCCACCTGTGTTAGACATTGTAGATAATGTATTTTCAGAGTCCAGTCTGACTCCTGACTCCTTACATCCAGCTCCTGTTAAGCCAGACAGGTACTACAGGGTTCCTGACTCATAAATTCCTTTTCAAAAACCCTGCTGCTGACCCAGAAACAATCTCTGAGGGGCCCAAAGGGGTCAAGGCTTCCGCTGTAAAAAAAACCCTACCCCCTCAGACAAGGATTCTAGGGCTTTGGACAGATGGGGAAAAAAGATTTACACTTCTGCTACCTTGGCTATAAGAGCTTTAAATTGTCAGTTTCATATGCTCAAATATTAGCAATACATTATGTCACTGCTTAAACAGAAAATGTTGATAAATTCTGAATGTGCAGAAAACAAACAAATGCAGGATTTATTGCATGCAGCTGAACAAGTTGGAAAACATACTTTGCAATATGGTTTTGATTCATTGGAGGCCTCCTGCAGGGCCGCTGTTACAGGTTCTGTAATCAGGAGGCATGCTTGGTTAAAGGAGCAAAGTCTGCCTGATCATGTCAAAGCAAAATTATTAGATGCTCCATTACAGCATGATACCTTGTTTGGTGTTAAAGCAGAAGAGGCGTTAAAGAAAATGGAGGACAAAGCTAAATCTATGCAAACGGTTAAGGATTTCTTACAGGTACAGCCACCAGATTTAATAGACACTGGCCTACAAAGAATTGGTCCTTTCCAGTGTCAGACAGACCACAAAGGGGCAGATACAGATGCCCAAGAGGCAGATCCCAGCCCCAAGGTTCGTACAGGTCTAAACAAATGGGTGCTTCTACCTCCAAAAGTGGAGAAGACAAATCACAGCCATACAGGAAACAGTCCCAATGACTTCCCCCTGCCTGCACCAAGCACTTATCTTCTGGCAGCACCTTTAGGGGGAAAACTAGCACTTTTTTCTCAAAACTGGCACAATATAACCCAGGACAAACAGGTCCTAGACATAGTGTCACAAGGCTACAAGTTTCACTTCCATACCTTGCCAAGGACAAATGGTTGGCCAGACCTGCCAAAACATCAATGGGCAGAGGCACAAAAGCAAGTCTCATCCCTCGTGGACATGAGGGCCATTCAACAAGTACCAGAGCAAGAGCAGGGACAAGGAATTTATTCAAGACTTTTCTTGGTCCCAAGAAAGGACAAGACCTGGAGACCAATACTGGACCTATCTATTCTAAACACATTTCTGGATATACCAAAATTCAAAATGTTGACTCTACAGCAGCTTCTGCCCATGCTGGGCAAGAAGGCTTGGCTTGTGACTTTAGACCTAAAAGAGGCATACCCGCATGTCCCAATCAGACAAACATGCAGAAGATACCTCAGATTCAAAGCTGGCTCAATGCACTACCAATTCTCTGCACTGCCCTTTGGCTTATCTACTGCGCCCATGGTCTTCACAAAGTGCCTAGCACCAGTAATTGCATTCTGCAGACAAAGAGGAATACAAATATATCCTTACTTGGATGACTGCCTCATTCAAGCAGAGAACAAGGACATTCTTCTACAGCATCTGGCATTTGTAAAGAGATTTCTAACAGGCCTAGGGTACACAGTCAATGAAAAGAAATCAAAACTAGTACCCTCTCAAGAGATAATATTCCTGGGTGCAAGCTTAAATACAACTGCCTAGATGGCTTATCTCACGCCAGACAAACAAAGACAACTGACTACCTATTTCAACCTCTTGGCAACAAAGGCCCAGTTATCTGCAAGAAAAATTTTGCAGGCTTTGGGCTTCATGGCATCCTGCATTCTACTAATTCCATATGCGAGATTGCATATGATGAAACTTCAATGGTACCTAAAAAGTGTTTGGATTCAACATTGCCACAGTCTGGAAACAAAAATTACCCTCATTCCCTGCCTGCAACAAAAAAGGTCTCAGAGAAATTTTATCATTAAGGCCATGACCTCTATCTGCTGTATTTCCTAGTATTTCCTAGTATTGGAACATGTCTATAGTACTCAAAGGTTAGGGTGCATACGTAATAATGTGGAGAAGAGAGAGATTAAATGGATACTCAAGTTAGCAGCGGATAGAGGTCATGGCCTTAATGATAAAATTTCTCTGAGACCTTTTTTGGCAGACAGGCCTTTTAAACATAAATAGTAAGTTTTTAAACCCATAACATTTTATTTTTAAAGGGTTTTATTAGCATGGGTTTTCTTCATGTTTATATGTTTTTGTATTAAATTTTGATATGCATAGGAACTTTTGTAATTATATATATGTTATTCTTTGTATATGTTTTTATGTTGACTAAAGAAATTAAGCAGCACTTACTAGAAACAAAGTGATTCATCTACACTGCATTTCTCTTTTAATAATTAATTGTCTTTGATTGAATGTTATATTGGTTCTCCAATAGGAGCTATTCTGTTATTATATAAAGTTATATTGTAGTGATGGTTAATTAAGTCTGATGAAACGTCCAGGAGACGTGAAAGTGCTCACTCATCTTTATTTTGTTGTAATAAAGCTTTTATTCGGATACTGGTTGGCTTCGATTGTCCTGGTGTATCCTCCTTATGTGACTATTGAATTTTCTGCTTCTTTGAAGGGGATACTTTATCCTGATTTGTGTTTATATGCTTTCTCATTAGTTGGACTTTTTTACACAACAGGAACATGACAGAAGGAACCAATGTAACAACTGAGGTAATGGAAATGCGTAAGACGTTTGACTGTAAGCAGTTATTGAATTTAGAAGAGAATCCTCTTTTGAAACTTTCTTATATAGAACTTACTCAGACATCTTCCAAACAGAAAGACTCTGTTGTACACATAGAGGCTTTACAAACAATGCGTAAATTGGAAGATGTTTTAACTAAGATTAATGGCAGTTCAATGGCAGGAGAGACATATGGAAGCTTGTTTGAGATTTCAGATAGTCCCTAGAGGGCTTCGTATTCTTAAAATGCCTACTTTTGGCTCAACTTACCCAAATTTACTAAGTGGCAACAGTTAAATCTAGAAACTAGTTACAGCTACATGAAATTGCTCATTGAACAGTATCAGTGTAACGAACAGACACTGTTGCAGGAAGCTTTAGAGCTTGAGAAACAACTTTTATCTTTGCTCACTGACGCTCAACTTAATAGTTTTGATTCTGACATCACTGTTACTATAACAGCTTTGGACAATAAGCTGTTATTGTTAAAAAAGAAAAAACTTGAACGTGACTGTTTAGATTTTTCGAGTGGGAATGTCTTTCAATGGCCGAGGGCATCCACTCGATCATCTAATGATGTGACCACTGATCCCATTCACAATCAAGGGACTGAGCGTTCCACCTTATTACCTCCATCTACTTCCGGTTCTGTTACTGCGGCTGTAACAGGAGCACGTAGCGAAGAACAGTCATCAGGCTCACCTTCGTTTTCATCTATAGTACGTCGGCCCAGAGACGACTTAGGAAATAATGAACAAGTAGTTCGTAGGAAGACGATGGGACAAGTTACGAGCAATTCCCATGATACCACTAAAGAGGTTACAAACCTCCATTTTCCACTGCCCTTTCGAGTGGAGAACAAACTGAATTGGAGTCCTCAGTACAAAACAAGGAAACGGAAAATTTCAGAATGTCAGTTAGAGTTTCAACGCAAGTCATTGAAACCAGTAAAGAGGACTTAGTAGTTAATGTTTCAACATATAATTTAACAAAACATGAATTATCTGTTTTAAACAGAGGTCTTTCTTTCATCCCCTCTCAGAGTGTGGATGTAAGTGAACTTATTATTGACATTAAGCAGTTTACTAGGAATATTGCTTTAGCATTACAGTTTAAGAATGATGAAACTCATGTAATGAATTTTGCTTTCAGGAAACCTTCTGTATATATACCACCTTCGCATTCTCTGTTAGACAGTTTTGAGAAAGCTTGTGTTAATGATTTTTTATTGAATTTTGAAAATAATAATATCAAACCAGAATTTTTTAATTTAACGAAGGAAGAGAGATTAGCTCTTAATACTCTAAAGAATAATTCTGATATTATTATTAGACCTGCCGATAAGGGAGGAGCCACAGTAGTTCTAGACAGAATACATTATGGCAATAAAGTTATAGAGTTATTATCTGATACTAATACGTATGTTAAACTAGATTTTGTTTGTCTAGATAAGCTTATTTAAACAATGCATGCCAACCTTTATGATATGTTGATATGTTATATAATAGATGAAAATTTATATCAATATTTTTTAGTTGAGAAACCTTTGGTTCCAGTGTTTAGAGTTCTTCCTAAGATTCATAAGAATTTGTATGACCCTCCATTTAGACCGATAGTCTCGGGAAAAGGATGGCTCACAGAAAGTATTTCTATATTTTTGGAGAAACAACTTAGACCAATAGTAGATGAAACTGTTTTTATACTTCGAGACACACAACATTTTTTAGAAACTTTAGCTTGTCATAATAGGGTAGATGAAGTAAAGGACTCAGACTATTTAGTCACTCTGGATGTTACAGCTCTATTTACGAGTACACCTAATGATGTGGGTATAGCATACTTGAGATTGTTTTTATTACAGAAAGGGATGTCCAATAGTAAGATTATTATGATTACTATGTTGCTGGATTTAGTCCTCTCCAATAATGTTTTTACTTCTCATAGTAACTACTTTCTTCAGGTTAAGGGAGTAGCAATGGACACAGCATGTGCCAATTCATATGGTAACTTAGTTTTAGCATATTGGGAATCTACTTATGTTTTAGGACATGAAAACTATTCTGAATATATTAGATATTACATGAGATTTGTAGATGATTTTTTTTGGTTTGGAGAGGGGACCTTGCCACCCTACGAGACTTTATTACATATATTAATAGTACTACCACATTTTTAGAACTGACTGATACTGTATCCCTGACTAGAATTGAATTTTTAGATGTGTCAATAAGTAAGGAAGGAGGGAAACTTACAACTGAGGTATTTCGTAAACCTTGTAGGAGGAATAATATACTTCACAGAGACAGTATGCATCCTCCACCTATGTATAAGAATGTTATTAAGAACCAAGCAGCACGTTTTTCAAAAATTACTAGTGATGATTTAATGTTTACAGAAGCTATTAAAAATATGGAGGATGAATTCACAGTTAGAGGCTATCACAAGAGGGAACTTAGTGGGCTTTTTAGCACAGAACGTGATGGGAAGGACAAACCATATACAAACAGGAACATACCCTCAGCCAGAACTAATGATAATCATGCTAACACTAGTAAGAGGAGACTAGCAATATCTTATACTAACAACAATCCTTTTATAGTTGACATCTTTAAAAAACACTGGAACATTCTACAATTAGATGAAAATATTATGAGAATAGTAGGAGACAGACCCTCTTTTAGTTATAAGAACACCAAGTCTCTTAAGAGGTTACTATGTTATAATCATAATGGACATGATGGCTTGATATCACAAAGGAAAGGCACACAAGCATGTCGTACCTGTAATCAGTGCAGTTATATTAAGAGTTCATGTGAATTTATACATCCTGATACAGGCAAAAGATATGAGTTTACTAAGTATGCCGATTGTAAAACCAGGAACGTGGTTTATTTAACTCAGTGTAATAAATGTCAATGTTTCTATGTAGGCATGACCACTAGAACTCTAAGGGAGCGTATTAGGGAACACATTTATGCCATCAATAAAGAGGAAGAGACCAATGCACTAGCTTATCATGTGCTACATAGAGATAGCACACATACCTTTAGTTTCCTAGTATTGGAACATGTCTATAGTACTCAAAGGTTAGGCTGCATACGCAATAATGTGGAGAAGAGAGAGATTAAATGGATACTCAAGTTAGCAGCGGATAGAGGTCATGGCCTTAATGATAAAATTTCTCTGAGACTTTTTTTGGCAGACAGGCCTTTTAAACATAAATAGTAAGTTTTTAAACCCATAAAATTTTATTTTTAAAGGGTTTTATTAGCATGGGTTTTCTTCATGCTTATATTTATATGTTTTTGTATTAAATTTTGATATGCATAGGAACTTTTGTAATTATATATATAAGTTATTCTTTGTATATGGTTTTATGTTGACTAAAGAAATTAAGCAGCACTTACTAGCAACAAAGTGATTCATCTACACTGCATTTCTCTTTTAATAATTAATTGTCTTTGATTGAATGTTATATTGGTTCTCCAATAGGAGCTATTCTGTTATTATATAAAGTTATATTGTAGTGATGGTTAATTAAGTCTGATGAAACGTCCAGGAGACGTGAAAGCGCTCACTCATCTTTATTTTGTTGTAATAAAGCTTTTATTTGGATATTGGTTGGCTTTGATTGTCCTGGTGTATCCTCCTTATGTGACTATTGGATCACCTCCTACTTCACCCAAACCCACATCACACATACCTGCATATGCGGAGGTCATTACCAGAAACATACCTAAACACCAGAGACCTCCAAAACTCACACACAAGCACGCTACATATAATACTTTGTCTGCAGAACACATTACACATAATAGCTCAGGCACCAGTGTCTCCTCAGTTAAACACCTAAGGTAATACATGAAAGTCGTAGATGATTCCATCGTGTGACACACTGATATCCCTCTCACCAGACTGGAGAAGAAAAAGGTCACAGTCAGCTTTTGCCAGATGCCATGATATGCCATATCTGTCTGTCAACAACAGGTACTGTTATGACTCTGTTATAGTCCATGTTGGTGTGACTGACTTGAGACTTATCGCTCTGGACTATATGGAGAGACACACGACTGAACTCTAGTACTATGTGTCTCAGGCAGGTATGTCCCTAGCCTTATGTAGAATTTTACCTTCACCTAGGATGATGCCTAAATACAAACAGAAATGACTGACCTCCATAATTAGACATCAATTATAACATCAAAGTCTAAAAACATCGAATGTTATAATATCGACCCCATTCAATCGAAACACCAAAAAACCGAACAGTCAGAATAGTGATTTTTTTTCCCACGGAAAAAAATTTGCTGTTCCGACAAACATACACACAACTCAAGCACACCAAAATAAATAATCACACACATGCACTTCACGAAACTCTACACTAAACCAGACATACACCACTAGCTACCCACTTACCTTAACCCAACCCTAACCCTAAGGTCCCTAACTATTGCACACTCACCTTACCCGCTCCCTAACCCTAACTCACCTACCCCACCCTAACCCTCACGTCCACACAATTGCACATTTACCTGACCCGCGCCCTAACCCTAACTCACTTAACTCGCCCCTAACCCTAAAGTCTGTCACTACCGCACATTCACCTCACCTGCACACTAACCCTAAAGTCCCTAACTACTGCACACTCAACCCAGTCCATTCGCTCACTTACCTTAACCCGGTCCGTAACCATTGCACCACACTTACCTGAACCCAATCCGTAACCTCCGTTCACTCACTTCCCTAAACCATCGCACCACACTGCTGTAAATAGCGAAGCCACGGACCACCGAAATCTTACCCTAGGTAAAATTTCGATGTTCCAAGGCTTCGCTACTCTCAGCTTTCGCATTAAAGGGTTCGATATTATAACATTCAAAGTTTTTGAACTTCGATGTTATAATATAGACCCAATTAGGTTAGTGTCTGGTGTCATTCTTAGGGGTACAGTATATGTCAGCCTGGGATGACATGATCGACAGACCTCAGTCTTTTGCCAGAGATGGTCTTCATCTTTCACCCCATGGATTTCGGCTACTGGCTAAGGCTCCTGCCACCCCTATAGTGTCCTTTTTAGGTGGTGTCTCAAGAACAAAATTCCCAATGTAAAAACCACATCCAAAAACAAACTCAAGATTATGCAGCTAAATGGTAGGAATCTCAACACAAAACTGCACTCACTGGAAGCTGTCCTCACCTTGATGTAGACATTTATGCAGTCACAGAGATCTGGATCAAGGCTGTGGGGAGCACCTCAGCCATGCCAGGTTACATCTCCTTCCGCACGTTTACACCTGAAACTGAGGGCATGAAAAATAAATCACTATTCTTTAAAGATAAGTACATATCTAGATTGGTTAAGCAGTATGGCTCCCTGGAGGCACTTCATGTACAATTAACTGTTTATAGGGCACCTATTCAAGTCGTTTCCAACTACAGGACCCCCTCCATGAATCAGGACACCCTTTCTGCTTGTTTGTATGTACTTGATTCTATCAAGATACATCAGAAAACTATGGTTTTGTGCAACCTTAACTACCCATCCATTAACTGGGTAGATTACTTGTGTTCATATTCACTTGCCCAAAGTTTCCTTGACTTTATTAACTGCAGTGGTTTGTACTAGCTGGTTAACACCCCCTCAAGGGGAGCCAACATACTGGATATTGCGCTTAACAATATGGAGGACCACTGTAGGACAACCACTGTGAGGTCCTCCCTGGTGAGATCTGACCACAGATCGCTCTCATTCAAAGCAAATGTCACACTTGTCCTTCCCCAGCAGCAACTACAAGAAAAGATTATCCAAAGCAGATTATAACCTCTTACGGAATAGTATAAATAGCTTCACTGCACCTCCTCCTCCCTCAGATGGAAATGGCAACTATGGCGAGCTCTACACCAATGCTGTATACAAACACCTGTATAACTGCAGTGACTCTGCCATACCTGATAGGACCAAAACAAGCTCCTCAAGGAAGAGCAAACCTGCCTGGTGGACAACTGCTATTAACAGGCTTTACAATAATAACAAGAAATTGCTGTCTAAGACTAAGAGGGAGGGAGCCCTCCTAAACTGGAAACACTCCCTCCTCAGCTTAAACAAGACAATAAGAAGTCTTGTGAGGTCCTCTAAAACAAACTACGACTCCAAATTATCTCCCTCAACAAAGGACAACCACAATGCATTCTCTAGTTACATCCGTAACCTAAAAGGAAAGGCCCAGATTTGTGCCACACTGTTAGTTAATGCTACCACATATACTGAACCTGTGGACATAGCTAACCTGTTGGCCAACAGGTTCTTGGACAACTTCACTCCCCTGTCCCCACCACACATACCCAAGACATCACTACCACCTGTCCCCTACCTTGTACCTCTAAAGAGCAAGCCATAAACACTCTCTGTAAGGCCAAAAATACATGACAAACAAAATAAAAAACATATATTGGACCTGATAACATCCCATCCAACATGAATTAGCCACAACACTGGGTACTTGTAAGCACCAGCTTCATATCAGCTGAATGGAAAACAGCCACCGTTATTCCCTTGCACAAAGGTGGTGCATTCACTGATCCCAGGAATTATAGACCTATTAGCCTGACTAGGCCATGGAGTACATCATCATGGACTCTATCAACAAAGACATAGGTAATCACCAAAAACTTCGCCATACTCAGTATGGATTTGTCAAAGGGTGATCATGCCTGTTAAACCTGGTGGACTTCGTTGAGACAGTCACAAAGGCATTGGATGTGGCAAAATCTCTTCCTACCTGGACTTAACCAAGGCATATGACAGTATTCCTCACTCAGGCATCATAGACAAACTCACCCAAAGTAGGCATCAACTATTATATCATTAGATCAGTCACTAACTGGCTCACTGATAGAACTCATATAGTCAAAATAGGGGAATCCTCCTCCACAGGGTTCAGTCCTGGGACCTGTATTGTTTGGAATCTATTTCTCTGAAGTACAAGCAAAAACTAAAGGTCTGTGGCTGACAAAGTTTGCTGATGACTGCAAACTGGGAGTGATCATAGAATCTCCAAATGATGTCAACATTCCAAATGATGCCAACATCCTACAAGAGGGTCTTACACAAATGATTGGTGTAAAAGTCATGGCCTTAAACTCAGTGCAAAAAACTGTATTATCATTCCTTTTGGTGAAAGCGATCTCCATGCTAACTACCACATCAACAGCAACACCTTATGTATGCACTCAGTGGTGAGAGTCTTGGGCACACAGGTTCACATCTACCTCACCTTTGACCACCATGTCTTCACAGTGGTAAGAAGGGCATTCTATCTTCCTCATGTCATAGGTAATGTTGCTTTTATGTCTGGGACACGAATAAAGAGTCTTCGTGGGTTCTGTTCAAGCAGCTTTATTTCATACAAACACCTTACTGTTGTTAACTTGACTGTAAGTTAGGTAACTTATATACAATTAGTAGCTAAGATCATGTATGCTCACTCCTTGGCTGCTCCTTCAAAATGGCACTAGGGGTTTGCACATGTGAGGGTTATATATGTGCTTGTACAGCCTTGCTTGTTTCTTAAAAATAAAGCACATACTTTATACTATAATCTACATCCTCCCTCTTTGAGAATAGACCATGCAATTGTTATGAGACTGTTTGGCATGCAGAAATAACAGGTTACCCATAGTCATGCATTATACAATGTTAAATATACAGGTATGTACAATCAAGTCCACGTTGCTGTGTATTTCACAGTTGGTGTAGACACTCGTCCATACTGTGTGACATAAAACTGATTTTTAGATTTAGCAACTGGAACATTTTCTGTAAAATGGTTGACCTGTGGAATGTTCAAATTACTTTCCGGAATGGAATTTTTAACACATTCTGGTCTGGAAACAGTGTCTGACTCACTCTTCGGTTTAGAGTCCGCATCGCAGATACAATGTTGTGATTGCAATGATGATGATGATTCTGCTACAGCAAGAAAATGTTTGCGATTCCTCCTGTACTCCACTCCTTCAGAATTTACCAAGTAAGATCTCGTCTCAGCACAGATGCCTGTAATCTTTCTTATTCAATCAAAACCTGTTGTTGTCTGGATTTGTACTGTCTCTCCTTTCCTCGATGGTCGAAGTAATCTGTTTGATTGGTTGTAACTAGATTACTAGATATTATGCTTTTTAAACAATTGAGCCTTGATGGGTTTGGTGTTGTTAGATTTAGGCTGCAAGAAACTTGAAGAAATAGGTAACGTAGCTTTAGTTTGCCTTTAACGTAGTCTTTGAGCAGGTGAGCCAAGAATATCATAACGGGGTATGTTTTTGAGATTAAGCAAATACAAAAAGACATCGGTATTGTCATGCTTTGACCTTTCAAGTAATTGCTTTGCACTCTGCACTGCTCGTTCAGCTAGACCATTGGACTGAGGATATTCAGGACTACTAGTAACATGTACAAAGTCCCATTCTTTCACAAATGTCTGAAACAATTGGCTAGTAAATTGAGTGCCATTGTCAGAAAAAAGTTTGTGTGGATTACCATGAACTGAGAAATGACGTTTCAATTTAGTAATAACAGTAGTTCGGGTTAGGTTAGGTAGGAGATTAATCTCGAACCAATTTGAATAAGAGTCTACCAGAACTAAGTAGTGTTGATTGTTCCACTCAAGATATCATTTGCAACAGTAGACCAAGGTAGTTCAGGAGTTGGACTTAGCTGAAGTGGTTCTCTTTGCAAATGCGATCCGGTACTATTGTATACTGAACAAGAAGAAAGAACTCTATCAATGCTTTTCAGTAATGAAGGCCAAAATACTAATTCTCTTGCTCTTCTCTTAGTGGATGTGGACCCTGGCTGACCACAATGCAAAATCTGGATATATTCTTGTTGTAAGGAAGCAGGAACAATTTTAGGACCTTTAAAAATAATGCCATCTTCCATCAGCAATTCATCCCGGTAAGGAAAATACATTTGCACTTCAGGTGATACGCTAGATTGCTTTGACAGGCAGCCAACATTAACATAGTGATTGAGCTTCTGCAAAATTAGATCAGTCTGTGTGTGATCTTTTAACTTATCAAGTTTAGTGGTGGAAAAATTACACATCGAAATTAAAAGTTTCTGTGTTAGACTGGTCTGTTGTAAGCCTGGGTGATCTGGATAAAGTATCAGACAGATAGACGGATTTGCCTTTAGTGTAGACCATTTAGAAATGGTAGTTTTGCAATTTGAGCATCATTCTTTGTAATATCGGTAGAGTGGAATGAATAGGCTTCTTTAGAATAGTAACTACAGGTTGATGATCAGTTTCAATCTGAATAGCTCAACCATAAATATAATCATGAAACCTAGAGCATGCAAATACTATTGCCAAAAGTTCCTTCTCAATTTGAACATACTGCATCTCAGTTTGGGTTAGCGTTCTAGAATCATAGGCAACCGGTCTGGCCCCTTTTAATGTACAACTGAGCCTAGACCAAATTTTGAAGCATCACAGGAAAGAGTAACTGATTTGTTCACATCATAGTATCTTAATGTAGGTGGGGTGGCAATTTTCTGCTTGAGGTCCTTAAATGCCTTCTGGTGCTGTTCCAACAATGACCATGCAGCATTTTTGTGTTTGAGCTCTCTTCAAGTTGCTGTCAACTCACTGGTATAAATTTGCCTAAATAGTTGACCATGCCCAGAAAACGCTGTAAAGCTTACACAATATCTGGTGCTGACATTTAAAGAATAGCTGCTTGAACAAATGTCCTATGTACGTAACTTCTGGAAGTCTGAATTTGCACATCAAAGGACTGAGCTTCAAGTTTACTTCACGTGCTCTGTCGAGAACTTTCTTGAGGATTCTGTCATGTCCTGCTTTACCATTGCCTCCAACCAATAGATCGCCTACTGTTATGGCACAGGGATAACCCGAAAAAATGTGTTCCATTGCATGCTGGAAGACTTCACTTGCAGAATTTATTCCAAATAGCATCCTTAAGAATCTGTATTTGCTAAATGGAGTACCAAAAGTAGTTAGAAATGAGGATTTGCAATCACTTGCCAAAATGAACTCTTTGCATCTAAAACAGAAAATACAAGGGCATTCGGTATTAGAGCCACAACCTCTTCAGCTGTGTGCATTAGATAATATGGTCTTTTTAATGCTTTGTTCAAATCTCTTGGGTCAATGCATATTCTGATTTCATCTGAGCCTTTTTTATGAGCGGCTACCATGGATGACACCCATTCGGTTGGTTCTTTGACTGGTCAAATCACACCTTGCTGCACCATTTTATCCAAATGAGCCTTAACTTTATCTTGCATAACTATTGGAACTCTTCTTGCTGGTCTGACTACAGCCTAACTTCATGGAATACACAACAGGAAGTTTGCCTAACTTGACATTGAAAACATCAGCATACTCTGAGAAAATGGCTTCTGAAAAATTAGAACTCAGAAATGCATTTATGTGATGAATGTCTTTAGCAAAAGAAACCAGATTCATTCTTAAACTATCTTTGAGAGGCAATAAAGTTTGCACTGGCCTTCAGACTATGTAGAATAACAAGTTGTAACAGTTTTCGGCCAAATCACATAAAAGTATCACTGAACCTTCAGTTTGAATTTCTTCACCTCCATAAGCAACAAATCTTACACTATTGGTTACATTGAGTTGTTCGTTAGTTCTCACTCTACAAAATGTGTCTGCTCATATAACATTGCACTTTGAACAAGTGTCTACTTTGAGCTCTGTGGATCTTCCATTAATCCGGACAGTACAAACACTTCACTTCAAACAAGTTTACTGCATCAACTCTTTCACCGAGCACTGATACACCATCTACATAGAAAGCTGACTGCTTTGGCTCTACTCGATCAATTTGCTTTTTTGCGCGACCTTCCTTTACAACTGTGTGAGGCTTACTTGATTTGCAAAACCTTTTGGAAATGGTTCCATTTTTTACATTTGTGACATTGCTGACCAAATGCTAAGCACTTTTCTCTTTTAGAATCATGGTTCACACCACAATTGCGACAGTTAACAATAAAGCTAGATTTAGGTTTTGCTGATTCATGCTTGTACTGCACTGAGCTGGTGCTGGAGCTTGCATCTTTCTTGGAACTTTCTAGAAAACTTTGTGGTTTCTTTGGAAACCCTGTAGCTGCCACGTACGTAGGCCTGCTCTTGTTTGCCACGTGTTGCATACTATCTGCATGTGCTCTTTAGCCAACTGAAACCATGCTTTTGTCACTTGCAAGCATACTTGTGTGTTTTTCTGTCATCTCATGGATTTGACAACTCTCTATGGCCTTGCTCAATGTTAAATCACTATCACGAAATAAAATCTTTCTCACAGCAGCACTGTTAATACCACATATAAGCCTGTCCTTTATCAATTCATCTTTTAAATCACCAAACCAACATGTTTTAGCTCCGTTTATCAAGTCAGTTATATAACCTGCAAATGTTTTCCCTGGTTTCTGATCTCTTGTATAAAACAAATGCCTCTCTAATGTAATATTCATTTGGGGAGTTACACTTTGAACTTATGCTTGAAACACTCGGGTTTTCCCTTGATTCAGCTTTTATAACAATATGGCAGTCTGCACCTTCTCCTTCATACGCTGCTGGTGCATGCACAAATGAACGCTCTCTTTCTGTGGCCTCTGACCCTGCTAGGTTTAGCAAAATGAGTGCCCTTGTGTGTGTATCTCTGTCTGCATAAGCTGCTTGTATAAAATATTGTATTCTTGTTCAAATATTCTCCAGTTTGCTGCAATATCCTGATCAAATACAAGTGGTAGGGGTCTTCAAAATCTGTCTGCCATATTAACACATACCAGTAAAGGGTTTTGCAAATAAGCATAAACATACACATGTGCACATATGCCAGAACTGTTGCCAATAATTGTCCAACACCTTTGTACTCTGAACTTATACCTTTGTTGAGCTTTTCGGAATTATGTGAATAAACAAACTTGTAGTACTTTTGAATAACTGAACTTTGCAAAAAAACTTCTCAGGCATTTTGGTATTTTTTGTAATGTCATGGTAAGGGCAAAAATGCTAAAGTCATTTGTCATCATTTGCTAAAGTCATTTATCACCATTTTAAGAAATATTCGAGAACTTTATGATCCGACTGAATAATTCACAGGCACTGTAATACTCTTGTAATGCCGTCTTTTGTAAGAAAACACTTCTTATCAGTAAGAAGCATGCCAAGCAACTGCAAAATGTGAATAAATCGAACATCTATTGCCTCAAACTTAGTAACTTTTCAGAGTAGTTGAAGTTTGCAAATAACTGCATACAGCACACTGAAATTTTCCCAAAATGGCGGTACCTTGCTAAGCAACTCTCTACAGTACAAGAAGCACTCTGTAATGGTGGTACTTTGTGAATACATACTCCCAGCACAAGAAACTTTTCAAAATGTCTATACTTTGACTGTATCACACAAAAAGACTGTATCACACAAAATAGTTGCACTCTTCAAAATACATGCACAGTAATAAGCACACACTGTAAGCACTTTTACACACTTTTGAGATACTTCAAATAACTCTAGTTATGCCCTTGATACACTGAGAAGTCTTAGTTATGCCCAAATACAGCACTTTGCCAAAACACAGTCGCCTTGCTTTATTTTTGCTTAATGTGCCCTTTTTCTTTCTTACTATGTTTGTTTTGCTCATTTAAGCCCTTTTTTTTTACACTCAATACACTTTTCTTGTGCTCGTTTTACTCTAAACATGCCCACCTTTGCCTTGAACACACTCATTTTGCTTTAAACATACTAATTTTTGCTTTAAATATACTCGTTTTCCTTTACAGTTAATCGTTTCATCGAAGTTTTATCTTAAACACTGTCTTAGTTAACAAACTTTTCGTACTTTCCACTGGCCTGATAATGCGGTTTGTGCCCTTGCAACTCCTCTTTATTGTCTTTCACATTGAATAAATAGTTTGTGTTATTTCTCATTACCTTCGATTCTTTCTGGCTATATTTATGCACTTTTCTTTCGGTTTTAACCTTTGCTGTCATCTTTGCAACATGGCTCCTACCATTCTTCTCTCTTCCATCCTGGTTCTGACATCATGTTGCTTTTGTGTCTGGGACACGAATAAAGAGTCTTCATGTGTTCTGTTCAAGCAGTTTTATTTCATACAAACACATTACTATTGTTAGCTATTGACTGGAACTTAAGTGGCATATACAATTAGTAACAATGATAATGCATGCTCACTCCTTGGCTGCTCCTTTAAAATGGCAGAAGGAGTTTGCACGTGTGCGGGTTATATTCATGCATGCCTTGCATGCTTCTTAAAGATAAAGCACACACTTTATACTATGATCTACAGGTAAGGTAATTGTTTCCAGAAAAAAAGTAGTTATAACCTCCATGTACTCTTCCCTCATCATGGCAATAATTGAGTACAATGGCCCTTTTGGTATGTACCTTTCCAAGTACCTGCAGCAATTGGAGAGAACACAAAGGTCCCCCCAAGGAAAAGTCAAAGTATTCAGCATCTGTCCTATGTGGATCATCTGAAATGACTGTCATGTTATTCTGTTTCATACAGGCTACTCAGAGGTGATGTGTGCCTTGCATACAAGACAGTCTCTGACCTTGCTTTATTGGGAATGCTGCATATCCATAAGTCAAATGGTACACAGGTTACTCATTTTATAAAGACTTTGACCTGGTATGACTTTAATAAAACCTGCTAGAGGTACAGATTTTTCTCCCAGAGGTTAACACACCTTTGGAACTGACTCCCACTTCATGTCAAAAAGAACACCTAATTGGCCCTCTTCCATTGCATTCTGGACAACTGCATAGGTGACCATAAATTCATCCTGGGGATACAACCTGTGTCCCTCTTAGACAAGAGCAATAGGTATTGATTGTGGATGGGCCCTAGGGCAATTAGCCTAGTAACTTCCTATGATCCCATAGGCTGATGCAAAATGCTCTAACATCCACACACACCAGGTTGGCTGCAGTGACCATAATACACTACCTATCTACGTTTACAAAACACTGCACAGTGCACACACACAAACATAGTCCAAGATAGCTGCAGTTAGAATAGAACCTTTATCTATCTAAGGTTAGAAACTACAGCACACTCAATGTATCACACAAGTTACTGCTCAAGTCTGACATTAGCCTGTCTTTAGGTAATTTTATGGTTGATGATATCAGCAGGACTTATGGAGGGCAAGTGTTGGAGGCCTGCAGCACCTGTAAGGCCCCAAACAGCAGTAAAACATGCCAGTTTGGGATTCACACTTGTGTTGTAGGGAGATGCACATACTCAACAAGTGAGATTAGACCCACTATCTATCTAGTCTTACACACTGCAGATCACAGTATTTAACCCAGATGCCACAGCTCAAGTCTGACATTGACATGGCTTTAGGTAATCTTATGGTAGATGACATCAACAGGCCTTGTGGCGGACAAGCGTTTGGAGGCCTGAGTCAACTGCAAGGGCCAAAAAGTGCAAAACAATGCCAGTTTGGGAGTCAGTGTGAAATCCACACTTGCTCTTTGGGGAGATATATACACATGCATACACATACATATACACCAAGTTGGATGGAGTGAGATCAGAACCCCTAACTAGCTATGTAGTCTTACAAACTACAGATAACAGTACTTAACATGTGCACCATGGCTCAAATCTGCTTTGTAAGTGACTGCAGGTGAAGTAATCCTAGAGAACATAAACAAGCCCCGTGTTGAACAGCTTGGAAGCCCTGCAGAGTCACATTGCTTTCTACTGTCATCTACAGCTAGATGTTAGTAGCCTAACAGTCAGAAAACTGTTTTGTAGCCTAGCTGTGTGACAGCAGTACACATATTGGGCATATGTGTCTGTTTGCATTTGGATGGGCAAGCTTGTCGCAAAACTAATATAGCTCTGTCAATGAGTGTGCACCCAACATAATACATTACACAACTTGTTCAGTTGTTGATGTATGTGTGGTGAAATCCAGCAAACACAGGGGGCTGCAGTGAATGCGGGTATTGTTGCTGCCATAGATACAAACATATATGGCTTCACAGTATATGTACGTATTCATATACTACGCCATGCATTTTCAAGGTTTCCGCATGTTTGTCTATCTTAGGGAGATGTGGTATGACTCACCACTGTCCAGATGTTTGCAGCAAGTAGCTATGTGTGTTTCACACTAAATTGCGGTTTGCTGTCAAATGTTGTATCATTTACATATGATGTGAGAGAACTCTGAACTTCAGATGACCCAACAGTCCTCCAATTGCAACACATGCTATTCTATGCACTTCCACATTTTTGTAAGTGCATTACTTAATGTTTTGACCTTACTTTTCTCCTTTGTTCAACATTATATGTGTTGTAGCACAGCTTTACTTTCCATGATCTGAGTATGTAGGACAATACACACACACACACACACATATATATATATATATATATATATATATATATATATATATATATTTAAATTTTTTAAATAAATTCTGCGATGAGCAATGGATTTGCACTCTGCTTAACTAAGTACATGGGCATGCGCAATGCCATTTTTTGGATTGCTTGCACTTTGCTAAGCAGTCTGTAAATGGGAGGCGCATTGTTTACATGAGAGACTTACTGTTCCATAAACTGACTGCAGCCCACACCTAGACGTATTTCAGGCTGGGATTATGTGTGTTACATAGTATGACCTCTGAACCTGTTTCTGCACTGCTGCACTTCATGCAAATTGGCTAAGACTTTTTAATTAAGTCTTAGATGTGTGGCGCAGATGTGTAATTAATATGTGAAATAAATTAATAGTAGTATAGCACACACAGAGTCACCATCTGTAAAAAAATACTTATTACTACTTCACATGCCAAATATCTGGACACCTCAGGATGAGAGCCCCGAACACCATCACATAAGCTACCTGCCTTAGTCCTTTGAGCCACCGAAGCTGCTTGACAGAAAGGGGATAGTTCATCACACCATCACCTGCATAAATATGTACTTTGTTATTCTCAGTTAACTAACACATAAAATGTAAGTTCAAATTATACAGTACTGTCCTGATACAGTGTGGCATACTAACTGTGTGAAATGCTCATATAGCAGAGATGATTTAGTGTTATGCCAGCACACACATTCATGATAATCCCTGCACATGACTTGGCAGTTGATGGAGTGCTATCCCTTGAGATTCTACCTTGCTCATCTGTTGGTAGCTTGATGTGTACATGAGTGCAGTCTATGGCATCCATTACTTCAGGGTAGTGTGCGACATGGTAAAAATGTTGCATATTGCTGGCCGTCACCTCACGGGCAAGGGGAAAAGATATGTGCTCACTGGCATGTGGGAGCATAGCATCCAGGAATTGGTGGAGTATCCTGAATGCAGATGCCTGTGACACCCTCATCATGTCCCCAGTTGGTCTTTGAAAAGTACCTGTAGCTAGTATCCTAAGGGCTACACATACCTTAGTTTCCACTGGAATGAGTTCCCCTCTGTTAGCTCTGGCTTTGAGTTAAGGGCAGCAGAGCTCACTAAGCTCTTGTAATATGACCCTGTCCACCCTGTAGCGCTCTACAATCTCCAGCTCATTTAGCTGCTGGTAGGTTACCTTGGGCCTGAACACTCTTCTCTTTCTCAGCCTAGGGCTGTTGTCAGCAGCACCAGCAGCACTGATTTAAGCATCTAGCACATATAGATGTAGAACAGCTGCAGCAGCCCCTAGCGTTATCTCAGTTAAAATTTCCAAGTCTCTATTCCAAAGGTCCAGAGTATTGAGAGAAAGTCAGAGTGTAGGGTGTATGCATACTTTATACAATTGTGATGTAGGTCCACCATGTGGGATTGGCTAATTATAATGCAGTTCAACTGCTTAAGATATAATTGACATGATTTAAAGGCCCTACTTTATTGAGCGACCCGGCGCTATGTGCAGCATCAAGTAGCATAGTGTATACAATAATATATAATATTAATGAGTCATACCAGGCTACATCATAAGTGTCACGTGGTTGGCCTGGTCACATGAACATGCTAAGCTAAACCGAATCTGTTTGCAGCAAGTGGCACTTTGCACAAACATGCACACTGAGAATAAAAAATCCATTGGGAATGTAAACATCGTGTAGAAGCCTACACAATGTGCATATGTGGACATGATTGCTCCATATAGCGATTCAACAAATGCATGTCATTTACCCCTCATTTGCATAAATATTCATGCTGACAACCTGGAAACCACATGGTTCATAGCCGTTTAAGCTGGGTAACAGCACAAATGCACCATTGGACAGACCCGATGCAAGACACTATAGTACAGTTGTGTAAAGTACAATAAAAGTGTTATTTTTACAATTTATTTTTATTTTTCTGTTAAACATGTTTGTGCACTGTTGCACAAAGCACAAACATGCAGAAATTAATAATAAAAAAAAATATTAATTTCACATATTCCCTGCCTTTTTCAGACATCCACAATGTACGTCTTGCAAATTTAATTCTGTGATCTAACCTTTTCAGGGGAGTTATGTCCATACTTGTGTACTTTTACATCCCCTTGTTTCCATGTACACTGCTTTATGTGGAAAATTTCTGCATACATTATTAACACGGCCATTGATTCTACACAGATGTCTTCCAGCTTACTGGATCACTCCATCTGGCTAATTTGCATGAAATTCACCTGCTTAAGCCTAATTGCTTGGAAGTTTCCTATTTGCGCTTACATGCATGCCGCTAAGTGGGGTTTACTGAATCTAAAACTGTTTGCGCTATGCATACACAAAAAAAAATTGTGTAAGCTTTACTGAATCCCCCCTAGAATGTTTAAGAAGATTATACAACAATAGAAAAAATAGACAAGGGGATACAGAAAGGTAGAAATGAATCAGCACGAGGATTAGATGGTATAAGTTATGAGTATTTTAAAGAAGTGAAAAAGAACACAGAAGATTTCTGTTATTAAATATAAAATGAATGAATGAAGGAATGTATGATGGAAGAAGACATGTGGTAAAGTGTTAAAAAATTATATGGGAAAAGGATGAAAGAAAGATATAAAAAATTGGAGGCCTATAACACTAGGGAATACTGACTATAAAATATTTATGAAAATACTACAAAAAATGGAAAACGTATTAGACTGAGATGATAACAAGATGAAGTTTTGGTGTCATATTCAGAGGAGCAAGCAGATGTGTTTGTTTTATCCTGGGGTGATTTAATGGAAAAAAAAAACAATTTCCAGAACAGTGTTGATGTGTCATAAGGAACTACAGTCACTCAGTAATACAAGCAAAACTTATACTTATGCAAGTGTTGCAGCAGCATCTGGGGATCACATAAAGAAAGCAAACATTTTGCACAGAAGACTAAACCTGAAATTCATATCAGAACAAGAAGTAAACAAAAATGGACAGATATATCCCCAAAGTTCTGGTCTTCCATCAGCCAACTATTACACCCAGGCTCTCAGAGCAGTCCATCCCCTGAACAACAAAAAACTCCCACTGAACTTGTTACCCTCTTCAATTCCTATTTAATTGACACCTAACCGCCACCTTTCCTACAGTTAACAGCACCACCACCAAGACAGCTGATGATAATCCCAGAAAACAAGTCTACCCTTAACCCTAACCTAAAATTCCCACCCATACCCACCAGCACAATAATTAAACTTTTACTTAAGCTAAAACCCTGTACTCTGGCCCCTGACAATCTACCCCCACACTTCCTGCAGCTAGCAGCAAACTCTGTAGCTTATCCCATCAGCATACTCATTAACAGATCAATTAAAGAATCCCTTGTCCCAGACATCTGGAAAACAAAGCATTCATTCTTCCCTTACATAAAGGTGGCACCAACACAGACGCCACAAACTTTCGACCCATAGCAATTCTCTCACCCCTCTCTAAAATACTGGAAAAATGCATCCATGTCCAACTCCTCAACTACCTGCATGAAAATCTAATTTTATCACCCACTCAGCATGGTTTCAGACCAGGACACAGCACCACTACCACCCTCCTATCCTTCCTTGATACAGTTAACCGGGCATGGGATTCTGGTAAAATAATTGCTTCACTTTTCCTTGACCTCTCTAAAGCTTTTGATACCATTTCCCACACTATCCTACTCTCTAAACTATCCACCCTCCACATTTCTCCCCTTACCCTACAATAGTTCAACAGCTATCTCTCCAATAGGCAGCAATCCACCAAATGGCAACAGTCGTACTCTCCCTTCCTCAATACTTCCATAGGGGTACCCCAAGGCTCCATACTTGGTCCTCTCTTATTTAGCATCTTTATTAACAACTTTCGCATCACTCTCCCACAATGCTCAGTAATCCAGTATGCTGATGACTCTACAATAATATGCACTGCAAATTCCTGCTCTGAACTCCAGCAAATTACCCAGAATGCCCTCACATCTACTAAATCTTGGATGCTTAACAATCATCTTGCCCTAAATCCCAAAAAAACTAAACTAGTCATTTTTACTCTTAGGGAAACCACTACATTTGATAAAAAACTCTTCACTATACAAGCCAAAGACAATACCACTATAGAAGTTGTCCCACACACTAAATTACTAGGCATTATTATAGATGAAAACCTTAACTTTGACCTACACATAAACAATAACATCAAAAAAACACACCAAAAGCTTGGTATGCTTTACAGGCACCAACACTTTCTTAGCCTCTCTACTAGACAAACCCTTGCAACTACCTTTTTATTACCCTCTCTCCTTTATGGTGCCCCTCTCCTTACTAATATCCGAAATTCTACAAAATCCAAACTTGCTATGTGTTACAATAGAATAGCAAAATTTCCACCAAGGCCACATTCTCATCCCACCACTGTAAGTCACTGAAACAAATAGGGTGGCTGGAACTCCCCCACCCTCTCTCATTCACCCAACTAACAACTGTGCACAAAATAATCTACAGACCCACAGACAGTCCTGCTCTCTCAACGCTACTTGCCAAATACCATTCCAGCAGGCATCTAAGATCTGAAAATCATCTACTTCTAAAAGTAGATAAGCCCAACTTACCTGCTGGCCAACTCCTCTATGCCTTCACCATCGCCAAACTATGGAACTCACTTCCGCCTTCTATAAGAAACACAGGTAGCACCACCACCTTCAAACAAATGCTGAAAAATCATCTCAACTCTTCCTGGCTATGTTCCTGCTCTATAACCTAACCTCTTCACTCTCCTTATATGATTACTAAACTTCTATGACTTTTGCTACTAGTGACTGATGATATTTTCTCCATATTTATTTTTATCTCCACTTGTTGATACTGGTGCAATAATACTGATCTCTGTTTGCACCACTCTGATTGAATTCTGCTTTAATGTATATTTTCTGTATATATTGCTGTAATCAAACAAACTAGATTCCTGCTTTTATGTATATATTCTGTATATGCTTTTATGTATATATTCTGTATGTTACTATATTTACTACCTGTAACACTGTTTCTGCTTCTGTACTAATTAATGTTTATATTTTTTTTGTATCTCGTTGGAGCTTTTCTTCCCGGGCCTCCACTGAAAATGGGCTCTTTTAGGCCCAGTGGACTTATCCTGGTAAACAAATGCAATAAATAAATAAATAAATAAATATATACTATTAAGCTTCTAGGCTTTGTTCATATGGACTTGCATGTTATTATTCACCTGGGGAATTAAAATTTTGCTGACATATTTTGAAACACATGAACTGGCCTATATATTTATAGGCCTTCTTGATAAACAACAGGACTATGAAGTTTATAAGCACGTGTTATTTCCAGTTATTTCCAGTTTAACATTGCAGGTAAAAAAATGTTTTTGCAAATTAGAAGCATTGATTTTGAATATATGGATGCAAAAAAAGTGTCTTGAAAAAGAATGAGTCTGTTTTTGATGTAAAACATGTTATGATATTGGGATATTTGAAATGGTGGCAGTGGATCAATGGAAAAAACGAAAATTGTTCATTTACCTAGTGTTTGTGCTGTAAACATTGTAAGAGGTCTTTTACAATATGAAGGCCATCCTAAGACATTTTTTGTGGAAAACTTGACCTCTTGTTATATGTTTGTCCTTTTAAAAGACAGTAAATGTGGGGATAAAGGGCATACAATTAAGGAATGCATTTCATTAAGGTAATGCAGGACATATGTGGTTTAACTGTCGGGGAAACAGGAACTTTCTTCTGTAATGCAAGATTAAGAGCAATCAGAAATTACTCAAGTAGAGCTGCATAAGGAAGACATCTGCGATGGTGCAGTGGTAGCGTTGTTGCCTCACAGCAAGAGGTTCTCCCATTCAATTCTCGGCTGGAGTGCGGGGAGTGCCTTCTTTGTGGAGTCTGCATGTCCTCCCTGCGGTTGGGTGGGCATTCGAAAGACATGCGTAAATGGGCGTGCCTTCTTGAAGGTTGGACATCGAGCTGGCACACCGGCATTCGTGAAAATCTACTGCCAATCATTAGCGGACCGGAGTTCCGCTGTGGCGACCCCTAACCGGGAAAAGAAAAGCCGAAAGACAAACAACAACAGAGCTGCATAAGGAAGGTGCCTGCAGGTCTTCTTCTGGGGTAGATACACTAAATAAAATTAATGTGCAGGAAGTACAGGCAGGAACAATGTCTGTCAGTCATTAAATAATGCATTAGAAGAATTTGAAGGGGGAAATAGTGACAATGGGCAGAACCCTGCTTAAATTGAGGAAGAGAAAACATTAGCAGTGAGAATATGGAAGAACCAGGGAAGAAAAAAGTGGTACTATAGGTAGAAGAGCCCACAAATAAAAAAAGAAAGCTCAAAGGCATGCATAGAAATAATAGAATGAAAAGCAATGATTTATTTCTGTATTTTATCGATAAATAGCAACAGCATTAAGAGTGACTGTAGAAGAATTACAGTATTGCAGTAGTAGTAGTTTAAAAAAATATGATTTTATAATTCTCCTGAACACTAGATTGTTTTCTTATTGGGAAAGAGAGTAATTTGGTAAAATTTGGGGGGATGGCATTATTTGGATAGTTAGGACTGAGACTTGTTCAAGTATTTCTTTCCTTTATAAATGGGTTATGCAGTTACAATTAAAATGTTTTTGATATTAGGGACAGGTTGGGAGTTAGTGGTGGATGCAATGGTTAGACATGCTATAGTTAGAATAATTTCACTATATGGTAGTATGAAATATCAGGAGAGATGCAGACAACTGGAGGATGTGAGGGAATATGTAGTAGTAAACTTACCAAGTGCAGTAGCAGATGACTTCAGTTTTAATATAAGACAAAAGGTAAGCTATCCAAAGATGTCATTAATGATAAGCAGCGTTTAATGATAGGTGATTTGCAACTACAATAAGATGAAATATACAGATGTTATAGAGTGGAATGCCAGACTGAGACATACAAGTTTCAGAAGGCAAAAATAATGACTGGCTTTTCTGATCATTGTGCTATACAGGGGATGTTTGGTAATGAAGAAGGCTTAAAATTAGTTAAATGGATGGAGGAGGAAAATTAGCAGAGCAGGGTAAAACAACTATGGAAAGAGAGTTTAACTATAAAAGATTTGTATGTGTCCCTTACTGATTGGTGGATAAGATTTAAAGACAAATATAGAAAAGAATATATATTGTATGGAAAGGAACAGTATCTAAGGAAGAATTTTTTATAGATCATTTCTTCAGAAATATGGATATTTAGTAGAAGCAAAGTTAAGATTTTCTAAGGAGAGAAACATACATTTATGATAAAAATAACCAAAGGTTATAGACATTAATATATAGACAGAGATACTTTTTAAAAAGGAAAAAAAGAGGTCTTACCTTTATTTAGAGTTTATGACACTTGGATAAGCAAAATATTATGACCATTGCAAAAAATCTATACAGCTAAAAGCTCCCTATTGAAATGTCAGCACAAAAAATGCCAAGTGCCAGCAATCTGAAAAACAGAGTGAAAACCCAAGAGATGAGTGAATCTTAAAGATTGCTCTTCTCCTTTAAACTTCTTTTTTTGCAAGGGGGAAAGTCACCTTGTTCCCCCCAATATGGGGGGCAAGCTCCCACACCCCCTGAACTTGTATATACTGACTCAAAGATTGTCATACCTTGGAGAAAAGAGACTATTCCTGGAAATGTCCATCTCGGACTTAGTCCATGCTTTCATCCATAGAGTCTCTGTGTTTCAGGACTCCCTCTAGTGGATTCTGATATTTCAAATAGTTAACTGCTGTGGTGGGGCTGTGGTAGCGTTGTCGCCTCACAGTTAGATGTTGCCCATTCGATTCTCAGTTAGAGCGTCTTCTGTGTGGCAATATGCGTGAATGGGCGTTCATTCGTTGAAGGTTGTGCGTTAGGCCCGGCAAGCCAGCACGTAAAAATCTACTGCCAATCATTAGCGGACCGGAGTTCCACTGTGGCGACCCCTAATCGGGAAAAGCTGAAAGACACAACAACAACCATGGAGAAAAGTTGTATAAATGCAAGGAAAGTGAAGAATTAAGATACTTGTATTGATTAAAGATGGATGTAGATATCAAAAATGTATTAATAGAAAAATTGAGTTAGATGATCTTGCAATGGTATTAGAAGTGGTAGATAAAGACAGCTGTCCAGGCAAAGATAGACTCAGTTATATTTTTTTATTTCATTGGTTGATGTACAGAAATATGGATTCTGGATGTCTTGAATGTATGGCTCACTACATTCTGTTATAAATTTTTTTATGGAAAAAAGGGTGATAAACAGGATATGAAAAACTGGAGGCCTTTTGCTCTTTTTAATACAGATTACAAAATCTTGATGAAAGTTCTAGAGGTGAGAATAAGAAAATATTAGATAGATTTTAATTTAGTTTAATTTAATTTAGATAGATAGTAGATATTTGATGACAAGAATGTATGGTTTGCAAAAGTAATAAATTAAGGAACTATAAATTAAGGAACTTTTATTGTTAATTAAACATGTGGTGTCCAAAAAGCAGGCAAGAAGAGAAGGGGTATTTTTGGTATATGACATAGCAAAGGCCTTTGATAGTTTAGAGTGCAGGCCATTGTGGGAAATATTTTGACAGCATGGCTTTGATATCAAGATGCAGAGACTGATACATACAGTATACAGTAGCTCAACTGTGCCACTGTTAATAAACAGTTGGGAAGGTATTGACAGAGAAGTTAGACAGGGATGCCCATTACATTCTTTTTTGCTTGGTAATGAATGTGGTAATTAAGTATATGGATGTAAAACTTTTAGTGGGATAATGGGAGTTATTTAAGAGGTGAAACAAATTTATGCAGATGATATAATGCTAGTTTCTCATAATAAACATTTATTTACATATTTATTCGAGGGAAAGGAAAGGACATTAGGGAAACTATAATTATAATTAAATAAGGAAAATGTAAAGGGTTTGGGCGTACATTGGGATACCAGGTATAAATGCTACTGAATTAAATATAAACGTTTTAAGCCGTACTTTTAATGGACAAGAAAGTGTTCAGAAACGATGGAAAGGGGCGATTTCAAAAATGAAGAACATAGCTTTTGGAAAACCTACAAAATGTCATTTGGGAGGAGTGTTTATTAATAAATGGGTCACTTATGGGAATAGCAAGTTACTTAGCTGGTATTTTTATTTTACATAAGGTAAATGAAAAAAGGAAAGGGAAATATTACATTTTTTTTTTTTTTTTCTGGGGATCCCAATTAAATCCCTTCAGAAGAAATATTGTTTACAATGAAGCAGAGTTCTTCTGGTATTATTACACATGTATTATATTGCAACATGTTAAAGATAGGGACAAACATTTGTTGGGTGATGTTTTATTTAAAAGATATCAATCTTTTGGGGATAGTTATGAAAAAGGAAAGGGTAAGAACTGATGGGGAAGTAGACATGAACGAATTTCAGAATATGATGCAGAAGTGTAAAATAAGTTTCCATGACTTGGTGGCTGGTAGGAAATACTGTACACATATTATGGAACTTTTCTATTACGCTTTTTGTGGTGGTTACCCTTACTAAAATTACCTATTAAACAAAATATGAGGTATAAAACTTTTGTAAAAAAAAAGAGGTGTCATATGCAATGATGTAATGAAGAATATGATGAACATGTTTTCTTAAAATGTACTGGAGTTTAACACTTTTTTGGGGGTACATTATACAAGGAATTCCCATTTGAGGAAATAAAAAATGTATTAATTGCTATTCTAAAATTTAGTGACCATGGGATTTCATGGAATGCACATATTAAGAAAACACAGTAATTTTCTCTGCTATTTGGTTCGTATGCTTGGCAGGATACCAAGAAGTATTATATACTACGATGTGTTGTTTGACTGAAGTTTTCCATAGATTAAAGTATTGGTTATGGATAAAAGATTTGGGGGATGACTTATTTATTATTGTTCATTTTTTCTTATATGATCTTTTCAGGTTTATAAGCTGGAGTGTCTTTCTGAAAATGTGCAGATGTTCTTTATTTTTTATGTTTGTAATAAAAGATTCCTTATTGTACATATTTTCTTTGTACATTTATAAATATGTAAAAATGTATTATTTTGTAATTTTTGTATAAAAATTAACAATACCCTACTCTTTTTTTCAATAAGTATAGTGGGATCTTTTACATCCACCTGCACTACCACCAGCTCAAATAGATGGGACCTCATTTTAATGTCTCAGCTGAAGGACAACACATTCTGGAGTGCAGCACCCCTCATTGTCCTATGCCGTAGTGCCAGTATTGGAAAATTAATCCAAGTACCTGGTGTGGGAATAGAACTCTTAGCTTTCTGATCAGCACTGCTGAGTAACTGCCACTACAATGACAATTTAGAGATGACTAGTCATGCTATCTGTAGTACTGCAGGAGTGTCCATGTTATCATGTCATCTGCATAAATGATAATATAGAGATGTGGTTGGTTGGCTATTAATATATTGATGAACAAAGAGGAATATAGAAGGGAGAGAACTGAGTTTTGGGGTTCACATGAAAAGTGGGGTTACTAGGGAGGTAGTGGAGTCAAGCTGAACTGAGAAGAATCTGTTGGGGAAGATGATTGGAACCAATGTAATGTGGTGGGGACTGTTGCTTCCTTGCAAGAATGAGTCCTAGAGAAGGCAGTAATATATGACATCAAAGGCCTTTGTAAGGTAAGTGAAGAAGGCACCTGTGTACCAATCCTTATTCGTGCTTTGGAGTACTTCATCAGGAAGGTATAATGGGCAGTCAAAGTACTCTACCCTACCCAGAATCCATATCACTGACAAGACAAAATAACATAGAGTTGAACATAGTGTGACAGTTAGTTGCAAATAAGTTTTTCAAGGATTTTCATGAACATTGGCAGGATAGGTAGAGTTCTGAAGTCATTGGCAAAAAAGGATTTTGGGGGGTTTGTAGAGGGGTTTTACAATGGCTGATTTATACAGGTGTTGCATAATACCTTTTGTGAAACAAAGATTGTGCAGGTGTTTGAGGGTTCCACTATATAACTGTGTAAAGTGATGAACCAGGTGTAAATTACATCGACCCCATGCAGTGGAATAAGTGCACTTGAAGAGTTATAAATGGATTTTGATTGTAGTTAAAGACCACTGATTTGTACCTCCTGGTGAATTTTTGACTACGCTAATTAGGCTGAGAAACCTGTCTCTGAGCTGAGTGGAGAGGGAAACTTTCCATTTGCACCATGCCTCACCTCTAAGTTTGCTGAGTGCTTTTAATTCTTTGAGGAACCAGAGATTGCAGGGAGGTCGGAGGAATCTGATGACTTCTGTGAAGAATGTGTCTTGGAGCTGGGAGAGGGCATTGGTGAGAGTAGGGTCCAGATAGGTGGAGTATTGGATTGTTAGGCAACGTTCTCAGTTGGTATTAGACATTTGAGAGTGATGTTCCTTAATATTTGGTCATAAGGTGGCATCTGCCCTCTTGGGGGGTTTATATGGTAATTTAACTGTGGATGTGAGGGGACAGTGGTCAATAATTGAGGATAGTAGGGTGTCAGTGTTGCTGATACCATTTAGAATTTTAGTAATATGAGGTCTAAAAGGCAGTGATTTTCTGTGGACAAATTTGATCTGGTACAGCTATTGACCTTTTGTATAAGATCACGTTGGAGATGAAATATAGGATATCACAGTTTGTTGGGTTAAGAAGGTTTAAATTGAAGTCTGTTAGATTAAGCGTGCCTTGGAAAGGACTGCAATTGTGAATTGTGCTTGAGATAAGAGCTTCCAATTTGTTTATATTGGCGATAGGGTTGGTAGGCTACGACAAAGGTTGGGCCAGGCTGATTCTTGATGGAAATTGTAATTGCTAACCAGTTTGGGTCATGACCATTGTGAGAAGTTGTTTTAGTAATGCTGGTCTCTCTCTCTTTCTCTTTCTCAAAGGTATAATGACCTCAGACCATCCATAATTCACTCTTATGTGAATAATAAGTCTTACTCAGTTTAATTTCTCCAAGCATTTTGGGTTTTTAATACCATGATGGGAATGGATGCCATTCCTAAGTCGGCGTGTGATTAGAATTCATGAAATTAGTCTTGTTTTAATTTTTGATGCTAGCCAAGATTCCATTGTGAAGTGAGCAATCAACCAGAGCAACTGCATACTTAAGCTATTATGTTACAACTGTGACTCAGCCTTGGGTGACCTTCCTATGATCCTATGAAATTGTATAATGCACCCTTTTTTATTTTTATTTTTATATTAACTTACAAACATTCACTAACCCCAAAGCTTTACATAATGACTGAGTGCTTTAAACATTTCAGCAGACATTACATTATACTCTGCACCAATGTCAAGTCTAACAATCTCCATTCCAGTTATTAGCTTTAACCCTTTCTTCTAAGATTTCATGATTCACCAGTTGTACCTTTTCTGTAGTTTTTCTTGCACACTATTTAATCCATATAAAATATGCCCATGAACAACCAATACAAATTATGCACATGAACATTTCATTTATCACTGCATGTCGTCATCAGTACAACTTCTTTTAAATGTTTCTTCCTCTATCTCTTTGAATAAGCTAGGCCCCTATGCTTTAACTTTGCCACCATTATATAATGCATATAATACTCAGTAATGTAGTTTTTTTCTCTTTTAATTTCCTTTCATAGCCTGCGGACATCAAATTTTGTCTTCTGTCACTCAGACAGTAAGAGTTCTGCTGCAGATCACTCAACTAAGAACTGGCCCTATGAAAAAGCTGTACCTGTTAACAACAGCCTACTGGGATTATGTGTTACTGCGGTTCCCTATCAGAAGCCTGAAACACTATAAGCCTGAAAATCAAAATCCTGAAAACTATAGACTGAAAGTTCAAAATCCTGAAAGACCAAAATCCTGAAACTCAAAATCCTGAAAACACAAATAATGCTAATATGTCACTATAAAGACACTAATGTCTACCAACTGACCCTGACCCTAACCCTAACCCTAACGTCCGTCACTATCGCACACTCACCTGACCCGCGCCCTAACCCTAACTCACTTAAACCGCCCCTAACCCCAATATTTGTCACTATTGCATACATGCCTAACCTGCGCCCTAACCCTAACTCACTTAAACCGCCCCTAACCCTAACATAAAACCAACCGCACACTTACCTGAACCCAACGCATGACCCAACACCACAGGGCTAACAATAGCAAATCCACAATGACGTCAGTATGTCCATTTTGTGTTTTCAGGATTTTGAGTTTCAGGATTTTGGTCTTTCAGGATTTTGAACTTTCAGTCTATAGTTTTCAGGATTTTGATTTTCAGGCTTATAGTGTTTCAGGCTTCTGATAGGGAACCGTTACTGTACAATGAAAGCAAGTTTAACATGATGAGCCAAACTGTGTATTAATGTAAAGCCATCAGACATTTCTTGCTGTTTGCTGGACATTCCTGCAAGGGAGTGGTACTTACACTTACTTAGTTCCTCCTTGGTCAGTGCCCATTCATGTGAACATTAGATTGCACTGTCTAAACCAGTTACATCCTCCCCAAGCTCCTTAGTTTCTGCATTCATTAAAGGAAATTAAACAAGTTTAAGTTTATGTTTCCATGCTAATGGCTCAGTAACAGCTATAAACTGATTGCTTTCTGAATTAAAGGATCTCTCAGGCTGACTAAGCCCAACTATGCTCAGCCTTGCTATACTGAGCTATGCCACCCAACTCCAATTCCCACTCACCTCACCTTACTCCAGCACTATATTACTCATATCAATTATGACACCCAGTTTCTATACTTCCCCAAAGTACTTTACTATTATAGAATCACTGCTCTTTCTATTCACATATTCCCATCTTCCATCTAATATTTAGCATCACTAAAAACACCCTTTCTCCCTCCCATATTGCTCTGCCCTTTATTCAGTCCTTCTGAGACCTCTCCTTCAGCGTACCTCTAAGCAATCTTTAGCAATACTCCCACCTGCATTCATCACGTCAATCTCCCCATATAATACAGACTAATCTTAATCAAACTCATATTATCACCACTAATAGCAATGCTTCTAACCAGTATGCTGCTATGTTGTGTGCTGTCTGCATTAACTCATCTCACTATCTGTCGTATATCTCTCATACTGACAATTATTACTTCGGATAACCCACTTTTACCACATAATAACTCACCTCGAATCTCCCACAAAATATCACCTTACCTCTTCTGTTAGACTTTCTATGACCTCTTAAGCTACAGATACAAGTCAAATTTCTTATCAGCAAAAACCTAAGCCAAAATTTAAATGGCTGTACACTTTTTATACAAAATAATTCCACCCAGAAACTCAGTGGTGATTTCACCCCAACCCTGGCCCCACTAAAGAGCAACCCAAGAACCCAGGCAACACAACTGCAAAGGCTTTTAGATCTATTTTTCCATCTATCTTTGAATCCAAACCCCTGCTTTTAACACGAACATTAGAAGTATATGCAACAAAATCCAAGACATTCATGCATATCTAGCTACTCACTTTCTGACACATTAGTTGTACTGGTTAAAGAAAGATATATTAGATAATGAAGTTCTTCCCCCTTGGATGTAATATACTTAGATTTGACAGGAAAAGCAGATATGCTGGTAGTTTTACCATTATCAACAAAAACAGGTTAGAAATAACACCCCTCCCCAGAGAGAACCCAAAGTTTAACAGTGAGGAACTCCAGAAATCATACCTCAAAATAAACAATGCAAAGTCTCTATGTATTTCAGCAATTTATTTTCCACCTGGTAACAACATTTCAACAACAAAAGATATCCTGTACTAGATATCTCTCACCATATTCAACAAGAAACTGTTACACTAGGTGGCCTCAACAAAGACTGGCAACTGATCAACAGTGATACTCCCTCAGAATCAATTAACTTATACGGATTTACAGAACTAATCAACTCAACCATTAGGCACAATTAACCACCTTTCCACCTATGCAGTCAGTAACTAACCAAAACTTCCCATCACTGCCCATCAACCTAACCTCTCTACTAGATAATAACAACACATTCTCCTTAAAACCAGTCCCAACCCACAACATACACAAATACTTGCTCAGGCTAAAACCCACAACCCTGCCAGCTGACAACCTACCCTCAACATACTTAAAAATAGCAGCTGAAGCCATCTCCTATCCAGTTTCCCTACTAATTTAACCATTCCATATCTGAGCAACGTATCCCCACTCTATGAAAAATTGCTCACATCATACCCCTACAAAAAGGAGGTCCCTCCACTGACTTCTCTAACTATCATCCCATAGCAATCCTATCACCTCTATCAAAAATCCTTGAAAGGTGTGTTCACACCCAAATACTTAACCATCTCCTAGACAATAAATTACTTACAAATACTCAGCACAGCTTTCGTCCCTACCATAGTACTACCACAGCCCTTATTAGCTTCACTACCACCATCAGTCAACTTAGAAATAAAGGTGAGCTAGTATCAGCAATCTTTTTAGACTTATCAAAAGCCTTTGATACAGTGTCTCATAACAAACTGCTGACTGCCTTGTCCAAACTGAACCTAAGCTACTCTACTCTAGCCTGGTTTCAGAACTACCTCATAGATTGGCAACAAGCGGTACAGTGGAACAATGCTCTTTCTCCCTTACAACCAGTGACTATGAGCGTGCCTTAAGGGTCTATTCTTGTCCCCCTCCTTTTTAACCTATTTACAAATAATCTCCATAATTCTACAACTATAGCCACCTTTATACAGTATGCAGATGACTCCACTGTCATATGTTCTGCCCCAATTCTACCTGAACTACAGAACTTAACCCAAACATCCTTCAATGCTATTGAATCATGGTTGGCAGATGCCCATTTAATCTTGAACCCAAATAAAACTAAACTCATGCTCTTCCTTTCCACTAAATTCAAAACCCAATCCACTTACTTCAACATCACATCAAGTAATAAGACTTTGATTGAACCAGTAGCTTCCACCCAACTTCTCGGTGTTGTTATTGATCAAAATCTGAAGTTCAACTTATACATTACCCAGACTGTAAAAAAAGTACACAAGAAAATAGGTACCTTATACAGATGCAAAAACTACCTAACCACAAACTCCAGAATAACCACAGCCAGAACTCATCTTCTGTCAACTTTACTATATACCTCACCCATCCTTACCAACCTCTCCAAATCAGACCTAAGCAAGCTAGATGCCTGCTATAATAAGATAGCTAAATTTGCCACTAGCTGTCCTCCTAGAACCCATCATTGGATTAGAACTACCCCACCAACTCATTCTCACGCAACTCTCTACCACCCACCAAATGTACTATAAACCCAATAAAACACCAGCTCTACAAGGCCTCCTAAATCCCCATATAAGTACCCGTCCACTGATCCACTAATAAAGCTCTAATTGAAGTAACCAGGAGTAAAAATAGCTCAGGTGACTTTCTATACTCCTACTACACTGCTAAACTGTGGAATGCCTTACTACTTGAAATTAAAACTATAACTAGCTTAAAAACTAAAGCATCACATTAAAGCCCACCTCACCAATTCTGGGACTTGTACATGTACTGGGCATGGGTAGCCCAAACCATGGAACTAGCTGATTTTAAAATTTTAATTGCATATGTAATGAGCATTGAATTTAAGTCATATGACTACCTTATGTTGTTTTTTTTTCTTTCTCACTGTTAATATCTATCAGATTTTAAGTCTTCAGTTTGCTATGCTACCTGTTTATAAATCTAAGTATCATAATTGCACTCTTATTGCATACAATGTCACTACCTGCTACTACTGCAAGAACTGTCGTCTAGAAGCATTGTTATACAATATTATTGGTCTTGTCTCCCACTTGACCAATTTATTCTGTTCTAGTCTTTTTACCGTTATGAATGTCTGTTACTAATTTTTTTTCTTTATTGTATTATACAATTTTCTTTCTACGAACAAAATAGTTACTAACAATGGAGCTTTTCTCCCCGTGCCTCCACTGAAAAAGGGTTTTATGCCCAGTCGGACTCTCCCGGTAAACAAATGTAAAATAAATAAAATAAATAAATAAATAAACTATAACACCCAATCCAAATGCATTAATATAACCAAATATACAGTGCAACAAAATGTAAGACAGACACTTTTATCAATACTCTGACCTAATACAACTTGAACATATTACAATCCATGCCAGTTGATGTTCTGCTGCTGCTGTCTCACTTTAATATTTATTTATTTATTTATTTTACATTTGTTAACCGGGTTAGTCTGACTGAGCCTTTGGCTCATTTTCAGCAGAGACCCAGGGAGAAAAGCTCCTCAGAGAATAAAATTTAACAAAATTCACTTATAGTCAGCAAAAAATTACTATCAGGTTACAATAGTAAATGAAATGATTAAATAGCAACATGATTGATTTTAGGTATAGACAGCATATATGCAATAGTTGGATGGACAGAGGCTCTGCAGTGCAGTAGAATTTAACAAAAAATCAGTTACAGTCAGCAAAATTTACATGAAACTTCTATGAATATTCTTAACAGCCTGGCCTCTGTAGAAATGAAAAGAGTCAAGTCAAACCCTGCTCCATGGCTAACTGAAGAAACTAAACCATCATACCTCAAAGAGACAAATCCTAGAGAGACTGGCAGAAAAAGCAAAACACAAAATACGTTTCAGAAGTCATCTAAGAAATGGTGTTAAGGATTGCATTAAAATGGATAAACAAGCCCCCCACCTTCTCCTTCTACTTCTAATGCTACTGACTCAATAACATCTCAATTCAGCTCTTACTTTTTACAGGTGGTACTCTCTCTGACTAATAATAATGACCAGGGGTGGCTCGTGCTATAGGACTGCGGGACTGCAGCCCTCCCGCCTGTAAAATGTGTCCCCCACCTGTAGAATGCATAAAATAAAGTCTCCAGTCCCCCCACCGTAGAATATATAAAAATAAAAAAAATCTTGGACTCTGCGCATGCATGGTTAGTTCCTGACTGCTGTGTTAGGCAGACCAGAACTCCAAGCATGCATGCACAGGCATTCCTGAGCTCCAGACTGCTCAATTAGGCAGTCTGGATAGGGAAGGCAGGAAACTCTGCCCTTCCAACCCAGAGATCTGTGTGGTGACGACTGCACAAACTGGAAGGTCACCAGACTGCATCGCCTGCAGGCTGGACCAATAGCAGGAGGCTACAGCCTCCTCACATCTTGCGGGAGACCACAGCATGCGTGGGCTAGTATGGAGGACCAATCGGGCTACTGCAGAGTACAGGATCACATTTCGCACGGGCCAGTATGGAGGACCAATCGGGCTGCTGCAGAATACAGGATCGCATTTCTGGAAACAGCAGGAGACCACAGCTGCAGAGTACAGATCACATAGCAGGCCGTTCTGAAGACAGGAAGGTGGTGATCACTGCAATGGGAGGCCATCTGTGTGTGTATGTATGTAACGCCCCAGTTGCTTCATGATGGTGGGTAGAGAATAAGGCTTGAATCCTGTACCTTGGGCCCAAGTGAAAGAGTCTGAATTCCCTACACACCAACATTTCTAAAACATTTGCAGATTTTTGCCTCATATTTGTTCTGTTCCTCATAAAATCTGTGGTTTCTGTATTTTTGTTACTTAAAACAGACAGTAGTGCAATGGTGCAGTGGTAGCAGTGTTGCCTGACAGCTATGGGTTGTCTGGTTTGATTCGTGGCTGGGGTGCCTTCTGTGTGGAGTCTGCATGTCCTCCCTGTGTTTGTGTGGGTTTGCTCTGGTGTCCTCAGTGGATATCTGTCCCTATTTTTTGGACTGTATTCCCCCATTATTGGCTTTGTTCAGGTTTTTTGTGCCAAGGTTGAGAGCTATAGTGATAACTGAACTCACTGAATATGTTTGGGGGCTGTATTCCCCCATTATTGTCTTTGTTCAGGTGTTTTGTGCTAAGATGTTGACAGCTATGGTGAGAACTGAATTCACTAAATGGTAGCCATTTAAGTTTCAGTCTTCCTTTCTTTCATAAAAATAGATGATTTGGCATAGTGGTATGTTGCTCTGGCTGTTTTGCACAGGGACCTGGGTTCAATACTTGGCAGTGAAATGTATGGTGGTAACAAAGCATTTTATTCTAGCAACTTTCCAACATTATACAAGCAATGTTTAAAATGTGTTCCTGGTTTTTGGGCTTTTGTCCCCCCCCCAAATAAATTTTGGCTTTGTCCAGATTTCTTGTGCTGCAAAGTTCAGAGATAAAGCTGAGTGTCGAGTAGATTTTACAAGGAGCTGAAAGCTGCAGGGGAACAAAAGTTTAGTGCTGCTTATGCCGAGTCTGCTTACATTGTAAATAGCACAACAGGTAGTGTACTTGCTTCTGATGCAGAAGGCTGTGGGTTCTACTCCCACAGTAGTTAGATCCATTGCTGATACTGTACTCTGCTGTAAAGGGGATGGATACTGCAGTCCTCTTTGGCGAAGATACCTAGTAATTATGAACCTGTTATCAGTTTGCCATCCATTCCCTATTGCAATATTACTAGCATTATAATTTTTTTAATACAACATAAGCAATTTATTCCTCAAGGGCAACAGGCACTTTATTTGTAGATGAAACAATGACATATAAAGTTGTTTGTTAGCAGTAACCTCTTCATTAGTTAGATTTTTAATGTGTAATTATTTAGATGGCTTTTACTTCTTCAGAGATCGTGCATATTTTCTGATACTGGTGGACTGTTGAAGTTTGAGTAGACTTTTATGATGGAAATGTTCTGAATTGGGCAGTTTTGTCATTATTGGTGCATGCATTTTGTTTCATTGTTTAAAACAATAAATTTAAAATGCCCTCTAACAACTGTACTGTATTGTACAAGGAATATAATTTACTACAGTCAGGAAGGTGTATCAAAGAGCATGTGTATGCTTCATGTTCAAGGGGCCTATGATTTGAAAACAGCCCAAAATTAATCTTTATCTGCCACTGGCAAAATGTATTTTCTTTGAATGTGGGTTTCAATGCTGTTTCAATGAATGTGAGTTTCAAGGGCAGAGAAGTTTTAATGCTAAGTCTATTTTCATTGTGAGACTGCATTGCTTTGTTTAGCAGATATCTATTAGGGTTTATGCTATAAAATATAAAATAAAACT